>NC_137454.1:266793665-267393665 GCF_964235325.1 Thermobia domestica | reverse complement strand
ACATGGGGCACTAATGGGTTCACTATTCACTATTTACAAATATTAAATTTCGCGAATATCAAAATTTCAGAACAGAAAATAGCAAACAAATATGGGAAGATACGCCAATCTGTTAATTTTCCCGCAGAATAGACGAAAATTTTCATCGTTCTAGTACCGTTCTCTGAGCCCAACTCTTGGACCTTCCAAGTTAACAGAGTCATTTGAAAAGAGTGACCTTTTTTTAGGAGCTATGAAAAGAATTATATTATATTTCAACTCTGAGTAAACATTGGCAAATTATTATTGGATATATGTGAAGAGAACAAATTTCTATAAAGGAAAAAAAAACAACGTATAAATATTTCTGGATGTTTCCTTTAAATATAGCCTTATGAAGCTATTAAAAAATGAAACATGGATGGTGAACGCCAACTTTTCAATGGCTAAAAAAAAAAAAAAAAAAAAAAAAAAATGTATGTTATTTGAGGTGAGGCTTCCTTTACTAGGTATACGCCCTAATGTAGACCAAGACACAAAATTCATATGAAGAACTGTTTCGTGCGGTGGTGCATCAGTGCAGTGAATTTAGTGAATATCCGGACCTGTAACTAAAGTAATGGATTTTAATATAGCGTAAATGCTGGCTGTAAATGCAACTTTTGGAGATTCAACTCGTTTATAGCGTTACTTTTTTCACCTGACTCAGTCAACATGGAGGAAGGTTCAAGAGCTAGGACTCTTAGAACGGTACAAGAGCAATGAAAATGTTCGTCTATTTTGCGAGAAAATAAACAGATTTGCATTTCTTCCAATAGCAGATGTGCATCGATTAATACAAGTGACTTCGGAGGAAGAGCTGGAACTTCTGGACTATTTTGATAGCACGTACGTGTCAAACACGTATCGCCGTGTTAAAGCTCGGTCTGGGAATATTTGTTTGCGTAATATGCCCCGTCTATATCCCCCAGACAATTGGAATGTTCACCAAGCTACCTTTAACAGCAATTCTAGGATAAATAATATTTGTGAATTGTGGAACTAGAAGTTTCATCATCTAGTAGGAATGTGCCACGCAACTATTTGGAAGTTTATTCATGAAATTCAACAAGTTGAAGCAACGGTTTCAGCTGTGCTTCATCAAGATGCTGTAGGCAATCACCCAAACAGTAAACTAGAAGAGTGTTTCAGATTTTTCAGAAACGGCTCTAGTCTTTGTGCTTAACGTATAACACTGGAACTAAATGTTTGAAAAAAAAAATTGCTTGTTGTTTCCTATAATGTTATGAATAATAGAAAATGAACATGTAAACCATTTATTGCATTAATACAAGTTATATTTTGTTTACTAATTTTCTGTTCTGAAATTTTAATATTGCCAACACTTAATATTTGTAAATAGTGATATATAAATCCATTACCGGCCAATTTTGCCTGTGCAACATTTGCTGAAACTGACATTATATTATTTTACTGCTGTTTGTTCTTGCTTCGAGTATCCGAAACTTTGATTTTCCTCAGTCGAACACCAACTAAATTGTTTTCCAACTTTGATTAAAATAAGATCAGCTGTTTCGGTCGTTTACTTTGTCTCTACTTAGTTCAACAAAGATGAAAAAATGACCAAGACAAAATTTCCTGCATACTAATATTTTGATTATAAAATTACAAGTGACGAAATTACTATGTCGAAATTTCCGGTGATGAAATTACCTAAGTCCGCTAACACCCAACCTTTCAATAAATAAATATTTAAATGATTTTTAACAACTAGATAAAAACTAAATGGCAAGATAAACTTTGAAACAAAAAAAGGAAAGTGGAAGCAACGGGGAGGATCCCTTCAACTTACAGAGCTCCTCCGTGGCTAAGCGGTTAGCGTACGCGCCTTTGGCGTGGGAGACCCGGGTTCGATTCCCGGCGGGAGCTCATGTGGTTCGGATTCCACGTTAATCAGTAGGTCCACGTCTCATATAGCCTCGCTGCTGAACGGGACGTTAAACTCAAAATCAACTCAACTCAACCCTTCAACTTACAAAAGCCGAGGTAACAAGGATCAAACTATTCCTAAAGAATGGGGCTGGAGGTAGTTGTATAAGTCTTGCTTTTCCTTTCTGGTCTATTTTTGAGCTGTGGATAAGGTAGTAAAAATTGGTATCCCGTGAAGGGATAATTTATTCTATTTGTTACTACTATATTCTTCGTTAATTTTGTAAGAAAGAAAAAAACGAAAGCTGCAACCATTAATAAATCATATTTTCTTTAAATTGAATTTATCATTCAGTAGCCCACTTTTTAACGACCGAAGTCAACAGTCTAAAACATTGTATAACAAAAAAGAAAATCAATCAATTATTCAACTATCGGAACACTCCTTTGCTCCCTTATTCTTTGTAAACTGCAGTTCCAAACAATAGGCTTATTTCGGAAGGTAAGAGGAAACCACACATCTAGCTCGTTCAGATTGTATTAAATCATCATTGTGTCTGTTTAGAAATTTAAATGTTTGCAATCTACATCGTAAAAAAAATGAATATAACTTTTTCCCTGCTCTGTGTCCTCCTCCTTTGAAGTACGATTTATATAAATATTTAGTGATCTCAGATCACTAAGTACAATAATCTAAGATTGTACCAAAAATAGGCCAAATGGATTGAGCTGCTTGGACGTAATATAGATAAATGTGAATTTTTAATACTCTTCGGCGTGGCTCCCTGTCTGTTTCTTCTATGCTTTCTTTTTATTCTTTTACTTAACAACACAATGTTTATAGCACCTGCACTTAAAACCATGGCCTTAGATAGATTCATCTTGTTCAAGCAACTTGAGTAAACTGGAAAACGTTGGGTGCTCAAACAACAGGCAAGAGGAAGAGCGAAAATTGACCGCTTCTATTTCTTCTTCTTTTACGCGCCTATTTTTACGCTAGGTGTATGGGCCAACTTACGGACCGAAATTTACGACATCATTTTACGCACCGAAAATACGCGCTGAAAATACGCTAGTGTATGTTGGCCTTTAAAATTCGAAGCAAACAACTTCTGGTGAAAGAGAAAGTGGTATGTCAAAATGGTATATAAAGCCTCATTTTCAATAACAAAGCATGATGTTGATTCCACGATTCCATCTCTGTCAATTCCACGTTAAAGTCTTTACAAGATGGTAGAACACTCTCCAGGTGTGTGAGTTTCCTATTACTTTCCTAGTCATGCTAGTCCTTGTAGATGTTTACGTTTATACTTTTGCTTTCATTAAAAGCCCTGAAGGAATTAACTGAACTCTACTTGAGTATAGCTGAAGGAACTAGCTAGATTTCTACAGTTGATATCATCTTAAATTTTAGAATGGTATTTCTTACAAACAGTGTATGCTTTTCTTTCTTTTCTTTTCTTTAGTTTATTGTTGATGGCTCTCATATGTTCTCTCCCTAATAATGCTATTGATCCACAAGGCGTACAGATTCAAATTGGAGATGATTTCTCGCGTATTAACAATGCATTAATTTTCTCGTCATTTGCACATTTAATATACTCGGTTGAAATGCCACCTCTGGATTTTGATTTCTTTAATGTCTCTTGTAAGAACACCGGTACAGTTCAATATTGTGATTTGATCACCTCAATTATTCAGGCAGGAAATAATTTTACTATAGATTTTCAAATGGCAACTTAAACATCAAGATTTGACTTTCCGTCTACAAATCCTAACCCACGTAGGCCTTCGTAGGCTCTTTTCTTCAGTGGCTTGGTGGTGTTGCACTAACGTATGATTTAGAGAGTATACGTACTCATGAACATCAAATATGGCAGCATATTGCTCATTTAGAATCCAGTAATTATCTAGTACAGTGCTATTCAACATTTTTTTTCTCGCGTACCCCTAGATACAGTTCGCCATCGAATTGTTTACCCCTGAAGCTGTTTAAAAGAAATTAAATCCAAGTTAACCTATTAAACTTAATACACGTGTTCTATTGATTAAAAAGGGGGGAATAGAGACCCAATAAGAAGAGAACCAGTGTGCCAATGAAGAGACTATTTACAGGGAGATAAAGTGCACATCCGAAAAAATTAACATGGGAAATTTCAAAACATATGGGAGACAACCAGTTCTACTGAGAATTTTCTCCCCATCCTCCCTGATAGCTCGTACATTGAGGACAATGTTAAAAATTCAAAAACTAAAAGTAACTTTAGAACTAACCTGTTAATGAGATAAGTAACCAGACGCCAACTCCTCGATTCTTGGTCAAATCTTTGAGAATGCGAGAATCCGAGCTGATTCTGGATTCAAGCAATTTCTGTGCTTCGTTTTTATTGATACTAGATCAGAGAAATCCTTACAGACAAATATGTTGATGGAAATGGAAGAAGTTGTGAAATAGCACTGTCACTGATTTCATTGTACTCTTTTCGAGCATAATACAAAAGTCACAAATTGACATGTTATCGAATTTCATTTGCAGTGAACTGTCAACAGACCTTTCCAGCAGACCCCCAGAAGCAGCATGACGTACCTCTAAAACATTTTCACGTACCACCAGGGATACGCGTACCCCCGGTTGAATAGCACTGATCTAGTACACTCTAAATTGTTCAATGTTATTCCATGCTTTCACGCCTAACTTAAACAAAAAATTCTTTTGAAGAAGTACAATTGGCATTCAATAATTTACTCAAACATAAATATAATCTAACCTCTCAAGGTCTGGCTAATCAACACATCATTCATACATTTATCCAAATTTTCTTTTATTTTGATCAATTATTTTCAAAATTACATACTTTATTGGAATCAGAATTATATAGAGATGTATATACAGCCTGTAATCAAAATTATTTACCACCAACATTTATTCATTACGAAACATTAACAGCTGATCTTAAAACACTCAATTTTAAACTTGTTTCCACGAATTTACAAGTTAACCCCTCTTTTACCACCGAATTGGCTTATAAAATTGCTCCTATTACTTGTAAGGTCACTCCCTCATTCATATACATTACTGTTAAAATTCCAGTTTTACCTTTCATTACGAACTATCGGCTGTAACAAATCATAAAATATCTGGTGGCTACAGTCAATGCCACTTGCTTCCCTAAATTAAATACAAACTTCGTTATCTTCTCAAAAAGTCAAGTAATTCCTTTAGATGACTACAGTAAACAATTTTGCATCATTCAGAGTAAATCTTTCTTTTGCAAATTACCAATGATTACATATGTATTTCAAAAAGAAACGTTATGTTTGAGCCATCTTCGTTTTCCAAAGATTGCAGGTCTATAAATAAAGAGGCATGTAATTTTGAGTGCTTCATTAATTCTATCACGTATATCATACAACTTAATGAAAGATCTTTTATAATAACGAATCCCAAAACAATTTGTTTTATTTGCATTCAAATGGATCTAAATTTACATACACATTTATGATACTAAAACAATACATGTTACAGTTCCATGTAAAACTAGGATTGTGGATCAATATGATAATGTTTTAATTACCCAATATACTCCTTGTCTGAATCAAACCATTCATTATAATCATTTCCCTATTCATCACACCTTGCACATTACAGGCTCACTATTTCAGCTTCCAGAAGACTGTACTTTTCCTTTTTTGCTTAACTTCACAAACCCACATTTAAATTATTCGATGCCCATTATGGATATATCTTACCTAAATACCTCGTATTCGTCTATGTCATGGCCGACATTTATTCCGATCCATCGATCCATTGCTCTTCCCAGTTCATGTAACTAGCATTACTTTACAATTACTTTATCTACTGCTAACAGAGTTGCCATAGTCATTTTATACAAGTGTTTTAACAATAGTAAGAAAAGACCACAGCCAGTAGAGTTAGTACCTCTTAAGTTACTCAAATACTGCACTCTTCCTTTTCAGACCACTTCTCTTTACCCTTCTTTTGCTGCCACGTCCTACCTTAGCCTTTACCTACCATGACCTAACCCTTCTTACAGTTTTTCCCCTTATACAGGGTTATTCAAAAAGAAAGAACAGATTTCAAACATTTATTTCTTCCAAACTACAAAAGATAGAAACATGATTCGAACGTTACTTGATTAAGAAAAGTTTACAATTTATTGTTAATAATTATGGTGTGCATTCAATATGAGCACCGTGTGTTACAAGACAAATGTCACAACGGTGGCTCATTTCTTGCCACACACGAATCAGCTGGGCTCTAGTTATCGAATTCACAGCTTCAACAATTCGATGTCGTAGACCTTCAAGAGTGTCAGGCATAGGAGGGATAAAAACACGGTCTTTTATGGAAAAACTACATATGTCATCTGAAAAAATTAATCGTTGAGCAAAATTGTCTTCTTCTATATCATCTAACATCCTAATGCAAAATCCGTACCTTTTGTTGTGGTCGTCAGGATGCAATGCTTGCAATAACTGGAGTTTGTACGGCTTCATGTGCAGACGATGTTTTAGAACTCGCCATACCGTTGGTTGAGGAGTGTTAAGTTCTCTGCTTGCTCGTGATGTGGATTTCTTTAGGCTCCTTTCGTAAAGTGTACGAATACGCTCGACATTCTCGTTCGATGTGTGTGGACGTCTCGTGCTTTTCCCTTTGCAGATGCAACCATCTTCTACGAATTTTCGATGCCACTCGTAAATTTGCTTATGATGCGGCGGTTGTTTATTAAATTGACGGCGAAATGCTCGCTGAACTGCAACAATGGACTCAAGTTTTGCCAATTGTAGCCACAAAAAGACTTCTCCTGTAGTGACGCCGCCATTTCACTACAGACAAACAACAAACAACCGCGCCAATGCGGCCGTGATTGGAACTTCTATCCGGGCTGTTTAAATTGTAAACTTTTCTTAATCAAGTAACGTTCGAATCATGTTTCTATCTTTTGTAGTTTGGAAGAAATAAATGTTTGAAATATGTTCTTTTTTTGAATAACCCTGTACTTCTCATATTAGTTCTAATTGGTCTTTATATAATCCAGCGATACATTTTGTGCAAGACTTATAATGCCCTTAATAATGTAACATCCTACCCTATGTTTCCTAATTCCCTAACCCCAACCACTCTCTCGCATACCAATATTCCTACATATTCTATGGCTACGATTCAACCTTCAACTGCACAACCTTCTGTACCACAATATAGTGATGTCACATTCTTTTAATATTTTGTTTAATTATTGTTTGTATTTTATTTTGCTTATTTGTATATACAACAGTTACTATAATTTTTGTTTTTTTTCTTTTCAGCAATTTCTTACTTTTATTATACAGTTAGTTCATAATAGTGCTTTCATTACGTAATCTTTTCAGTACGTAATTGCTAGTTTATATTTCAAAAACAAAAACGTAATATATTACAATTTTTATTTAACCTATATTAATACCATTCTCTTTTCTACCAACCTATCACCCATCTGATCTTGTTCTGAGCCATCATATACCGCAACGCCTTCATGAAGACCTGAGAACACACAACGCAGCTTATGATAGAAGAACCAGATGAATCCAGCCGCCATCCAGACGCCACAGATGCTTCCAGAAGCCAATAGATACCATCCTGAAGCAGAGATCCATCTCCGGCAGTCCACCTTTCCAGGACGGGCAAAATAAAGAAGAGAACCATTGAGCTTGTACCCAGGCAGTTCGTCTTTCCAGAACTGGTGCATCAGCCCAAATGTCTCCATCCCAGGATTCCAGGCGTTCCCAAAAGAAGATATCTTCATCCCAGGCTTTCCCAAAAGGTAGATGTCCCATCCCAGGCTGGTCAGTCCGTTTCCAGAACAGACCACAGATTTACAGTTTCTGTATGGCAGTTAGTTCCAATGGGTCAATTTTCTCCAGAAGCTGAGGTTCATCATGATGCAGTTCCTCGCAGTCCGTTTAGTTCCACATCCTTGGAGATCTTCAGTAATCAGCAGTACGACATTGGCTCCACCCATGAGGTTTCCAAAGCAGCAGCCGACGTACAGCTCCGACCTAGCTCCTGCATCACCATCACTTGTACAGAATAGCTGAAGTCGCACTTCTTCTCACACGCCGTGGTAGCTCGAGCATTCCTCCACACCGTAATATGCCTTGAGGATGTTACACCCAGTCGAGGTAATGGTTTGCGTAGTTTGTTCTGCACACCCTGGATCAGCAGCTGTTTCATCTGCATCCCATGACGTCATCCAGCTTCCGGACGCTTCATCATCCAGTATCAACTACCATGAGATTATCGTCCACCAGTAGCTCCTCGCCGTTGTTCAGCATCTTCATAGACCATTCCAGACAAGCTCCAGTGACTTTAGACGTTCCAGCTAGCAGGCTTTCATCGTTGCTACACATCTGCACATCAAAATCATTTCAGCATCCCTGTTCTTGACTCCAAAGACCACGAACAGTCAATCAGATGAACTCTGGCAGTGTTCCCATTTCTCAATCCAGTGATATTCTTCGGCAGTAAGCGTCTTTACTTCATCTCCAGCGAACACAAAAATGATGTTCCGTGATCCATGCCTGCAGTACTTTTGGGACGGATCACCTCAGAAGACTAGCTGTCCCAGGATGCTCCACACATCGACGCCCCTGCCTAATTCTACACTCATCGTGATTCAGTGGGAGCCACGGGAATCAAAACGCTCACCGATTTTTTCTGCCAAGACTTCATCTCATCACCAATCATCGATGCACATCATGACGTCACCATATCATAGATGCCTGCAATTCACTATCCAGTGGGACTTTCTGCAATCAATTATGATGTCTTGCCGATACACCCGTCTTTCCTGGCACGCTTCAACATCCAATAATAGCGCAACACAGGCTCTCTATTAAGTTTATCACTTTTTTTTTTCATAAAATTAATTGTATTGCTCACGATGTTCGCACATTATTTTCAAACTTTGCATTTGTTCCATTTGTGCTTCATGTCACATAGTTTATATTTTACTTATTATAACTTTTATTAAGGTTTATTAAGCGCAATTATTTTGATTTTCTGTTATGCAAATATATTTTCATGGTTACTTGATTTATAATGTATGTATTTTGTAGATTTTAAATATTGTTTGCAACCGATAATAGAGACATGAGTTCATATACGAATATTGTGTTAAGTTCTAGGTATTTCCATTTGTTTTATTTCACAGCCACTTTTGATGTAACTTAGTTGTTTTACTACTTGCTTTGATATATTACGCATTTGTATTTTTTGAGTATAATTAAAATTGTAAAGCTGTTCTTTCTAGAGTCATGTTCTTACGACAATGACTAAGAACTAGCTTCAAGCAAGTAGGGCTGTATATTGTTAAATAATTTTCAGCATGATTTATTTAAGTATAATTAAAACTTTTTAGGCCACATTTACAAAAAAATATGAAAAGCAATATCAATATTCTTTGTTAGACGTCAGAGGCTTACATCAGCCTTAAAATACGAAGCAAACAACTTCTGGTGAAAGAGAAAGTGGTATGTCAAAATAGTATATAAAGCCTCATTTTCAATAACAAAGCGTGATGTTGATTCCACGATTCCATCTCTGTCAATTCTACGTTAAAGTCTTTACAAGATGGTAGAAAACTCTCCAGGTGTGTGAGTTTCCTATTATTTTCCTAGTCATTCTCTTTTGTTATGACGACAATAGCTATGATTGATTGTTGGTAGGTCTCTCTGACAGGCAAAGTAATTTCTACAGTGTTATTTGTATTTATATGGATATTCCACTTATACTACACACTTAGTTTTGTTCTTAGATCAATTAAATTAATGGCTCCTATTTGGCTAGTGATAAATGTATCAAGGTTTTAATGGTTGGTTGAGTTTTTGTTAATGTGACAATTTCTGGTAAATGCTCAATTGCACAAGGTATTATTAGGAATGAATATTCCCCTAGATTGCTACTGTAAAAAGCTATAAGACAGAATCTGTTTAGTTAAAGAAATATGTTATTGTCCATGATTAAATAATAAAATGTTAGCTAACATAAATATCATTGTCCACGATTAAGTAATAAAATCTTAACGAACATAACCATCCTTTTCATTTCTAAATAATATTCAATTTACATAGTCAAGTCATAATTACATTCATAGTTAAGGTTACTGTGCCCACCCCCTTGTCCGAGCACTTCGCCTTTTCGCCACCAGATGCTCACTTTTTCATTTAGCAATCACTGCTGGCACCTCTACTGGGAAGAACTGAAAGATCGTACCGCTCAGTTTAAATGTGTCCAGGATATCCACAATTGAAGTGGGCGGGGAGACGAATCCAACAGTTTTTTTTTTTCCTTCGTGCACCTGCAGTCAGTCAGAGTCTAGTTTTACAAGCCGTATTGTTCAGCCACAGGGCAAAATCTCAACCATTGACGGGTAACAGAAATCTTTTCTTTTTGCAGGTAGGAATAGAGTTTTTGTACGAAAAACGTGAATTAGGTTGCAGAGAACGTCATTCGCATCGCGTTCACAAATTTTCTTTCGTCCGTTTATCACATGAAGCTCTTTTCTTTTTTTTTTCGATTATTACCAGAATATGAGATAAAAAACCTAAATGGTTCTTTGTATACAGAAAACAAACAATACCAATATTTTCTTAGATATCAGTATTATATGATTTTTTTTTTTCTGAAGTGTATGATGCTTGAAAAATGGACAGAATGAATTTTGATTTTTCTATTTGTCCCTATCCTTCTGAGTAGAGAGAATGCTGTGGCGCAACTAAAGGGCCTGCAGGGCCCGCAACATTGAGAGGCCCAGAACAGAAAGAGGCCCATTTCAGTTTCGAAGTTAAACTTTATAATGTTAGGATGTTAAAAATTATGTGATGTTCCAACTATATCTCATTTTTACCTGTGAAGACGGTAACACCTGAGCGATTATTTAGTAAATTAAATGCCAACAAAACTTATACTGACCAGCGAAAACATTATGACCACTCGCTACTTTTTGAATGAAATCATTGTGCAGAGATAAGAGCTACAAGGCATAACACAACCGCGCGCCAAACGTGACAAGAATCTCACTCGATTAGTCAGTGTGGTGCTTGTGCCTTGAATGGGGAAGGACGTCGATATATCAGGGTGAGTAAATGGCTGGGAGCTTCATTTCGGAAACAGCGCGACTTGTCGAGTTTTCGCGATCTGCCGTGCTTATGTATTTCAAAGGTGGGAAAAGGACAGTGAAACCAGCATCGAACCAAACAACAAAAAGTGGGGCGACTACACCTCATTAAAAATGTCGGATGTCGTAGACTCTCGAGGTTGGTACAACAGAATAGACGAAAACTATAGCACAATAATATAATAATAATAATAATAATAATAATAATAATAATAATAATAATAATAATAATAATAATGTGCTTTTTTGCATATGAGCAAGTTGTGACTCACTAGATAGAACAAAGAAAGTCAAAACTGTTCTCTCCAAATTTTACGTGACTCATGGATGTGGATAGAGGGGGTCCGTTTAACATTTTTGCGGGGAGGCCCATTCGTCCTTACTTACGCTATATATAAACTCCTGGCGCAACAGTCCCTTGTGATCTGAGTCTGCAGCGGGCTTATGTTAGTGATCAGCACAACTACACCCAACGTAGCCGGCTGTCTAGATTGAAGTCCGCTATCTTTTAGTTTCCCAACTTTTCTCTCGATGTTTGGTCAACACAGCAATGTTTGAGTGCCACACCGGGAATTAAACCCTGGACGACGCACACCGTATCACTTTCGCTAATCTTTTGGTAAAATTCAGGTTAGGGTGGTACTGAATTATTTTTGGAATATTCCATTTCTCATAAGGTAAAATTCAAAAGTATTGTGGCATAATTAAAAAGCTCATTATCAACCACGTATTCTTGCCTCTAATATCACTAAAAGTTTTCGAGATATGTGTCAAAAATGGTTGAAACACTTGAAGTTAGTTTAGTAACTTGAAGAAGATAGTGGCCTTATACATACATAAATGCTCCAATTTTTATTTTTATTCTTCTTTCTCGTTACGATGAGGAAGAATAGTAGTAATGTAAATTGGGGGCAGTTAAAAACGATGAGGTAGTCTCAACTTGAAGAACGTTTCCTGATATTTTGCTCATTGACGAAGGTCTATATAACTTCTTTTTGAGTTAAAGAAGCAAATCTCGAGTAAGTCATTGTGACACTCATAAGGAACGTCTTCCTATTATAGTATTTGTATAGTCTTACATACAACGACTTTAACTAGCTAAAAGTTTAGATAAAATGTGAAGTGACGCGGTAGGTGAGTGGTTAGAGTATTGAACTTCTGATCGGAAAGTTTTTGAAAGTTTTTAGTAAACATGATATACATATCATAGTCTGGGTTCTGACTCTACCACCCCTGAGTTTTTACCGTCTAGATCCACTTCTGGCTAATGCCAGGAGAATTATTTACACGCAAACTGAGAAAGAATGCTGTTCCAAGTATACTATTGAAAGGTTTAAAATCCGAGCCACTGAAAAAGCACCGATCTATGTCCAGTTACCAACGTACAAATATCGTACAAGACGCAATTGATGGTTGTAGTCAAGACGAGGCATTAGAGGGTAATAGAGACGATGTCACTCATGATTCTGAAGATACTGGTTTAGAAATAAGCTATACAATGTGAATTAGGGAGTGAAATATACCCGCTTGTAGAAGGAATCAGTGACGATGACTGTTCCTCAAGATATTGATCCATCGTTTAATTTCTCTGTTATCATGTGACAATGATGATGGAACGGGTGATGAGAGTTGTTCCGCGGACAGCTATGAGAATAAAAGAAATTTAACCGGTAAAGTGTTTTTCGTATTCTGGCAAACTTTACAGATGTTATTTCATTTTTGCCTCATATGTTACGCTCCTGTACATACCTTGAAGCACAAAATTATAGGGTCAGCGTTAAAAATTGCAACAAAACGTGAAAATGAACATACTTATGTTTGAGAATCGGAAGAATGGTTAAAGAAAAGGTACTTAGGTGTTGTAGCAATCTCGTCCGCCATCTATTTACATATTGGTTTCGATTTTTTTTTTTTTGAAACGCTGAACTCATGTTTTATACGATACGTTTTATAATATTATAAAAACGTTCGTACAGCCCACCATCAGATATCATTTTCTACATGCAGATCAGGGGCGGCTTGCCTATAAGTGCTGCAGAGCTGCAGAAGTACCAGCTATTTTAGTGGCACAAATGTATTTTCAATTGAGATGAATTGTGTTTAATTTAATCAAGGTAATAACATGTAATGATGATATTTGGTCTAACGGTGTCCTGAAATTGTACTGCTGGATATGCTACATATCGTAGTATTACTGGAAACACCTTCTGAAGCTTAATAATATTGCAAGAGCTGTGCACGAATTGCCCTATACTTTAGCATTGAAACCAAAATCTTCACCAGCCGCACTGTATTACGTTTTCCTTGTCTCTTAGATAGGATTTACTAGAGCTGCACTCCCAGCAGCTCAGAACTCACGAATACTTCCGAAGAAGCCGAAGACACACGACGTGATGTACATGAGGCTCCCTTCTCTTGTTTTTGATAACGGTGTTCAGTGTAGTTTAGTGATGGGTCGAGGCAGTTCATTTGGTGGAGCTAGCTCATTCGCTCCGGCACCGATACGGGAGTCGTTCAAAGGTGCCAGTTCCTTTTTGAACGGTTGGGAGTTGTCGTTCAAAAAGGAGCCTGTTCTTTTTTGAATGGTTGGGAGTCATCGTTCAAAGGTGCCAGTTCTTTGTTAACTGGTGTTGTGTCATTCAAAAGGTAACGACCACGTTCACTGAGTTCCCATGGTTCCTAACAGATGGAGCACGTCTGTTTTGTAGCCTTTTCGCAGCCAAAGTCCCTCTGTCGAAAAAGACTGATACTAACGACCAGCGAATCGTCACGTAACGCAGATCTGTCTTCAGATTATGAAGAACAAAAGTATTATACCTATCTACGTAGAGTTGCCATATTTCAAAAATGAAAATCCGGGGCACTAATAAATTACGAGAATCTTTGAAATGCTTAAAATGAAAAGAAGTGTTATGCACTAATTTAACAAATTTATTACTTAACAAACTCACGAATGAGAGAGAGAAACAAACTACTGTTGTGTATAGCTCGTGTCCTCGTGTCTCTGCAGTATTAGCAGACGACGCCTTGCGAGGAAAAAACCGACCCACCCGTACGCATACTTTCAAAGATAAACATGCCCGGTGCCCGCGTAAAAGAGGATGTATTGTAACCCTGCATGCATTCTTACTGGCTTCTGGCTATATCGGTGTCGGTAGGCGTGTGCGGTAGTTTGGTGCATTCTTATTGGCTGTTTCGGAGAGGAGTCGTCGTTACTTTGAACTGCTGGAATTGTGTACGGTGCTCTCATTACTCAACTGCTGGTGTCGTCTGCGGAGCTGTCGTTACTTTGAACGGACAGTTCCAAATGTATGAACTAGTTCCATACTAGTTCACATGAAGGTGTCGTTCAAGAGTCAGTTCGTTCATGAACGACACATCACTAGTGTAATTGTTGTGCGCTTTGAAAGTAATAGTATTCCATGTTCAAGTTTGTGCAAATTTTCTGAACAAACACAATTTGTGTGACAATTTTAAGGAAACCGTAAACCTTTTGGAAATTCTTCAACTATTCCAACGACAATAGCTGAAGCAGAACGTTACTTCTCTAATTTTAAAATAGTTAAAACATTTTCGGGAAGCACAATATGTCAGGAAAGATCAATGCTTTGGCTGCCTTATCAATCGAGCGTGATTTCATATCCATCATGCCGAACTTTAATGATAGAGTAGCAGGATATTTTGTATAGCAGAAGACACGTCGGATAGACTATTTACAAACGATAAAATATTTATAATTCAGCAGTATTAATACAATTTCTACCTGTAGACATTACGTGAATCCGAAATTGTTATGGTATCTGAAAACAGTGTTTCTTACGATATGGGTATGGTATTTTTAAAGTTTGTTACACGCAACGGTGGCGTATTTAGAGAGGAGCTATAAGGCTCAAGATCCCCCGAAATTCATTTAAACTTGTAGGCATCCCAAAGGAAAAATTAAGTGCTTATTCATATGCTGTACATAGCTCCTCCCGGAACAAAATCCTAAATACGCCACTGACACCCAATAAGCAAAACAATAGTGTTTTGGTTGCGGTTAATTTCAATTATAATTGTCATTTACGTATAACGATTAGAGTGCTAAAAGATATGCGGTTCGTGTAGATTTTATAATTAATTACTGCAAACGGGAAATTTAATATACAAAAAACACTGTGCAGAACTACCTCAGATTATGGTATCGAGCCGCTACTGATGAAGATGATATTTGTAAGTCTTTGCAATCAGTTCTGGAAAAGGAAACCGCACTTAGAACATGCCACCGCACCTCTCACAAACGAAATGCTTGGCACTGTGTAGTATGTAAGCCTGCTCTTGCTTCTTGCCCACCTATGACGTCATCGCAAAATCTTTCCTCTGTTACTCGCTAACGACTGAACGTATCGCGATCAAACAAACACCATTCCTTTTAGAATTTTCAACTCTACAAATGGAAATAAATTGTAAAAAATGCATTTCTAAGTCGAACTGCTCCTTTAAGGGTGGCCTCGCCCACCCATCCGCCCACCCCAACGAAGTAGAATAATGAAGGTGACATCCTGTACTTCAAAAGCAATAGGTATTACTTTGGATTGTAATATAAAAGGTTCTAGGACTCTAACTCTGCAATGAACAATAATTTTAAGACAGATACTTGTACTAATATAATGATGCCAATAGTCGTGATTAACCTTTAAATTTGAACTACGAAGCCATTTAAACCGATTATGTAGGGTTGGAAGAAAATGTAAAAATAGTCACTCGTAATTACCGCAGACACATGAAACAAACAAAAAAAAACCTTTTGTTACTTACTATCTCTACTTGAATTTCAGTTATTGACATATACGTGATTTTTATTGTTTTATGCATTATTAGCAGGGCCCGGATCTTGTTGACAAGTCAACTTTTTTCTGTTACGCATAGAACAAGGCAAGTTCAAATAAAAACGTTATCCATCAACTCTAGGTTCTAAAAATATAGTTTTTTAGGGTCAACTTTTGGTCACTTTTTGCCATTTTGAAATTTCAGGTACTTTTTAAATATTTTAAGGTAACTGTTAGGTCACTTATGGTCTTTTTATTCTTTTTTTCTACATAAGGAAATCTTTAAATGAACAAGGTTTACGAATGTGGAAAAGATGAAGTTGAATAATCTCTTTTCTTGCTTCCTGACTATTGGGGTGGAAAAACTGCATTCTTAACAAGCTAATGAAAACTAAGCTGTAGCTGGTTAACGAAAGGCGGGGGTTGGTAGGTGGCCAAACAGATAGTTTTGGGTTGTTGACCACAAAGGATGTGATCACGTGAATAACTAAAAATGGATTAGAAGGATTTTAAACAGGTTTCTATCTATTATTTTCATGTAGTCTACACTTGCGAACTTTTATTGTTTAACCCATTGCGTCCCCTTGGCAACTTAAGTTGCCATGGCAATTTTTCGTCATAGCGCAAAAACTCATGGATTGGCATTCCTAGTTGTAACCGTAAAGTAACTTTGGGGTCTGTTTCGTTACAGAATTGTTGCATTTTCTTTGTATAATATATTGATGCAGGATTAGCACTGTTTTTTGGGTACAATGTGTTTTGAAGAGAAAGACGTAACTGGATTGATTTGAAAGACTCCAGAAGGAAGGATTGAGGGTCTGTAAAGGAAGGATTGATTTGGTTTTGATAGTTATGATTTTGCAGTGTATTTTCTCCTTGAAAATTGTAACTTTTCAAAATGTTCCCTTTTTTTGAATATGTTGCCTGTTGCGAACTTAAGTTGCCGGGCTAAAAAAACAAGAAAAAAATAAATATTTTTCAAAAATATTCTTATATATTTTTTAGAATACTAGTAAGACCAAATAAGCGAAAAAAAAAAACTTTTCAAAATACCAGTGGGAAATTCTGGGCACTAATGGGTTAAGAGTGCTTCCTAGCTTTAACTCGGGAGTGAATTGACGCTTTCAATACTTACAATGCCGTACAATGGACTGATCAATAGAAATAAATGATCAATGGACTGCAACTAAGTGAAACAATACTTTTTGAATATGAGTGAGAAATGTTAACTAAAAATCCAATGGATATTTTTAAAAAAATGTCAATGTTTAACGAAATAAACGTTTAAGAAAACGCAAGTTTTAAGGTCAATTTTTGTGATTTTTAGGGTCATTTTAGAGGAATTTTAGTGTCATTTTATAGGTCACATTTTAGAAAGTTTTAGGTCAAGAACATCCGGGCTCTGATTATTAGTATTGTTGTTACTGTAAAGTTCCTTTAAAGAAAACTAAAATGTCTCCCCCGCCCCTCCTCAAATATACTGATAGGAGGAATATGTGTTTATTATTCCTTGAATTCCGTTATTTGACATCACAATCCATATAAACCTTCCTTTCTAATTCCAGTTTTTACACTAGGAGAAAATAACAAGAAAAAAATAATAAAACTTACATGGTGTATCTAGTTTTAAAGGGAGATTTTCCACATCATTCCTAGATAATTCGCAAATTGCTGTGGACCAATAAATTTAGCATGGCTAAAATTGCTCATATTGTTTCCTCTCGCATGGTGTAAACATGATTGGTAGCTTGTTTTATTGGACATGAATATAGGTGACTTGATTTTATTCGAGCTTATTTAATTACACATTTCCGTATTTTGTTTCTCCATTAGCAGTACAAGATGCTCGTGTTAATCCAAACCCACCGTAATCCGAAACCTGCGCTTGTCCGAATGACATTTAGCCAACGGGGTTGATATTTTTAGACTGGTTGCTCAAACAGAAACCGCTGTGAATTATTGGACTAGATCAGGTTACTTTTCTTGAATACAACTGTTTCAAATGACTTTTGAATGCTTTACTACATATACGATACTGTACAGTACATGTTTTAGATTAGAACTAAACCTTGACAAATATTCGTTTGTAACTGGATTCGTGGCTTTTGAGCACTTCTTTCTACGCCAAACAATTTAATAACCCAAACAGCTCAAGCAAATATTCGGATTAACGCGCGCTTCCTGCTGTAGTTATCGAAGATTATTACTGGTCCACATTTTGCCCGCACAGTTACCATGAAAATAAACAGATGCAAAATAATGTTACTCTTATTGACTTTCCAGTGTCCCTGGTGAGTCCTGGATTCGATTCCCAGTAGTAACACAAGTGATTTGGATCTTACTCTAGTTCCAGTTCTTAGGACGTTATCATCATTACATGGAAGGCTATGGCAAGCCATCATGGGTTCACTTTGCCCGGGGACCTTCTGGTCAAAGATCGACCTTCGGGCAGGACAATGCATTATCATAATGACCTTCTATTAATGGGTCATCGCGTCCTTTGTGTATTGCTGAGGTGTAGTCAGTGATACTACACAGAAAATGACGGCCTCTAATGTACTATCTTCTTATGGTATTCAATTATTATTATTAAGTATTCTGCCTTTCGGCAGGTATTGGGACTAATGAGGATTTTTTTTTATTATCATTTATTTTCAATTTTTAAATTTGGGCCAGGAAATGTTTCTTCCACTTTTCTCGATTTTCAGCTTCCTCTTTTAACTCCTAATATTTTCTCCAACCTTTCAAATCACCGATCAGCTGTGTTCTCCTTCTTCCTATTCGTCGCTTTCCTTCCATCTTTCCTTCTATGGCGGTGTGAAGAAGACAATTTCTTCGCAAGATGTGTCCAATCCAATTGGCCTTTCTACGAAGGATAATGAATGAAGTGTCCTTTTCTCTCCTATCCGTTTTAAAACATCTTCGTTTGTTGCTCCTCTGTCCATTTTATCTTATCCATCTTCCTCCAACACCACATTTCGAAGCTCTCTAGATATTTCTTCTCTAACTTCCGTAATGTCCAAGTCTCTGAACCATACAGTTTAATGCTCCACATATAGCACTTGACCAATTTCTTCTTAAGTCCAATATTGAGCCTGCTAGTTAAGAGTAATCTTTCTTGTTGAATGCTTTTTTAGCTATGGCAATTCTTGATCTGATCTCAGGTGCATTTCGCCAGCCCCCCCCCCCCACCTTGGAGTTTCGAAACAAAACCTATGCCAATCGTTTGTGCTACGTTTGTGCCGGAATGTACCGCAAAAATTTTCGCTTGTACCACTTCCGGTACGAAGTTATAATAGTTTTAAAGTGGGGGGCTGGGGAAACGGAAGCCCCCAACCTTGGAATTTCCAAACAAAACCTATGCCAATCGTTTGTGCTAGATTTGTACCGAAATGTACCGCAAAAATTTTAGTTTTAACCACATCCGGTGCCACGTTATAAGAGTTTTAAAGTGGGGGCTGGGGAAACGGCAGCCTCCAACCTTGGATTTTCAAAACAAAACCTGAGCCAATGGTTCGAGCTACGTTTGTGCCGGAATGTACCGCAAAAATTTTCGTTTGTACCACTTCCGGTACGAAGTTATAAGAATTTTAAAGTGGGGGGCTGGGGAAACGGCAGCTACCCCACCTTGGAATTTCGAAACAAAACCTATGCCAATCGTTTGTGCTACGTTTGTGCCGGAATGTACCGCAAAAATTTTCGTTTGTTCCACTTCCGGTAGGAAGTTATAAGGGTTTTAAAGTGGGGGGCTGGAGAAATGGCAGCGTGCAACCTTGCAATTTCGAAACAAAACCTATGCCAATCGTTTGTGCTAGAATGTACCGCAAAAATTTTCGTTTGTACCACTTCCGGCAGGAAGGTATAAGAGTTTTAAAGTGGGGGGCCTGGGGAACGGCAGCCTCCAAATTTGGAATTTCGAAACAAAAACCTATGCCAATCGTTTGTGCCGGAATGTATCGCAAAAATTTTCGTTTGTATCACTTCCGGCCCCCACGTTAAAACTATTATAACTTCGTACCGGAAGTGGTATAAACGAATATGTTTACCATACGTTCCGGCACAAATGTAGCACAAACGATTGGCATAGGTTTTGTTTCGAAATTCCAAGGTTGGGGGCTGCCGTTTCTCGAGCCCCCCCACTTTAGAACCCTTTTAACTTCGTACCGGAAGTGGTACAAACGAAAATTTTTGCGGTACATTCCGACACAAACGTAGCACAAACGATTGGCATAGGTTTTGTTTGGAAATTCCAAGGTGGGGGGGCTACCGTTTCCTCAGCCCTCCCTACTTTAAAACTCTTATAACATTGTATCGGAAAGGGTACAAACGAAAATTTTTGCGGTACATTCCGGCACAAACGTAGCACAAACGATTGGCATAGGTTTTGTTTCGAAACTCCAAGGTGGGGGGGGGGAGCTAGCGAAATGCACCTCCTGATCTCTTTGGTGCAGTAAGCGTCTCTCGTCAAAATACTTCCCAGATACTTGAAATTATCGACCTCTTCAAGTTTTCTTTGTTCTACTCTGACCCGTAAGGGCGTGTTTCTACGGGATATTCTTATAGTATTCAATATATAGTATTATTTATGGCATTAAGTATCTTCTGAACCACTAACGAAATATTTTTTACCAGTTCATCTTAGGTTGCAGCTTTGTGGCTTTGAAGATAACGTTTAGGGCAGTTATTCTAACAATTGGTGAGATAAGTAATGAAAATCGCAGTCGCTCTTCTGAAGCAAGACATCTATTGGGTGAAGTGAATTTTCAGCTTGTGTTCCAACTCAACTTGTTCACACTTTTTCTTGGAAAGTTTAAAAGATTCTCAGATTATCTATAAAACAAGGAGAGCACACTGTCTGATGCTGTTTTAGTTACGAATGGTGAAGTGGATTATTTTACTGAAATTTGAAACACGGTCGAGGAGTTCGAAAAAATTTGGAATGGGTCTTTGGGCATTGATCGTGTTCTGGACATTGGACCCGTTAGAGACATACCGTTGTTTTCAGCAAGACTCAATCATTTACGTCAGTATATTATGACTGAGCAAATGTCAGTTGAGGAAGAAGATATCAAATCCCAAGAATACTAGGATGATTCTTCCTATGCATGACAGAATACTTGCAGAAATGCATGAATAGGCGTTTTACAGAAAATACAGTAATTCTATAAGCAGTGGGATAAGCAATCTTCACCCTAAAAGTGTACACTTCCTCTCATTTGAAAAAATTGAACCACTTGCACGTCAATATGGATGTGATGTCGATAGTGTAGAGGTGGAACTGAAGCTTCTCCCGAAAGTTTTGAAACGTTATGAGGAGGAAAAGCAATGCAAAATTACCTCCGTTTCTCAGTTTACTGAAGTAATGGATCGTTTCATAATTGCTTTCATGAAATTCGCAAATTAGCCGTAATTGTTGTCACCATTCCTGTATTTAGTTCACCATGTGAGCGTTCTTTCTCGTGTCTTAGACGGGTTAAAACATATCTAACAAATCGAATGGCAAGCAGTCGCCTAAGCGATCTTTGTTTCTTCTCAGTAGAAAGAAAACTTCTAATGAATATTGCTGTAGAGGATGTGGTAAACGCATTCGATGCTGGACATAAAAATAGACGCATGTGCTAGCGCAATATGCTAGTAATGAAAAATGCTCTTCATTTAAGTGCAGGTATAAAAGTTTATTGCAAGCTTGTTCGTACCATGTGATCAGCCCTTCATAGTTTAAAATACATTGTTCTTTCTGTGGATCATGATGAAATTTTGTTAATGCTATTTATTTCTTTATCCAATTTATATATATATATATATATATATATATATATATATATATATATATATATATATATATATATATATATATATATATATATATATATATATATATATTTGCTAACTTGAGTTTCAGTTTCAAACATATCTGTATAAGCTATGATCAAACAATCAAGCTGTCGAATTTCCCTATTCTTTTAGTAACGTAAGTCTTTGCTGTTGCATATAGAGATCACGTCAAAAAAAAAAAAAAAACTTGTTTTACTTTACCTACTTATTGGTATTGTGCATTAACGAAAGGTAGAGTATTATCTGTTATTCTGTGTTTTTTGAGGACGGATAGGAGCTAAAGCTACCTTGAACTTCGACTACACAGGCACACCATTATTATTGTTTTAAACAACTGGAAATTGAGATAGTGTGTGCCACGCGGAAATCGGTAGGTCGAGCATATAGCCACGAACTCCCCCAGCCCACACTAAGTTCTGCATTTCTTCAGTCCCACCAGCCGAATGCCGGAATTGTACCTTCTATAAGGCCAAGACAGCAGTTTCCCATGTCCTTGTTCCTCCCCTATTTCAGTCTGAGCCTTAGCTAACTAATGAGTATAAAAATGAAACTTAATTATTGTCAAAAACATGTCTACATTGCCCAGTTCTCATTTTAATTGTCCGCCCACCCAGCAACTAGGTCCGCCTCTTTTCCCCCACCCCATCAAGCGTTTCTGGCGCCGTCCCTGATTACCTGACCTTTTGATTTGATTGAAACTACAAGAAACACACAAGTATTTCAATATTGATATTGATATTTTGTATTGCTGCTATTTACATTGACAATATAAATATGAAAATAGAAGTATATATGATACTATTGCATATAGTACAGAATTATGTATATAAGACAAATCAGATGATAAGGTGATGCCGAAAAAGGAATCGTGATGTAGAACACCAACATCCTTTCTTAAGAGTCGCCTTATGCATCATCTTCTATTGTCTACTTAATATATGGCCAAACATGTCTTGAGGATGTGAACTGTGGCACCTTTTACGTACTGCGATTCTTAGGATGTTAGAGATGAACAAAGTAGATTAGTCTGCATCCGTATTCCACTTTCAATTACTGTGTCGCCTTTCTTAATTAGTTTCTGTACACACACTAAGTACTCTAAGTACTTACACTTTAATTACTGTAGGTACTCTATGTACATACTCTAAGTACTGTCGTTGAAGTAATGAATATTTTATTTACTCTAAGTACGTACGCTCTAATTACTCGAGTACACTCGTTGAAGTACTGAATATTTTCATTGAAGTACAAAAACCCATTTGTAATTGAACTTTATTGTTACTGATTTTTTACCGGTACTTTAGGAACAATTACTGACATGTAATTACACATGCTTATGATGATGATTTACTGGACTATAGTCTCATTACTCTATTGTTGCCTTTTTGCGTATGTAACATTGAAACTACTCACTTTTTGTACTTATTACCTGTAACTAGTATTACTATGTGTACTTACTGTATTGCCCTTTGAACATATGTAACCTCCAAAGTACTTACACTTTCGTTACTCGTATGCAACTTACCTTTTCACGTATGTAGTTTCATTGCCGAACTGTAATTGAAGTTCATAAGTACCCGTAATGTACCTTTTATTTGAATCAAACTTGTGGTAGTATGCTAATTACTAACCTTTTGCCATTAATATTAACATACGGCTGAAGGACACTTACTCACCCTTCATACTCACCCTTCCAGGACAGCAGAAAGCATTCTTTCTTCTTTGAAGACCATTAACTTTCAACGTCAAACCTCATCGGTTTAACTGCTTTGTACTCTCTTATATTCATATACGGAGTTAATTTGTATGTAAGAAATATTAATTAGTGATCTTTTGTAATTGTTTGGTAGGAATTATCATATTTCTACTTTTACATAAGTTCAGAATAATTTTGTTGCGTGTAATGACATTTAAGTACATAGGGTATGTATAAAGAATTAGTAATAAACTAATTTAATATTTAATTGTATTGCATGGATGTGATACAGCATAGTAATTCTCTCTACTTGGTTGGAAGAGAGGAAAAACGTAAATGAATTCTTTAGCGATCAGCACGCGGAAAGACGAAATAAAAAAAGATGAAAAAATCACTTTTTTCTTTGGCGGAATTAAATAAGATCGCCGAGGGTTTATGTTAATTTATTTTTTTCTTTCGTATTGTCTCAGAAGAAACTTACATCTTTGAAATGGCTGCAGAATGTAATTTATATGAATTCATGTCATTGTACCACCATAGTCGCTTATTTATATATATTAAGAAAACGATTATACAAGTATAATAGCAGGGACAGCTGATTAAGTTTCTGTAACAGGTAGCAAGGGTCTTATTCCTGTTTCTCACTCTTTCATTTTCTCTCTCTCTCTCTCTCTTTCGGTGTGTGTTTGTGCTTGTGTATGTGTGTGTGTGCTTGACCTTCAGAACTCTCACACAAAGGATCTTTAAATTATGAGTCTAGGAAGTTTGGATGCTATGATTAAAATATATTTCATTATTTAACTGTATATAAACGCACAAATAGTTAATAAGACATATTATGAAGAATGAAAACACACTTATTTCTTACTGATTGTGTAAACATTATGTATTATTGTTTGACGTAAAGATACGTACGTGTTTGTATTTTGGAAGTGAAATGAAATATTTGAAGTTTTACGTCCAACGAATATACCGGCTAAGCTAAAGGATACGACTAAATAAGGTAAGCATTTATAAATTGCTGAAATGAGGAAAGTAGTAGGAAGCGGGAGAACCGCGAGAAACCCTATGCACACAGTGTTTGTTTACCACAAAGTTCACTTGGTGTGCTGGGATCGAACCAAGTACCCCTGCACCAGAGACGAACTCTACCACTGAGTATTGCAGCTCTTGTTTGTATTTGAGTTTACTTTCTTACGATTATATTTTCGGATAAATTAGAGGAATGAATAAAGTAAGCATTTATAATTTGGTGAAACGAGAATGTAGGAGGAAATGCGAGAACTCCGGGCACAATGTTTTGAAATATAAATACACTTTGAATAAGCGAAAGCATTTCGTTTTAGAAGTGACTTATTTTTATGGACAGTACTATTTACTGTTTACGAAGTTTTGGTAGCAAACAATTTATAAGGAAAGAAAAACATTGTAGGTAAATAATGTTGCAAGCCTTATATGGTACAATTAACGGATGAAATTCTGTATACGGATTTGGTTTTTTATTTATTTGTATACATAATACATTACGCTGAAGGAAATGGATTGAAAATATTAAGTTGTCTTATATTATTGAAGTTGATTGCTTGACTGAAGGATATTGCTTTTAACATTGAAAACCCACAATTATTTTCCACTGAGAGTTCAATGGCAACTATATGTATAAAAATAGATTAGTAAAGGAGATATATATGATGTGCGTTAGGACAACTTCGGTATCATGTAAACACTGTAGGTAGCGACATTAATAGTGTGTTTGTTTTTATTAGGATTAGCTTTATATACAAATTGAAACATTTGATTTATAATAAGGGATACTACTTGGAACACTATATTTTAGTGAAATTGTTTTACAGCGTAGGTAGAAGACAAATAGCAGCACAATTGGCGACAACTATTAGCATGACTAAACTATGGGATTTAGTGTGAATGAGAGACCGAAATGTTTTGTGTATATAATAATAAGTATGATTATCTAAATTTGACACCTAGAAGATTATGCAATCAACATTTCATAACTCTTTGAGGGTTGCATATGATATTCACAGGCAGTCTGATACGATTTTGTATTTTATTTGAAGTGTAATGAATATTTGTTTGAACTAAAAAGGTATTTTATTTAAAGATGTTGTTTCTAAGTTAGCAAAACAAGAAACTATCCTTTTAATAGTGTTATGGTCGCTAGAAGCGAAATAATTTAATACCTTCTCTTTCAGGTAGTAGCTAACATGTCCTTTTCTGGTTGAAATAGCTGTCTTTAATGATAAAAAACTATTCTGAATTTCGACAATTTTAAACTTTATTGAATTTGCTACATATGCCTAAGGAAATAGTATTTTAATGTTCTAGTTATCTGCATATACAGTGTAGATATATTTGTTAGTGAATACATGACATACAGTTATAACAGATCAGAATTGTCGTACTTTCGAAATTAGATCATCTTAAACCTTAAAAAGATTATATTGTGCAGTTTGCACTTATCGAATTAAATTTGGTAATTTAAGACGAACTGTTGTCTTACTCTTTTACCCATTGCAATTGTATTGGATCGAAATACTGAACTTACTGTTCTCTGTAAATTTTTAGTTACTTTTTGCTGGTTTTTTGATTGATTGATTGGGGGAGAGCTGTTGGTTAAAGTGAAATTTGAGCTATTACTGTGATTTATAACCGAGGAAAGTACGTCCATTGGGAACTTTCCAGAAATTGAAAGAGGTGGACTTAATTCTAACCAAATGAGAAGTATCTTGTTTTAAGATAGAACTAGATAAAATATACCTTTTAATTGCCCTACACGCCGTTACAAAGGATGTAATAAATATTTAAGTAGCTCTATTAAGAATTAGGATAGGTGCATTTTAGATATAACGAAAGCTTTACGTAGTATACTTGATATTTATGTTACGTAAAATTATCGTGTTATTTTTAAGTTGTTTCATAAAATATTTTTTTCTAAGTTTGTGATTTTTGTGGCAAAATGTGCATTAGGAAGTGTGCTGCAATCTATTTTGTATTTATATAATTATTACTATAAATATATTTGCTATACTTCAAACAAAATCAACGAGACGTAGGCCTAATAAATGACTGCTTAATATATTTAACAAAACATATTGCATTCAAATTGTTTTGTTTGAAATATAATTGTGTTCTTATATTTGATATTAAGGAATTTCCGGCTGTACTATGATCATAAGACTTCTAAGAAGGAAGTGAAAAATAGCAAGCGAAACGAAAATGGCCCCAACTTTGTGTAAATCAGCAATTCACAACTTTTAATGCAAGTTGGCTACTAGTATGTAACTGACAGATTGTTAGAATCTTGCAGATGCTCGCTTGCTGCTTACTTAGTGATCAGAAAACTTTTTAAAGTTCCACAAGTCTAGTGCAAGTGAAACGCAAACTTATGCTATGTAGGATGTGACATACTCTGCAATGAAGCAGGAACGGAACTGGTGGGTCACATACCTAGAACAGATAGAAGATGGACGAGAAATAACTTACATTGGATTTTCTAGAGATAAGAAGCGATGTACATAGAAGACAATCGAATACAAAATGTATAGATATAACCTGTCGCTTAGCAGAAACTGTACAAATGGAAAAGATCAGCTGATGGAAACATGTAGAAGAAATGATGGAGATCTTCGTTTAGCAGATGATTGATATCATTTGAATACATATGAAAGTTACACTTTTATATTTAAGCTGAACGTTACAATTTCTCTACAGCGATAAGAAAATGATCTATCAATTGGCAACACTGAAAAGCGTTAGAAGCTCAGACGGTGGATGGTTTAAATTATTTATTTTTACATCCTAATTGCTTTTTAGTCTCACATACATTAATTGTATACTTTTCTAAAACTAAAAAAAGATAAACTTTCCAGTTTTATTTTTAGAAGTTAGAAAACTTTTCTCTTGCATGAAACTACGCTAGATATTATTTCTAACGTTTCTGATAAACTAAAAGGCAGAATGTTTATTGATACAACATTAAACAGTAACTTTTGCGCTAATAGTGTATTATTAACATTATGTTGCTAACTTTTTGTTAAACGAAGTTCCAGAAAACTTTTCTTGCAGAAAATTACAGTACATATTGTTTCTAACTTTTCTGATAAACTAAAATGCAGAATGTTTATTGTTACAACACTATACAAATAAATTTTGCACTAAAAATTTTTACTAACATATTTTATTATTAACTTTTTGTTAAACTGAATTCCAGAAACTTTTCTTGCAGACAATTACACTACATATTGTTTCTAACGTTTCTGATGCAACTAAAATGCAAAATGTATATTGTTACAACATTAAACATTAACTTTTGCACTAAATAATTTTATTAACATATTTTGTTACCAACTTTTTGTAATGTACAATTACAGTTGAAAGTAATGGCAACTTTTTTCTACGCACCCTGTACCTAGTAATTTTTTTTATTCGATTTCGGTTTAATTACACAATTTATTTATTCTTCTTATTTCAAATTAAATGTAATGAATCGAAAGGTTTCGTTAGTAATCATATTTTAACTTAATAATATATTTATTTATATTTTGATTAATTGTAAATCCGATTTTCGCATACACAAGTTGAATAGTTACAAGGTTTACCATTCTGACGTCATACCGAAATATAGTTCCGCCATTGGATATACATTTTCTTAATTTCAGACCAATGTAGATTTTGGCCAGGTACCTAAATTTTCCCTCACCCCCTCTCACTAGTCCATAGTCACTTTCAGATCCGGTTACATCTGGATTTGCCAAATTTCTATTCGCTTTGTAATTTCCGCGGCTGGAGGACTCTGCCTCATTGGTGGAATTTTCCGATCCCTGTTGTTTTCGGCGCAATATTATTATTCTAATCGAGGACACTTATGAGAGGCGCAGCTTGTGACGTTGGTTGATACATTTTGATGGGAAGGAGCTGACATGTTAAGGTAACATTCACTTAATTGCATAGATAAACACTGAAAACTGCATAGGAGCATATAAACCCATACTTTTGTTGAAAGAACTGAAAAAACCAAGGAGAAATGAGAACCAGTTTATTAGGACGCCATGTTGCTCCCCAGATAGGATAGACAATATAGGAGAGTGATTTTTTTTATCTTTTCAAAATCAGTTAGGGATTAGGGGAAATACAACCTGGTTTTGTGTATTTTGTCCATGTATACAGTAAATGTGATTTTTTAAATTATTTATTTAGTAATTACATGTACACAGTGGGTTTCATAGTTGCAATGTTAACTCTCAGAATGACAGCTTAATTTAACAAAAACTGGCCCCTATTTGTCTTTCCAAATTGAACCATTTCTAGCGGGGGAATGGGTTAGTTATTCTTTGTTTTAGGGCCTTTTCCCCTTTCAGGGGAAGGGTCCCTCAATAAACCTCGTTAAGGTGCCCCCAGGGCATCAATCTTTAACAATCATTATGTAAACAATTGGTCAGGTCAATTGGACCTAGGGTTAAATATTCTCATTTTGCCCCATCAAGTTCAATAGAGCCAACTCTATATACCGACAAGGAGTAATATGTAATTAAATGGTGCTTGCTTAGTTAGTATTTATGTGTAGTATTTATAGTGGTGTGTGTAGTTAGTAGTTCTGAGTGAGTGCATGATTTTACCATAAGGACAGTGTATTAAATATGCGTCAATTTAGTACCATTTTTCTAACTATACATAAATAAACGAGAGTAAATATTAGATTTCTGATTAATAAGTACAAGTATATATTTCAGTACACGGTAAATTATGCCTCCACTACAGCGCCATCGTGCCCGTTTTCGGTAGTCAATTGTTTGTTGACATTACGACATCGCATGACTTAGTGAACTAGATTGTTTGATTTTGGCCATTTATTCTCAAATTACATCCCGTGGACATGGTTTTCGGTTCAGATGAGTATACATTCATATAAGATAGCATGAGATCTTACTGTACTGAAAATTACAGCTTGCTAGGTCAAGTAGCAATCGAAATATCCACTGAAATAAAGAATGCCTATTTTCTTAATAGAGGTAAAGTCCACTATTTGTTTCAAAACGGTTTTAAATTCTCTTTTCCCGTGGCTGTAGAAAATCTCCATTGTTGTTTTAGTTTTATCAGCAAATCAGAAATAAAATCATCGTTGACAATTTAACTTTCAGTAAATACACGTATGATTTTTTTTACTGCGAAGTAAATACAATTTGGGTGCTTCGAAGCAAAGAGTCCGTGGTTCGATGAATGTTATCGTGTAGTGGTTTGAGCGTGATAGATTGTGATAATTATATATTTATTAGTGTGTAATATAAATATGTGTATGGCCTGTGTGTAAAATGTATGAAATAGGGTGTCTGTAAAATATTACTTCGCGCGAAAATGAGTAAATAATGAATGAATGTAATGATATATTAATAATATGATATAAAATATGATTGAGATGGTATGACACCTATATTTAAATGGATAGGCCTAGTGTATGTTATATAGTGAGAATATGAATATGTTTACTAAAAATCTCTCGCGTTTTGACTTCTGCACCAGTACATTCATCCAACCGAGTTTGCTATTTGGATAGTAAAGTATAGTTGGGAATTGTATGTTACTTTGCATTTTAGTACCTCATACTAACAGCCCCGGACCTTAAGCCTTTCAACAGATAGGGTAGCATCATGTGGGAATTACTTCTAAAGGTTGACAGAAATGATAATTAAGAAAACTAACTGCTATATCCGGTGATCATCGAAAAGTACAGGTTTTGGTCATTTGTACCTTTAACATTCATTGACTCTTCAAGATTTTTTTTCGTTGCTTACCTTATTTATTTATTGTGCAGTGTTCATATAGCTGACAGCTCAGTTCGGATTATCCAATTAAATCAACTGCTACTAAATTAATATTTATGTCAGTCGCGTACCCGGACGTCGACCCATGACCCTCTTAAGTATTTTCGTTTCTTTTCTCAGTTTAATTAGTTGATGGAAATTAACGACGTCCCAGACTTTGGCATGTCTGCGCAGGGTAGCCATCGGTGATCTTTGGTCATTGAAATCACCGATCCAAAATTTAGTTTATTTTTTTTATTTTGGCAAATCACTAATTAGGGATATCTTAGCTATTATTTTACTTTAGTTTCATTACTATTCTGGATTCTTTTACTTTCCGAGAGGTCGGATGATTTTTTTTCTTTTTTGAAATTCTAAATTAGCGCCTTCTCTAACCTTCCGGTGGATTCCGGGACCTGCAATGGCGTTGACCGGATACGGTGAGTGGTGGGATTTCCCTAAAGCCTTTGTCTTTCCGAAAATCTCATCGAGGACACAGACTCGTCTCGACGTTGCAGACTTGTTTTTCCGGCTATTTATTTGGTAAGCCGAACCCCTTTTGGCATAAAAGAGAATATTTGGTTATAGTATGTTGTATACGTAAATTCGACCACTTATCTTTCGTAGTTGTAGTGTTCTGTCTCCTCTCTTTTTACCTATTCTTTCTTCTACTTCTTCTCTAAAGTTTTTTTTAATATCAACCTTCCCCCCCCCGTTTTCTGAAACTCATGAAAACATACAATATTCATATCACTTATTTCGATCGTATGTACTAACTGAGACATCGAGGATAACAATTCGTGGAGGTATTTCAGCACAACTCAGGTCCATTTTCACGATATTCAATCCACCATGGGAGGGGCTGACGAGAAGGTACATTATGCTTTCAGATTCCCAGAAACTTAATTGTTATTCATTGATCGTACAACTTATACCCGCTGATTACTGATTTCTGGTTTTTCTTTCTTTTGATTGGTTATATGGTGTATGTATTAGTAGTTTGGGCCCACTAGTTTCGAATAACATTGATTTTTTTCTTTCTCTGTATATACATCTATATATGTACTTACATAGTTTAAAGGGTTACGTGCCTGCTCTATTTGTTGTATTTCCACCTCTTATGTTAACTTATTAAATAACAACAACTATTTCTTTATACGCGGATCTTTAGTAAAATTGAATTATTATTGATTATCGGGTTTACATATAAAGTTCAATGTTGCAACCTTATGAGAAAAAAGAAAAAAAAGAATTTTGTTAGTCAGGGTTTTCCTTTATTTTTGACCCAATAAAATGTGAATACGTATTGAATATAAAAAGGTTATGTAGAATTTAAATGTCGACGAAATACTAAGATTAATATTAGATTGAAATTTATTATATTGAGTAATATGAATATATATATATATATATATATATATATATATATATATATATATATATATGCGAGTATGTATGTAAAGGGCTCGGTATTTACCCTGGTTGTTTTAGGTTGCCATAGATTTTTGACACCCGACACTGACCAACTATTTGTGATATACAGTATTACCACGTAAATTGTAATAAATGACTCCTTAGTGACTTGTTATTAATGTTTGTGACTATTTAAGTTGAATATCATGTTAAATACTGCATGTAAATAGAACAAGTAGCAGGTCGTAAGAAAAGTAAAAATAACCCTAATCCTTATCCAAATTTATTTTGCGAGATCATAGTGAAATCAGTAAACTACGAAACAGTGCGCCCCGCCAAAAAATCCTTCTATCAGTAAACTATGAAACAAGTCCTCCCCTACGATCGGAAACATAACCATTTGTCGTTCCACAGTTCAGTGCCTAAAATCTTTTGACTCCACGATCTATACTGAAAAAAAAATTTAGTGATCTTAAATTCAATGAACTGAAATGTGGTCAATAATTTAGTAATGTGAATACAGGAATTAGATAGGTCCAGAGACCTAGCTCTATTGAGACATATAGTATTATGGAAATATGGTCCCAATGTCTGGGATTGGATTCGATATTTTTTTTTAAATCTTAATAAAGCTTGAATTCTTATACCAAGTGCGTCAAGTGACGAAATGAAAATTATATATAATATGAAGAAACTAAATTTTTTGTCTGTCGTTAAGACAAACGATTAAATACTCTCATGGACACCAAACACAGTGAATAAAGAGAGTTGAAAAATGAGTTATTATCGACGTGAGAACAAAGACTCATAAAATTGTCGAAATTCCTCCTCTTGGGACAGAGACTCAATAAAATGCTACTAAAGTGCTTTTTTTTTTAAAAAAAAAAGAATGATTAACCAATTATATTTTTTTCTTTCTTTGTTCACAATGATATGTATTCATTGCACTGAATCTTAAATATGTTTAATGTTGACCTTTGAATTTTCTTTTTTTTTAATTTTTGTCTTTCGTCTTTTGTCAATTTTTTTTTATGTAATCCAACTTCTAATATCTCTAGAAAGAGAAATGTGTTATTTGATATTGTTGAAAGTAACAGATTTCTGTGCATGCCTATGTATTATTATTAATGTAATTTTTTTAATTCATGAATCAAACTTTTTCTGTTATGTCAAACTAAGTTTTCTTTTCCTGAAATGTAATAAATGTCTATAGAAATGTAGGTAGGTTAGTTTAATTCAACTGAATGTAACCTGAAGTATACACTGTCCTGTATGAATGTGAGTGTGAGTGAAATGTAGGTTTAGTATTAAGTGTACCGATTCTTTTGATATATATATGTGTGAGTTACTATAGTTAATGGTAGTTGACAATTAAAGTCGTTGAATGTCAATACTAACTTAATTTAAGTTGGCTCTATGAAGGAAGCAAAAAGGACTGAAGTAACCTGAACGAACGATCATCATGGGAGAATTTGGAGAGTCAGAATCTTCGACAAACGTGTGTTGCTCTGATTTTTTTCTGTGGTCAATTCTAACATGCCATCAACTTCGTCGTTTATTTTTCAAATATTGGATATTAGTCTAGAACTTCTGGAAATATTGAATAAACGGTTAAATTAAACTTTCTCATCCATCTCAGAGCTAGATTGGGATAATTCGGTAGTAGGGGTTAAATGGATCTAGGTCTGGGGTGTATGGGTTAACATGTGTCTACCTTTGATCACCTTAATACCAAACATTCACCCAATAGCTATTGGAAATGATCCCAATTCGATAATTATTCACTTTCCTTTACCATATTTCTCAAAATATCCAGTAACAGTTTCCTCTTTATCACCTTCTTACTTTACCTCTTTTCTCTTCTATCTTACTTTTCCTTTCTTCATCTTCTTCTTCTTCTATTTTTTAATAAAACTGAAAAGGGGGTCGTGACTGGGAATTCCATATGTAATAAACACGGTCATGTATTTATTTTTTTTTCAGAAGTCCGATAAAAAGTTTTCTCATTTCGATCGAACCTAGTATGTTCGAAATTAAGAAATGGATAATTATATTCCAATATAATTCGACATAAGCCTATAGCTTCATGAATATCCCCACCAGGGGTGAAGGGTTCCCACTCACGACTTTTTTCCATGCATCTCAAATGTTGCAGAGCTTTCTTTCTTTTTTTCTTTTATTTAATTTCCCTTTTCAGTTTTCTGTTAAACTGAATTTCAGAAACTTTTCTTTTGCTAACTTCTGTTAAAGTGAATTTCAGAAGTTTTTCTTGCAGAAAGTTACGCTACATAATTTTTCTAACGTTTCTGATAAACTAAAACGCAGAATGTTTATTGTTACAACATTAAACATTAACTTTTGCACTAAAGACTTTTATTAACATATTATGCCACTAACATTTTTTTAAAACTAAATTCCAGAAACTTTTTTTGCAGAAAATTACACTATATATTCTTTTTAACTTTTCTGATAAACTAAAAATAGATACACTTTTCGGTAACATTTTTTTGCTACAACACTATACAAATAAATTTTGCACTAAAAATGTTTTACTAACATTTTGTTACAAACCTCTTTTTGTTTTAAAGTAAATTCCAGAAACTTTTCTTGCAGAAAATTTACACTACATTTTTTCTTACTTCTGATGAACTAAAATGTAGAAACGTTTTTGGTTTCTACATATATAATAACTTTTGCACTAAAATTTTTAACATATTTTGTTACCAACTTTTTCTATTAAACTGAATTACAGAAACATTTCTCTTGCAGGGGAATACACTACATATTGTTTCTTCGGATAAACTAAAATGCAGAAAATTTTCCTTTCATTGAAAATGTATTATAGGTACTTTTAAATAGTATGAATACAAACATTTACTTATATAGATAATAAACAAACAAACTTTATATTTAAATATAAAACTAAAATATCAAAAGTAATCATAACAATGGCACTTACAATTGGAATCCAATTTTGAACAATTGAGATAGTTAACATCTGATCCTCCAGTGCTAAAGACTTAGAAATAATTGATTTGCTCAATTATAATTTATTATGATGTAATGAATTCTCCACACTAATAACTAGTTGGTTCATAAGTTAAAAATTTACTGATTTAAATGTCCAACTAATGTATATAATTTAGTAGTGGATGAACAAAATAAGTTCATGAAATGCTGAATAGCTTATATCACGTATTAGGGCCTTGGAAAACAAAACATATAACCAAAATACATATTAGTATGATTCTTTTCAGCTATATAGTCAAAACAATTATATATCGTTAAAAATAATATTCACGCATATCTTTAAAAATGTATCAAAGTACCACTAAATGTCTTCAAATACGTGTCTAACTACGTTACTTGTGAATAACGTGCGCATTTTTAACTGGATATGTCACAGAAAATTATAAAACATTTTAAAACTCTTTATCAAATATTTAAGTTTAATAACTAAATATGATTTCAATTGTCTCTCTAAATTCACGAATCGCTTATTTCCTTACACATTCTCCTTCTACGAATTTTCAACATGATTCTGTTTCACCCTTCTCCTGTAACTTAAAACATGCTCATATCACAATACCCTAAGGTTTCCATAGTCGTCTAGCTACACAAAACTTTTCAACTATCTTCTACTAATTGAAATAATATACCAATCAGTACAGTATCAAATATCAAATAATTAAAACCGTATAAACAAAATGCTTTGCATGTTCATAATAAACAAAACAAAATACAATTAATGTATGTGAGACTAAAAAGCTATTAGGATGTAAAAATAAATAATTTAAACCATCCACCGTCTGTGCTTCCAACGTTTTTCAGTGTTGCCAACTGATAGATCATTTTCCTATCGCTGTATAGAAATTGAAACGTTCAGCTTAAATATAAAAGTGTAACTTTCATATGTATTCAAATGATATCAATCATCTGCTAAACGAAAGTCTCCATCATTTTCTTCTACATGTTTCCATCAGCTGATCTTTTCCATTTGTACAGTTTCTGTTAACGACAGGTTATATCTATACATTTTGTATTCGATTGTCTTCTATGTACATCGCTTCCTATCCCTAGAAAATCCAATGTATGTTATTTCACGTTCATCTTCTATCTGTTCTAGGTATGTGACCCACCAGTTCCGTTCCTGCTTCATTGCAGAGTATGTCACATCCTACATAGCATAAGTTTGCGTTTCACTTGCACTAGACTTGTGGAACTTTAAAAAGTTTTCTGATCACTAAGTAAGCAGCAAGCGAGCATCTGCAAGATTCTAACAATCTGTCAGTTACATACTAGTAGCCAACTTGCATTAAAAGTTGTGAATTGCTGATTTACACAAAGTTGGGGCCATTTTCGTTTCGCTTGCTATTTTTCACTTCCTTCTTAGAAGTCTTATGATCATAGTACAGCCGGAAATTCCTTAATATCAAATATAAGAACACAATTATATTTCAAACAAAACAATTTGAATGCAATATGTTTTGTTAAATATATTAAGCAGTCATTTATTAGGCCTACGTCTCGTTGATTTTGTTTGAAGTATAGCAAATATAATTATAGTAATAATTATATAAATACAAAATAGATTGCAGCACACTTCCTAATGCACATTTTGCCACAAAAATCACAAACTTAGAAAAAAATATTTCATGAAACAACTTAAAAATAACACGATAATTTTACGTAACATAAATATCAAGTATACTACGTAAAGCTTTCGTTATATCTAAAATGCACCTATCCTAATTCTTAATAGAGCTACTTAAATATTTATTACATCCTTTGTAACGGCGTGTAGGGCAATTAAAAGGTATATTTTATCTAGTTCTATCTTAAAACAAGATACTTCTCATTTGGTTAGAATTAAGTCCACCTCTTTCAATTTCTGGAAAGTTCCCAATGGACGTACTTTCCTCGGTTATAAATCACAGTAATAGCTCAAATTTCACTTTAACCAACAGCTCTCCCCCAATCAATCAATCAAAAAACCAGCAAAAAGTAACTAAAAATTTACAGAGAACAGTGTTCGGGCCATTCTGTCCTCTGTTTCATAAAATTAAGAAGAAAAGGGAAACTTATGTTTTTTCAGTATTTGAGCCTATTGTCGGCATTTCCAAAACTTGGAACAAAATATATGTTTTATGTAGTGTCAGTCTTGCTGTAGAGATGTCTCTGCCGGTCAATATGGTTTCTATTTGTAGTATCTTACTCTGGCGGTCTCTTGTCTTTCTTTTCAAAAATACCGTTAGGCCGCCTCCCGCATCTTTTGTTAGTGTTGTGTTGTGCTTTCCTGCAAAAGCCTCGTGTGCGGGATCTTCAGTGTTTGTGTGTAGTATTTGCTTATTCTAATACTTATTGATTCCATCAACTATACAAATTTATACAGTCCAAAATTCCAGATGCAAAATAAATTGTTATTGTTTTCAGTAACTCATTATCTGTTTAATTAAATGCGCAAAACAATAAAATATTGTTTGGTCGGCGTATACAAACAGTAAGTTCAGTATTTCGATCCAATACAATTGCAATGGGTAAAAGAGTAAGACAACAGTTCGTCTTAAATTACCAAATTTAATTCGATAAGTGCAAACTGCACAATATAATCTCTTTAAGGTTTAAGATGATCTAATTTCGAAAGTACGACAATTCTGATCTGTTATAACTGTATGTCATGTATTCACTAACAAATATATCTACACTGTATATGCAGATAACTAGAACATTAAAATACTATTTCCTTAGGCATATGTAGCAAATTCAATAAAGTTTAAAATTGTCGAAATACAGAATAGTTTTTTATCATTAAAGACAGCTATTTCAACCAGAAAAGGACATGTTAGCTACTACCTGAAATAGAAGGTATTAAATTATTTCGCTTCTAGCGACCATAACACTATTAAAAGGATAGTTTCTTGTTTTGCTAACTTAGAAACAACATCTTTAAATAAAATACCTTTTTAGTTCAAACAAATATTCATTACACTTCAAATAAAATACAAAATCGTATCAGACTGCCTGTGAATATCATATGCAACCCTCAAAGAGTTATGAAATGTTGATTGCATAATCTTCTAGGTGTCAAATTTAGATAATCATACTTATTATTATATACACAAAACATTTCGGTCTCTCATTCACACTAAATCCCATAGTTTAGTCATGCTAATAGTTGTCGCCAATTGTGCTGCTATTTGTCTTCTACCTACGCTGTAAAACAATTTCACTAAAATATAGTGTTCCAAGTAGTATCCCTTATTATAAATCAAATGTTTCAATTTGTATATAAAGCTAATCCTAATAAAAACAAACACACTATTAATGTCGCTACCTACAGTGTTTACATGATACCGAAGTTGTCCTAACGCACATCATATATATCTCCTTTACTAATCTATTTTTATACATATAGTTGCCATTGAACTCTCAGTGGAAAATAATTGTGGGTTTTCAATGTTAAAAGCAATATCCTTCAGTCAAGCAATCAACTTCAATAATATAAGACAACTTAATATTTTCAATCCATTTCCTTCAGCGTAATGTATTATGTATACAAATAAATAAAAAACCAAATCCGTATACAGAATTTCATCCGTTAATTGTACCATATAAGGCTTGCAACATTATTTACCTACAATGTTTTTCTTTCCTTATAAATTGTTTGCTACCAAAACTTCGTAAACAGTAAATAGTACTGTCCATAAAAATAAGTCACTTCTAAAACGAAATGCTTTCGCTTATTCAAAGTGTATTTATATTTCAAAACATTGTGCCCGGAGTTCTCGCATTTCCTCCTACATTCTCGTTTCACCAAATTATAAATGCTTACTTTATTCATTCCTCTAATTTATCCGAAAATATAATCGTAAGAAAGTAAACTCAAATACAAACAAGAGCTGCAATACTCAGTGGTAGAGTTCGTCTCTGGTGCAGGGGTACTTGGTTCGATCCCAGCACATCAAGTGAACTTTGTGGTAAACAAACACTGTGTGCATAGGGTTTCTCGCGGTTCTCCCGCTTCCTACTACTTTCCTCATTTCAGCAATTTATAAATGCTTACCTTATTTAGTCGTATCCTTTAGCTTAGCCGGTATATTCGTTGGACGTAAAACTTCAAATATTTCATTTCACTTCCAAAATACAAACACGTACGTATCTTTACGTCAAACAATAATACATAATGTTTACACAATCAGTAAGAAATAAGTGTGTTTTCATTCTTCATAATATGTCTTATTAACTATTTGTGCGTTTATATACAGTTAAATAATGAAATATATTTTAATCATAGCATCCAAACTTCCTAGACTCATAATTTAAAGATCCTTTGTGTGAGAGTTCTGAAGGTCAAGCACACACACACATACACAAGCTCAAACACACACCGAAAGAGAGAGAGAGAGAGAGAAAATGAAAGAGTGAGAAACAGGAATAAGACCCTTGCTACCTGTTACAGAAACTTAATCAGCTGTCCCTGCTATTATACTTGTATAATCGTTTTCTTAATATATATAAATAAGCGACTATGGTGGTACAATGACATGAATTCATATAAATTACATTCTGCAGCCATTTCAAAGATGTAAGTTTCTTCTGAGACAATACGAAAGAAAAAAATAAATTAACATAAACCCTCGGCGATCTTATTTAATTCCGCCAAAGAAAAAAGTGATTTTTTCATCTTTTTTTATTTCGTCTTTCCGCGTGCTGATCGCTAAAGAATTCATTTACGTTTTTCCTCTCTTCCAACCAAGTAGAGAGAATTACTATGCTGTATCACATCCATGCAATACAATTAAATATTAAATTAGTTTATTACTAATTCTTTATACATACCCTATGTACTTAAATGTCATTACACGCAACAAAATTATTCTGAACTTATGTAAAAGTAGAAATATGATAATTCCTACCAAACAATTACAAAAGATCACTAATTAATATTTCTTACATACAAATTAACTCCGTATATGAATATAAGAGAGTACAAAGCAGTTAAACCGATGAGGTTTGACGTTGAAAGTTAATGGTCTTCAAAGAAGAAAGAATGCTTTCTGCTGTCCTGGAAGGGTGAGTATGAAGGGTGAGTAAGTGTCCTTCAGCCGTATGTTAATATTAATGGCAAAAGGTTAGTAATTAGCATACTACCACAAGTTTGATTCAAATAAAAGGTACATTACGGGTACTTATGAACTTCAATTACAGTTCGGCAATGAAACTACATACGTGAAAAGGTAAGTTGCATACGAGTAACGAAAGTGTAAGTACTTTGGAGGTTACATATGTTCAAAGGGCAATACAGTAAGTACACATAGTAATACTAGTTACAGGTAATAAGTACAAAAACTAAGTAGTTTCAATGTTACATACGCAAAAAGGCAACAATAGAGTAATGAGACTACAGTCCAGTAAAACATCATCATAAGCATGTGTAATTACATGTCAGTAATTGTTCCTAAAGTACCGGTAAAAAATCAGTAACAATAAAGTTCAATTACAAATGGGTTTTTGTACTTCAATGAAAATATTCAGTACTTCAACGAGTGTACTCGAGTAATTAGAGCGTACGTACTTAGAGTAAATAAAATATTCATTACTTCAACGACAGTACTTAGAGTATGTACTTAGAGTACCTACAGTAATTAAAGTGTAAGTACTTAGAGTACTTAGTGTATGTACAGAATTTAATTAAGAAAGGCGACACAGTAATTGAAAGTGGAATACGGATGCAGACTAATCTATTGAACCACTGAAAAAGTGAATAAAATCTTGATATGAAATAATTTGATATGATACCGAATTAAGTTTATTTTATGTTCGTTTCAGTTCCAATGTCAAACGGCTTTCTTACAATTGAGTCAGTCAATTCTCCATTTGCCCGCAGGTATTAAAAAAAATCACATTCACCTTTACCAAAGTAGATATGAATAACACTGCTGATAAAGAACGTTATCCTTGTCATTTTTCCTAGAACAAGAAGAATATCATCTAAAATTTATGATGAAACCTGAAAAAATAGTTATTCTTCCCACAGCGTCTGTTAGAATTACTAAACAGATTATTACAATGCAGGACAAAATTCAAGAGGAAAAATCCCAAGGAAAATTCAGACAAAACAGATGAAGTTCAAACGACAGAATCATATGCGCGGATTAATAAAAGAATGATCATTTTTTTTGTTCAACTGTTATGCATCTAAAATATCTTAAATTCTTTAATTTACGTAAATAACTTTTTTAACTAATAAAAGACGTAAGACTGTTATAGTAAGTATATATTTCACATTTGGTCTTTGCAAAAAAAAAAAAAAAAAAAAAAATCTTGATCAGTATTTCCGAATTAAAATAAAGATTTATAAATTACTCAAAAGACTGCTATATGCTACGACATAAGAACGATTTTTTTAAAAATCAAATAGCATCAGTTACTTTTCATAATTAAAATGAATAGTCTTCTTTCTTTCTTTCTTTCAGTCACCTCCCTTACGGGAGATTTATAAAGGAAGTCCCAGCCATTAGGGCCTTGTGGACTATGTCACTATGTACTAAAATGGCACGAGCCAAGATGGCCGAATTTGCCTGTTTTAAATAAAATTATATATCAGACTATTAATGTAATAATACAGAAGGATAAGCGGCGCATGAACATATTGAAAATGCATATAATATATTAAAATTGTAACAAATAATAAAATTGTCCAAAGTAATGAATTGTAAATAGTTAAAATTGAATAAAAAATGAGAGCAAAGCTCCCCAATACTTAGTGTTTCCAGCGCTATCTCTTATCGAATAGTCTTACTGTAACATGCTAAACGTATTTCCAGTGTATTAAAGGTATAATAAATAGGAATAACCAAAACTTTTTATATGGGTATGTGTGAAATTAATTAAAGCTAATTTGCCCTTTTATTATAACATTTTGATGTTTTATTGAGTTTTTAGCATTTTAAAAGAAAGAAAAATTTATTTCAGTTGAAAAAATAGAGATAACATTTTAGAACATATGACAATTGAAGGGGAAAAATAATCATATGTGTGCACTGGTACATCAAATATACACGGTGTATGCTCCTGTGATTGTGTCCTCGTCAGAATTTTCCTTGCATTTTGACCGCTTGGATTTAGTTCCCGCCCTCGTTACTACAGCCATTTTATACACGAGTTCCGATCTGTATACAAACACGGTAGGAGTCAAGCTTTTCGGTGCTGTATTTCACTAAAAATTTCCTCCTTGCATAGAATTCCGTCTCCAAAGATTAGGCAGAACGGGAATTCCCGCTCTGCTTAAAGATAAAATCATTTAAAATATTTTCTACAAAGTCCTGGAGTGCTTTAGGAAGAACGAGAATAAATCTTTCTAGTATTGCATCCCCCTAGTTGGGGAGGGTGTAAGGAAATTATTTTCGGGTGTGTTCAAAACTTTTAGGGGGTTGCTGGGGGCAGTGGCGGTGATTGGACGTTAAAAGTGGGGGGCAAGACATGATCTTAACAATTGTATATCAATGTTAGATTTCCTGGTTGTTTCTAAGAATGGTTGATGAAAGGTTGCATAACTAATAGGATACTATTTTTTTCACTTAAAATGCCGTATATCGTATTTCTGCTTTATTAAGTAAATTCGTAAGAGCAATTTATACTCTTAAACAACGAAAGTGTAAGAAGAGATTTGATTCCTTGCTCATGAATATCTTACAATTCTATCTCGAAAATTGTGTGATCAGATTATTTAATAACAAATTTGCAAAACAAATAAATAGAAAGGATAATATTAATCATAGTAATGAATAATGATACATGTTTTGCAGAAGTTATATTAAAACTGGGAATTAATGAACAACTTATACTTTTAATTCCACACATGCCGTTAAATGAATGTTTTTGCTCTTAGAAAATGAAATACAGTAAGTACTGCAAGCGCATATGCTATGACATTTAAGGAAATCTGCAATTGCAATATTAATTGCTTTGAATTGCAATTAAAACGCAATTCCTGTAGCTTCCTTAACACCACGGGAAGACAAATATCCAATACGTATTCACGCAACTGCAAATATCATATGGCACCATTTTTTCCTATGAAACAGTAATACATACAAAACCTTTACCAGAGTGTCCACATTCTTGTAAATAAGTGAAAGTCAGGGAAAGGTCAGGGAAGTAAAAATGTGTCAGGTGAAGTCAGGGAAATGGCAGATTGGTCAGGGAAAGTCAGGGAAAAATCGATTTAGGTCCATTGTTCACATTACTGAACTTATGAAATAGGGTTGATTTCTTTACTGTTACTGGATGCAAAATGTAGTGTTCTCTGATATAGTTGTTGAAACTAATTTTCTGCGAAAAACACATATCTAACTGCATCCTGGCATATTTGTTCAAAAGAGTAGACGCTGTTCTAGAAGAATTGCATGGTGCCAAGAGGATATCTGAACAAGTGGCTGAGAACGCGAAGAGATATCTCCAGCTCTTAGTAAAAGCTCAGACTGAAGAATTTAAAGAACACTCGAATGAATTCATAGCCAATGATAGAGATTGTATTGGACTTGATGAGTTTTTTACTTAGTCTTAGGAAATGGGAAGAACTTCATTGACTTATGGTCAGTTATGAAATTGTGTTTTATCTTCTTTCACAGAAACGCATTTTTTGAAAGTGGTTTCACAATAAATAAAATTCTCATTGTTGACAATTTACAAAAAGAATCTCGGGTGGCTCAACGGATCATATATGATTCTGTGATGAAAATATGTGGATAATCAGGATTAATAATTATAAGAGGTATGATAAATTCAGTGAGAAGTTCAATGAGACAATACCATGTGTATCTGGAAAAGAAAAGATAAATAAATGCTGGAGACGATAAGAGGAGAGAGAAACGGAAGATTCAGCAAGAACTAAAGGAGCTGGAGGAAAATGAAAAGAAAATAAACTGCGGAGACAACAAGAAGGATATTCAGATCAATGAGAAGAAAACTATGCGAGAAAGGATGAAAACAAAGTTTTAAATGTGTTGCATTTAACAACTGCTCCAGCAAAACTGTGTGTGTCTGTGTGTATTTTTTAATAATCAGTAAAATCATGTATGAACTGTTTATTACTATGGGCAATATTATAATGCTGTGTAATTGGTATTATAATGTGTAAGCATATAATGTGTATTTTTTTCATATCTTAAGTACTGTGTATACTGCACACTTTCGTTTGTAACTTTACATTTTGTGTAATATGTAGGCCTAATCAATATCGGCCTAATGCATATGTTTGTAAATTTACATTCCTTTGGAAAGAAAATTGAAAAAAGAAAGAAACAGAAGCGGAAGAGAACAAGGCCAACTATGGGGAGTTTGGAGGCTGGAGTTTCTTTTTTCTATATTTTTAAGTTATTCAGGGGTAAGGGAAATCTGGAACATTCGTTATGGAAAGTCAGGGAAAAGTCAGAGATCTTTTCTCCAAATTGTGTGGACACCCTGTTTACATTTCCAAATGAAATTATATAAATTAGAGCGTCTCTTCAAAAAAGTGGGGGCAACTGCCCCCTCTTGCCCCCCTAATCCCCGCCTGGGCGGGGGTGTAGATAAATCACTGGGTAATTTACTACGCAGATCATATTGAAATAGTAAGTAATGTTGTCAAAGAATTTGATGGGAACGACGCAATTTGCATCAAAGAAACGCGAATAGCTCTTAGTGTTAACGGCATTAGAGAGGAACTTCCATTTATTCCTTTCAATTTCATGTGCATTTCAAGGACAATTTAAAAAATTTGAAACAAGGGGATTGTTTTTGAAGGAGAGTCTCGCACAGGTGAAGAGAGTTGAACAACTTTTAGCAAGTGTTGGAAGAACAGAAATGTCGGAAAATTCGAATATGTGTTTTGAAAGAACTCCGGCTAAAACTTTCTACAGCAAATTATCCACATTTACCTTGCCGCCGTGAATTAAATGAATGTTCCCGAACAAATGTGTGTTCGACGTTACAAAATTACAACATGGACCTATTGTTTCGGCAGCCGCGTAACAACATTTCAAATATAGGAAAGGAAAGTCTTTTTGTTGCGCTCCTCGCCCAACAGCCCCCCCCCCCATGAAGCGCGTAATTTCCACTAATCTTTACAGTATTACAATCAAGCGCTCCTATACAATCAGAGGCGACAAAAGGAATAATTAATATATCTACAGCGCCCCTAGATGCAATATTATCTCCTTTTTTATTCTATCGAAAGCACCCATATGCAGTCAGGGGCGACGAAAGGAATAATTAACATAAATACAGCGCCCCTAGGCAGTCAGGGGCGACGAAAGGAATAATTAATATATCTACAGCGCCTCTTGGTGCAATATTATCTCCTTTTTTATTCTATCGAAGGCGCCCCTAGGCAGTCAGGGGCAACGAAAGGGGTAATTAATAAATTTACAATGCTCCATCATTGTAACAATATTTCCTTTTTTATTCTATCGAAGCAGGTGCCCGTACATAATAAGGGGCGACAAGGGATTAAGAAAATCTTATATCGCTGCTTGTCCGTCATATAGGCAATATATATATTTTTTAATTTTATTGTATCAACGGTGCACTAGACAATCAAGATCAAAAGGAACAGAGAATGTGTCCATTAATTATAATAATACAAAGCACTCTATATTTTGCTGAAGATTTGGCCGTGCATACAAAACACTGCTTTTGTACATAAACTTTTCATTCTTGAAACAATTGTAAAATAAGGGAAAGTAATCATTACCGCCTTCGGCGCCTCAATAACTACTACCAGAACTTAGGAGGAGGGCAATGCCCCCCTCCCTCCGTCTTATTACGCCACTTGTTTTGTGCGATGTGTAAAAAGTGTTTTCGGAATAGAAAAATATTTTTCAAGATAATAGACGTAAGTTCACTTTTGAACATTTAAGGCAGTACATTATTATCAGGTGCAGTAGTAGGCAGTGACCCTCCCTATCCCCCCTCGAAACAACTGCAAGTGAAACCATTGTAGTAAGTGTAACAGAAAACGATAGCTGTAAAATGAAAAATTGCTAGTGAAATAATTGTTCTTAAAGGTATACGTACAATCAAGTAAAGTAAACATGAAACTAAAGTCATTTCTGTTATATTTCTTATATTTTAGTGTTACTTTTAGCTTTGAGGGACATATCAAGGAAAATTTAAGTGCATGTTGGATGCATACTATGGAGATTTTAAGGGAATATTTGCAAGTATATTTTGAAGCTTTTTAGTGCATAACTATCCGAAGCTTAGTTATGGCATCGCCTAGGACTTAAATATCCATCACTAAGCTGTAAAAAAGTTATTTGGAGAAAATTGGCTACTAAAAAAGAAAGCTTGGAGTTTGGGTGGCACGGGATTATTGAAAGAAATATTGAAATGAAATGAAGTCTTTGAGTTTTACGTCCTACGGTAATGCCGGTTAGGCTAAAGGAGACGGTGATGATGAGTAATGAATGAAATGGTGGAATGAAGAAAGTGGGAGGAAACGGGAGAACCCTGAGAAAACCCACGCACACGGTGTTTGTCCACCACAAAGTTCACTTGGCGGGGGCTGGGATCGAACCCGGAACCCCAAGCACCAGAGGTGAACGCTCTACCACTGAGCCACCGCGGCCCCCTAGAAAGAAATATTCTTAGTCTCCCAGTTCGGTTAGGAGGAAAAGAAAATGTTCTTAGTCTCCCAGTTCGGTTAGGAGGAAAAGGAAAGAAAAAGTACTCCAGGATTTAAGCACATGATTAACAAAAATGTTAACTCGAATAGTCGATCGCATTCTCATCTGTGAATCTCTACTGAAACGAAATAAACTACAGCCATTTCTGAAGCGGTTGTATATAACAGGGGCGGACCCAGGACGGACTTCTGGGAGGGGCGGTAGTAATACTGCTACTTAGAGCTACTTTTAAGAGCTCCAAACTTTTTATGGATGGGTTTATTTATATATAAAATAAGAAAGTTTGCTCTTCGGAAGTTTTCGCCCCGATCGCTTCTTCCCACCCCCCTGGATCAGCGCCTGGTATAGAAACGATGAAAAGTGGATAACATACGGCACCAATGTGCGATAAAAATTGCTGTCGAAGTGAGAAGCTCCACAGATGGTCGAAAACTCATGCTAACGCCCAGAAGATAATGCTCTGCGTTTGGTAGGATTGAAAGGACATCATGCATCACGAGCTGCTAACGTGGAACAGAACCATAGATTCTGATCTCTACTGTCCACAATTAGTGCGAGTGCTCCTAGCAATTGAAAAGAAACGTCCGGAACTGGTAAACAGAAAGCTTGTCGTATACCACGCTGACAACTCCAGACGGGGATGTGGCACAGGATCGACACGGCATACGACCGACAATTCAGCTCAGAAACCTGCTTCGGTCCTGTGCCGTGTCGATCCTGTGCCGTTTCGGTCCTATGCCGTTTTGCTCTTACGCCGCTGCTCTCAAATAATTTAACTTTTAATCATGTGCCTAAAAAAAATAATATCTTTAATATCTGTTTAATCTTTGCTCTTACAAATTATAAACTCCTGTTGATTCTATGCCTGTGCAAGTTATATGCATAGAATACGTGCGATCGAAACGGCATAGAGCCGACACGGCATAGGACCGAAACGGCACAGGATCGACACGGCATAGGACACAAACGGCACAGGATCGACACGGCGCAGGACCGAAACGGCATACGATCGAAACGACGCACGATCATCGCCACTGCGTAGGATCTATAAAACCAAAGATTTATTTCTGAAGAAAGCAATCAGAGCCCTGTCGATTGATTTTAAAATATAAGAATTATAAGATATTTACTATATGAATATTAATAATTGTGAGTGACAAAATAATGATCGTGCTAAATGGACAAAATGTAATTTCTTGTGTACTTGGTCAAAAGCATTTCTGTATGTATGGAATACTTATATTTATTTTTATTATTATTGCTGATCTCGGTTTTAACCGGTTTCACTTTAATTATCTGACGGCCGTCTCTGACGACCGCAGATTAAAGTGTTCTCCAAAGAACTTCCTGACCATTTGACAGGTGTCTAGTATTACTGATTTTTTTTTTTTTTTTTTTTTTTTTAAGATTTGCTAGGAGATGTCTTGCGATTATCTCTTCAAGTTGTGTCACAATACTTTTAGGGACAGTTACTGTAATGTCCCTATTGAGATAATGTATTGGTATTAACTAATTGCATTATTATTATATTTACAGTTTGCCACTGATAGGATATGTTCCCTATGTATTCTGGATGTTACAAGCGTATACTTGAGTTGTCACTTCCTGAATATATAGAAAAATACGTACAATATTTTAATAAATCATTATAGAGCATGTTGCCACCTCCTGTATAAGCAACTTGGTCAACGTCTATGATGTTTTTTTCCCTCCTTGTAACAGCAAGACCGTTAATAAGGCCAGACCGTTTTATTTGCTGTACTTTGTAAGAAATTTATCTATCATTACCTATTCCTCGTTCCATCTACGTACTCTAACGCTGGCAGTCCCTAGGCCAACAATGAAAATAATTTAACTTCTAGTCAGTTGACGCCCATGTATACAGGGTGGCCCATTTTAATATTTCCACAGAAGTATCTCGAAAACGGTTAAATATAAATGAACCGAACAAAAACTCAAATAGGAAATGCCATGGGCCACACCGAATGCTGTTGTTGCGGTTCCTTCCAGGGCCGCTCTTTATGGGAGCCCAGGGCCCAACTTCAAAATTTTAAATAGAAACATGGGTGAGTGACACCTCGTTCGATAGATCTTTAAAAACTAAAAAAGTATTGTGGCAAAAGATCTGTCATATGGGTCACCGCATTCAAAATTGCCACCAAGACATGATGCCTGTATCAGATAAAACGTGCAGTACCACAAATATGAAAATGGTTGGGGATAAATTAACAGGACAAAAAGGGAAACAGGCAAACGACATGGGGATGTCGAATGATGTCGCGGTGACCCCCAAGGCCCAACTTTAAAATTTTAAGTGGAAACATGGGGCGAGTGATAAAGCCCTAAATAGCACTGTGGCAAAACATTGTTCATATGGGTCATCGTTTTCAAAATGACCACAAAGACATGGTACCTGTATCAGATAAAACGTCCAGTGCCCATAAAATAAAAAAGGTTAAAGATAAATGAACAGAATAAAACTCGTATAGGAAATCACAGAGGATATTTATCATTCCACGGCTCGAGAATGATACAATAGAGAAAATGATGATTAGAATAAAAGTATTATAATGCAGAGTGAGGTGCAATTAGATGGAGCAGCACCTCACTCTGCGCAAAGAGTGGTGGAGTATTTGAATACGCGTTATAATGAAAAACGGAATGCAAGAAAAGGACCAATACTATGGCCCGCACGATCCCCAGATTTATCCTCACCAGATATTTTTTCTGGAGATATTTGAAGAATATTGTATATAAACGCGAACCAAAAACTAGGGAAGATATGGTGAAGCGAATTCCAATGGCTTTACTCAAATCCTAAGTAACGTTTTATTACAAACTGTCATGCATTTTCGCCGAAGGATTAATTTATGTATACAGGAAAATGGAGATCTCATTGAATAAACTGTGAGATAGAGTCCTCATTTTGTTGGTACGTGTGAGGCGAGGAGACAACATGAAGAAAAAACACCCCGAACGTGGGAGGCGAGGTGAATCTAACTAACTAACTAACTCTATGGCCTATGGAACCCGGAGGTTCAGTGCCGCGTTCACAAAAGCTCTCCACTGACTTCTATCCTTAGCTAATTGGATCCAGTTTCTACTTTGTATTCCTATCTCTGCGAGATCCATCTTAATATTATCCTCCCATCTGCGCCTAGGTCTTCCTAATGGTCGTTTTCCTATGGGTCTACCAGTCAAGACTTTGACAGCGTTTCTACTTTCTTCCATTCTAGCTACATGACCTGCCCACCTAAGCCTCCTAGACTTGACGACCCTAACAATGTTGGGTAAACCGTATAAACTATGTAGTTCCTCGTTATGAAGCTTCCGCCATTCCCCATTCTCGTTCCTCTTGGGTCCGAATATTCTTCTCAGGATCCTGTTCTCAAATACTTTCAGTCTATGTTCTTCCCTCAGAGTAAGTGACCATGTTTCGCAACCATACAGAACAACAGGCATGATTATCGTTTTATATATTTTAAGCTTCAAATTCCTCGACAGAATTCGCGACGACAAGAGATTTTGAACCGAATAGTAACACGAATTCCCTGCTTTTAGTCGACATTTAATTTCTTCGTGAATATAATTTTCGTCTGTTAATATTGATCCTAGATATTTGAAAGTATCCACTTTATCAAAAGTATTATTTAATATTTTAACGCCTCCACAATTTGCCGTATTACGGTCCCGACGCACTTCCATGTATTTAGTTTTCTCTGCATTTACTTCTAAACCCATGTCCCTGCAAGCGTTTAATAATATCTCTGCATTTATTTCTACTGTTCTCCTATCATCCCCTATTAAATTTACATCATCTGCATATGCCATAACCTGGTGAATGCCGTTCAACTCTAGGCCCTGGTTGCTATCTTTGATTTTCCTTATGGCGTATTCCAGCACAAAGTTAAATAATAATGGCGACAACGCATCTCCTTGTTTCAGGCCATTTTCGACGTGGAAGCTCGTGGACAAAAATTTTCCTACCCGGACTTTACTTTGGGATTCACTTAAACATATCTTAATTAATCTAATTAGCTTTCTCGGTATTCCAAGCTCTGTAAGAACGTTGTATAATGTTTCTCTCCTAACCGAGTCGTAAGCCTTTCTAAAATCAATAAATAGTTTATGTACCGGGGTATTGTATTCCCACTTCTTTTCGAGTATTTGGCGAATGGTAAATATTTGGTCGATGGTTGATCGATTTCGTCTAAATCCGCACTGATAATCTCCAATAATTTCATCTGCGTATGGGGTCAATCTTGCTAACAGAATATTTGAAAGGATTTTATAGGATGTTGACAGAAGAGAAATGCCTCGATAATTATTACAGTCAGTTTTGTCGCCTTTCTTGTGAATTGGAACAATGATTGACTCTTTCCACTCTTGTGGCAATTCTTCCTTGTTCCAGATAAGGAGAATGAGTTTGTGTATGTTGTTCCACAATTTTTCGCCTCCAGCTAAAATTAACTCAGCCGGAATTTCATCTACACCCGGAGATTTGTGTTTCTTTAATTTCTTTATAGCGGCTTCCACTTCTATTCGATTGGGTTCTGGAATATACGGTTCTGCGGTGTGTATCTCCTTTTCTCCACGCACATTAGTTTTTGGCTGCGTGTTCAGCAAATCGTCAAAGAAATCTTTCCATCTATTTAAGAGGCTATCCGTATCAGTGAGAACTGTTCCGTCAGATTTCTTTAATCAGGTGAATCACGAAGAACAAAAGCCGGGCGTGAGAGGCGAGGGGACACGCAGAAAAAAACACCCCGGACGTAAGAGGTGAGGGTGCTGAGAAATAAAAAGCCCTGGTCATGATATGCAAGAAGACACAGAAGGAAAGGAATCGAACCAATATCACGCAGACGACGGTTGAACAAAACCAACGTTTGTATACATTGTTCTATCTAAGAACTGCATTGTTCATAAATTTTGTTTCGCATTTCAGTTGATTCATTTTTGCATCAAATCATTGCATGCAATAAAAATAGAATATACCATTTAACAGAAATTTACCTACTTTTTCTCATTCCAGAGACATCTATCTCTTATAAAAACACATTTCAGATACTTTTGTTGAGTACATTCAATTTGCAAAACCGAAGATTCTCATTTGAAATTTCACCGTTCCTTCCCGCTTCACCACTTACGGAGGGAGGTTGGAGCGATAATTTTCTAAGAATTAGATTTCCTCGTTTACATTATGGCACTTTTACTCTAATCATCTTTTCATCTGCTACATCATTCTCAAGCCGTGGAATGATAAATATCCTCTGTGATTTCCTATTCGAATTTTTGTTCTATTCATTTATCATTAACTGTTTTCATTCTATGGGCACTGGACGTTTTATCTGATACTCAAAAGGGCGCCCATACATATATATGATTAGGAACGTGAATATATATATATATATAACAATGCAATAACACACACCGAGCAAGGCTATGTGATAATATGTAAAAAAAACAGTATCAACACTATCACGTAACAGTTTCAACACAGTAACTGTGTCTTCATCAGACTTCCACTCCATATATATATATATATATATATATATATATATATATATATGTGTGTGTGTGTGTGTAACTTAATTAATATACTAAACGTCGGGAGGTGATTCCTGACCTGGAGATAAACGAAAAGTATAGACCAACCTGTGTGTAGAAATCATACACATGTGTGATTGGTCTGTCTTGTCTCAGCACACCAATTCTTGGAAGAAGAATTTAAACGGAATGAAGCCTTTAACGTATCACAGTTATATCTTCTGGGCTAATGGTAACGGATGATAAATGAACGGCTTTCTGTCCAAGAGCGTGTGAAAATGGAAAAAATAACTTTGATCCAGATTAGGTTTAAAACGACTGTGCATAGGACAGTCAGGCGGCATTTAAAGAAATATAACATCGAAAAATGCAAAGACCATATGTGATGAACGAGTGTACAAGGAATTCTCCATATGACCCAGGGATTCTAAATATTGTGTGAATACATATGAGGCAAAAGTAAGCTGCATTAAACGGTTTCCTCCTCGCAATATGTAATTCCGTGGAATATGGTACTTCTGTGCACAGAAGCAACAAAAGTGGACGAAACAAGGGATGTTGTACACGTTGCATAACGATACAAAGAAGTGCGCTGGAACAGTATACTTTATTTATCCGTTAGGTAAATCTTCTCCCAGGAATACTTTTGATGGCGTTTTCCCCTCCCTTCGAGTAGGCAAACCTCAACTTTTCCCTCAGTAATGAAAAACTTCAATGATATTGTGAATATACCAAAACAGTATCCTAGTGTAGCCCACTTACATTTTGATTTTGTCACTGCTGGAGAACTTTTCTAAAAGAAAGCTGGTTGTCATTATATCCAAAAAAAAAAAAAAAATGGGGGAAGACTTTTTTCGACGTTCTAATGTACCTTGGAGCTGGATAGAATACCTACACGGAGGAACACCTACGGAACTATCGTTCCTTGTGTGCCAATTGCGAGTGGCTTGCAGCAGGCTGTCTTGCAGTTTTATTGTGGAATGGCATCAATTAGCGTGGCTCAGTTGTAATAGGCATCTACGCAACTTGTGAGTGATATACATAGTCAGATGCTCTACTGTTACACGCGGAATTGCTGTATAACAGGATGGGAAGTGTTGCGTCCAACGGTAGAGGATTGTGTCCAGGTATTCACGGTCGTGTAAAAGTGTAGACATTGGTGTTTAAGTAAAATTGATTGTGTTAACTTGTACACGCCTGCGCAATGGCAGATTACCCTGTCCACGAGCTGGCAGATATGCACCTCATTTATGGAGAAGCAAGGAGCAATAGCAAAGAGGCGAGGCGTTTATATCGTGACCGTCGCCCTCAAAAGAGAGTAACTTTCCTTGTATTTTTCCACGCTTTCATATTCGACTTCGAGAGAGGGGTCTCTTCAATTTCTCCTACGCGAAATCGGAGGAAATCGCACCATATGGACAGCTGAACTTGAAGACAGCGTACGGCGAATGATCAGAGACCGTCTTGAAACTATCATGTGTATGGCGTAAAAATCCACATGCAACTCTAGTAAACGATCAGCAGCAGAAATTTGGTGTGGTATGGTGGATAATTTTGTGGTAGAATCTTATTTATTACCGGTCTGCCTGTGTGGGAGTACGTATCTTTTATTTTTACGTTATTTTCTCCCAAAATTGATAGAACATGTGATAAGACAGCAGATGTGATTTCAGTATGACAGTGTACCTGCACATTTTGACAGGAATGTGCAGACTTACCTAAATGAAACATTCCCAGATCGTTTGATTGGGAGAGAAAAACCCGTGTTATGACAACCTCGTTCATCCTACTTCACGCCGCTTGATTTTTTTCTTACGTATGAAACGCCTTTTGTGTGCAACTCCGGCCACGACAGTCGAAGAACTTGTAGCTCGATTTAATATAGCTGCGGCAATCATCTACGAAATTTCAGATGTGCTTGACCACACGCGGAAAAATTTGCTTCGCCGATGTCATCTTTGCAATGCGGTCAACGGTCGACAATATCAGATTGTGAACTGTTATTCTTCATAGCTGTCTCGTGTACACATACTGCATTGCAAAAATATTGTACAGTACAAGGTACCTCTGAGTTTTTCACAGTTATCCTACCTTGTACGAAACAGAATAAATCGATAGTTTGAAATTGTATTTCTTTCTTTCCTTGTGCAACACGCGTAACACCTTGAGTATCGTCGAATTTCATTCCTTCTGTACTCGTAGTTATTATCTTTCACGGATTTACGCATTACGGGCAGGAAATCTTTTAATGCAGCTTACTTTCGCTCAAATTATATTCACATAATTTGTGGGAATCACTGTTGTTATGTGAAGAATCCCTTATACTCTAGTTCATCATACATGCTCTTTTGCCCCTGACTGTCTTATGCACAGTCGTTATAAACCTACTCTGGATCAAAGTTTTTTTTTTTTTTTTTCATTTTTACACACTCTTAAGTTGAACAGGAAGCCGTTCATTGATTATCCGTTACTATTAGCCTAGAAGTTATAATTGTGATACGCTAAAGACTTCGTTTCATTTAAATTCTTCTTTCGAGTCCAGGAATCACCTCCAGACGTTCACTACATTAATTAAGTTACAATATATATATATATATATATATATATATATATATATATATATATATATATATATATATATATATATATATATATATATATATATAATGATAAAAAAGAATACCGATATTAGTGTCGATGACATAGTATTTGGGGTCACTGAGACGAACAGTAACACTTCCGATGCAGTTTAAATCCATACTCAGCTTCCATTGCCCTTTATGCTCAAAATGAAACGTATTCTCCCCGTGCGAAGAACGGGTATTCTGTTAATAATTTATTATTAAACATCAAACAATAAAATCCAAACTGTATCACGTAATGTACACGTTATACTCTTACTTGCTTAATGTATAAATGGAGGATGTAGGACTATTATTGGATCAAAAGATCCAATATATTTCAGGCAATGAATTTCTTGTAGGATTTATATCTGGAGAACAACATATAGTGTACCCAAACCTAAACTATGACTTAACTCAGTATGATGTGCTTAGTGCCTGAAAAGTACGAAAACTCGATTTAGGGGCCATTCAAAAATTATGTTGCCCTTGATCCAAAAAATCTAATATATTTCATTCAATAAAAAAAAATCTTGTACGTCTTATATCCGAAGAACTGCATATAGTGTAGCCAAACCAAAACTATCACTTAACTCAGCATGATGTGCTTATTCCGAAAGAAATACGAAACCTTGATTTAGGGGCCGTCCAAACGTTTGTAGCCCCTGATCCAAAAAATCCAATATATTTCATTCAATCAATAATTTTCTTGTATGCCTTATATATGGAGAACTACATATAGTGTAACCAAACCCAAAATATCACTTAACTGAGTGTGATATGCTTATTGCGTAAAAAAATATGAAAACTCGATTTAGGACCGTCCAAAAATTTTGTGGCCCGTTATAAAAAAAATCCAAAATATTTCATTGAATCGAAATTTTTCTTGTACTCCTTATACCTGGAGAACTACATATCTGGGGAAAACTCGATTTAGAGACCGTTCGAATATTTTGTGGTCCCTTATCCAAAAATTAATATTAGCCAAGATCATAATATTTTGATCCATTTTTTTTTTAGATCATTCATAAAATTCTTGTTTTTATCCAATCCTTCTTTTAAACAGTATTACTCTCTTTGTTCTCAATTTGTAATGTATCAAGCAATTATAAAGCATTACTTACTATCCAATTTGTATTCGGTGTAGAGCTTCAATTTTCTCAGTTTCAAAAAGATAATGAAATATGATTTACTATCGAATCGGAATTCGTGTCAGGTATTATTATTATTTTTGTTGGCGTTTTCCTTTTTTTCAATTGTTAAAACAAGAAACTTAATTGTACTGTCATAAAATATGTGCTCTTTTCCAATAGCACAATAAGTGTTCATATAATTTTAAACTTTGAAATTAACAATTGAAGCAGTACAACAAGTACAATTGGATAAGGAATGATTTATAATTGATGCTTAGTGGCGCACTGAAGGAAAGGGATTTCGGACTTTGAAACCCCCCTTGAGCAGGGTATTATGCAAAGGTAAGCACGTTTATCATATTAGCACGTTTATATATATAAACACTTGATATTATATAAACTTATGTTCCTAAAGCCCCTGAACCCCCTAAACATTTGCGTAGAGTACTGATTGTGTTTCTCTTATTATTTTAACCGTTTTATGCTTTGAACGAAATTTGAAGTGCAGGGACCCTGTGAGGGTGACCACCTTTACTATCAAAATTTCTTTAATGCTTCTCAGTTTTTCTTCAAAACAATCAATAACGAACGAAAAATAAATGATTGAGTTTGATTTTGAATCGAAATTTGAAATACCAGTGAAAAGTTGGCCCACCAACTTTATTTTGTAAATTACTCTTAATAATTTTCAAAACAAATTATGTTCTCTTCAAACCAATCAATAAGAAAGGAAAACACGTTATTAGCTTGAGTATTGAATCGATATTTAAAAGCAGTATGAAGTTGACCACCAAATGTATCCTGCAAATATATATATTTTATTGGTTGTTTTGAAACAAGTGATTTTTTCTTCAAAATAAGCAACCCGCCCCGAAACAAATCACCTTCATCAACATTATTTCTTAAATATATTCTTATATTTTTCGAATCAAATTACTTTTCTTCCAAACAAGCAACAACAAATCCATGTCAAACGATTAATTTTGGTCATGATTCGAAATTTGTAAGTAAAGGAATCAGATTGAATTTGATGACATTCTAAATTTATTTTGTAAATCTCTCTTTCTATTTTTTTTTTTTTTCGAAACAAGCGATTTGCTCTTAAAAACAACCAGTAAGAAACGCTTAGCTTCGGTTTTTATTCGAGATTTTAAAGTGGAGCCAATATGGAATTGCATCACCCATTTCTTTTGAAACAACTCTCTATGTTTTTCGAAACAGACTATTCTTTCTCAAAATAATTAATAGCATACGCATATCAAACAATTGATTTTGGTTTTCAATCAAAATTTTAAGTAGAGGAACAAGGGTAAATTTGGCCATATAACAACTTTATTTTGTAAACATCTCTTTATGTGTTAAGAAAGATACGATTTTTACTATTTTTTCTTCAAAAAAAAGTCAATAACAAACGAAAAACAAACGATTGGCTTCCGATTTCAAGTCGAAATTTGAAAGGAGGTAACTTCACATAGGTGCATTGCTTCGCTTAAAAAACTCCAAATTTCCAAACGCAAATTCTAAGCCTACAGTTTTAAAATTGCAGTCACGTGTACATACTTCAACTTAGTATACATAAAAAATTACAACACTGTAAAAACATCAGACAAATAATATTATTTATTCGGTATTGAAAACCTCGAATCAACTATTGGAGTTATTTGGCGTCATTTTTTTTTAATATCACAAAATTAAAAGTGTGGAACATAGATATATTTATACAATTTGTATATAGGCCTATATAATTTTTAAAAATAGATTGTTTAGAATTATTTATCCTTACAATTTTTAAATACCCAAATTCAAGGTGAAGGATATGCGATATTGATATATTCAGAAAGTGTTGGCCACCCTATAGAATGTCGGTCGTACGCTATTTCGGTCCTATGCCGTGTTGATCCTACGCCGTTTCGGTCCTATGCCGTGTCGGCCCTGTGCCGTTTCGGTCCTATGCCGTGTCGATCCTACGCCGTTTCGTTCCTATGCCGTTTCGATCGTATGACGGTTCTCCCCTATATATCCGTAAGAAAATAATTGTTACTTAATATTGCGTAATTATAAAATAATGTATTTTTTTATTATTTCGATCGTATGAAAGTTCTGCTGTCGATCCTATGCCGTTTCGGTTCTGTGCCGTGTCGATCCTACGCCGTGTCGGCCCTACGCAGTGTCGGTCATGTGCATGTAACCCCTCCAGATCACATGCATTATTAAATAAGTTGTGAGAACTTGGCTGAAGGTTTTAATGCATCCACCGTATAGCCTGGAGTAGCATTGTTTGACAATCATTTGGGTCTGTAGAATTCCTTGAATGATGTTTAGTTTGTAAGACGTGTAAAAATCACGTCTTATTTTATCATTATTATTATTATTATTATTATTAATAATAATAATAATATTTTTACTACGAACAATAGACATTCTATAGCGACGGAATTATGGTATTGCCGGAATAGTGGCAGAAGGTCATTGAATAAAATGGGCCATGCGTGGTTTCATTATGTTATTTACAAATGACAATGTCTTCTCAATTTTGTCAATGTCTTATCAATACTTTTTAAAAACAATCTGATATTATCAAATCCTAACTTACTTATGTCCAATATTACTCCTATTTTTCTATGATGCACATTTGTTACTTTGTTAGGTTGATTGATTGATTGATGAATCCTTTGTGTAGTTGGGATTTAATGTCCCTTTCCAGTACATTATTTTTATATAAGAGGGAACATTAAGATGAAATACGAAACAGTACTTGAGTTTTATTTCGAATTAAGCACCTTCCCCACGCGGAAATCGGTGTTTTACACAGCAATTATAATAGGAACAACGTAAATGTTCCTCAATTCATTTCCACAAAACGTGATGATCTTGTAACTACAAAATGTATAAGAAAGAAATAAACTATCCTATTTGATAAGAAAATAGTGGAAAATTATTTTATGTTACGACGGCTCAGAGGACAATAGTCGGTTCACTAGAGTTTAACAAGCCTATATGAGACGATAACCAAGAGCTCAACGAACAGTCCGAACCACATGAGCTCCTACCGAGAATCAAACCCTGGTACCTCGCGCTCGAGAGGATAGCAACAAAATAATCAAGATACTTAATACCCTGTTTTCAGCTATGGCATTTTACATTTACAACTATTACAATATTGTTTCCTAATCGAATTTGAAAAGATAAAAAGTTGATAAGGGGTTATTGAAAGGAATGTTCTTAGTCTCCCAGTTCAGTTAGAAGGAAAAGAAAATGACTACTCCAGGATTTGAACACATGATTAACAAAACTATTAACCCGAATCGCTCGACTATTTCGTACACTTCTTCAAATCTGCTTTGTGTAAGTTGGTTTCCTGTTCCAAATTAGACAAGTCACATTTTCTTTTAAATCATAATAACATATAAGACAGGCTGAATCTGTGGAATGACGGGGGTTGGAATGAATGTTAATAATAATAAAGCAATAATAGAATTTCAGTAAGAATTGTCTAAAAATAAAATTTCAAAAGAAAATTACTTAGCCAATGATTGTCTCTTCATTGGGCCTTAGTGGCTCGTAGAGACACATGAAAAGACTACACCTAGCTAACAGTCTTATATACATTACAGGAACTGATTAATGTAAGTAAAAGGTTACCTCATTAGATTTCCACGCAGACAACCGGCTTTGATTCCCAGCAAATCCAAACTTTTTAACATGCTTCAATTTAAATTTAAATCCATACTCAGTATGATAAGCAAGATCTTCTTATGGAGAGGGGAGGGGGGATTGGAGAAGGACCATAAATGGAGACAAGATTTACAAATATATTTTCTTCAACTGTTCTAGATTTGATACTTTCAGTTTATTTATATCATTTTCTAACTCAGTATGGACAATGCATTTTATTTCTTCTCATATGCATATGTACTGTAATAGTACATTATAAACACAACGAGTTGAAATATAGTACTCACTGGACAACACGCTCCAAAGAATATAGATCAATCTTAAAGTAGTAGTTCGGTACCCAAAGGGGTAAAAATTTAGTGAACCTGGAATTGCAGTACGCCCAAAGTTTTTCTGCTGTTTCTTAATGTTTTGAGTGTGTTAGGCAAGCATCTGCCGGGTGCTACTCTGTCATTGTTGGGCAAACTGAGATATTGGCGCCTAAAACTGGGGATCTCTTCAAATCATGCTACGCCACTATTTTCAGACATTTGCTTCAATATCTCGGAAACCATTCATCCTAGAACTATCAAATTCGGTATGTAGATGAATATCAATATCATTAACATTAGCACATCTCCAGTTTGAAAGAATACAATAAATGCCAGCAGTGTTGCCAGGTTCATAACTTAATGTTAACATTTATTATTTTTATTTCTTCCTGTCACCACGGCATGGCGCGTCCTCAGGTTGCGGATCGAGGAGAAGGCCTCTAGATATTGAGGTTAGCTGCGAATATACTGAATAAGCAGTCGCGGACAGACGACTAGGAGTGGTCCTCCAGCTTGGGGGTTTGGGTAAGGCTAACACCCTCATCCTGTAAAAAAAGGTACTTGTTCAGATACATTCACAAAAGCCTCGGACAAGGACTGATAACTTGGCACGACCTCGGCAAAAGAAAATGGACATGAGATTTGGAACATGGAATATTAGAAGTCTTTATAGGGCAGGCGCGTTAAAATCTGTTACGAGTGAGTTAGAGAAATACAGGATGGACCTAGTAGGAGTTCAGGAAGTTAGGTGGGAAGGAAATGGATCTGAGAATTCCGGAAATTTTACGTTCTTTTACGGGGAAGGAAATAAAAATCACCAGTTAGGAACAGGGTTTTTCGTTCACAAACGAATATTACCAGCAATTAAACGGGTTGAATTTGTTACTGACAGACTTTCTTTTATTACTCTCAAGGGACGGTGGTGTGATATTATTGTTTTAAATGTACATGCTCCAACGGAAGATAAGGGTGACGATATAAAAGATAGTTTTTACGAAGAAGTGGAACGGATATTTGACCAACTCCCGCGATACCATATGAAGATTCTATTAGGGGATTTCAATGCGAAGGTAGGACGAGAGGATATTTTCAAACCGATTATAGGAAACGAAAGTTTGCATAAGGAAAGTAATGACAACGGTGTTAGACTCGTGAACTTTGCAACATCCAAAAACCTAATCGTGAAGAGTACAAAATTCCCACATCGCGACGTTCATAAATACACTTGGACATCACCAGACGGAAAAACACATAATCAAATTGATCACGTTTTAGTAGATAGAAGAAGGCAATCTAGCATAATTGACGTCCGGTCGTTTAGAGGGGCTGATTGTGACACTGATCACTACCTGGTAGTAGCGATAATACGGGAGAGATTATCGTTCAATAAAGGTAATATTCAATGTCCGAAAACGGAGAGATATAATTTAAAGAAATTAGAAGAGAGCCAGGTAAGAGAGGAATACCAGATTGAAGTTTCGAATAGATTCGCGGTTTTAGAAGACTCGGAGTGCACTAGTGTTGAGGATACTCGGATTGAAATTAGAGATAGCATTAAAAGTTCAGCAATAGAAAAATTGGGACACGCGGAAATACGTAGGAACAAACCATGGTTCGACCAAGAATGCATTAAACTAGCAGAGAAGAGAAAACAGGCAAAATTACGGTGGCTACAAAATCCGAATGAAATAACTACACAAAATTTCGCAGATATCAGGCGGGAAACTTCCAAAACTTTTAGAACAAAGAAACGCGATTTTTTGAAAGCTAAAATTAAGGAACTTGAAGATAATAGTAAAAATAAAAATATTCGGGACAGGTATAAGGGGATAAGCGAATTTAAGAAAGGCTATGAACCTCGTACTTATATATTTAAGAAATCTGACGGAACAGTTTTCACTGATACGGATAGCCTCTTAAATAGATGGAAAGATTTCTTTGACGACTTGCTGAACACGCAGCCAAAAACTAATGTGCGTGGAGAAAAGGAGATACACACCGCAGAACCGTATATTCCAGAACCCAATCGAATAGAAGTAGAAACCACTATAAAGAAATTAAAGAAATACAAATCTCCGGGTGTAGATGAAATTCCGGCTGAGTTAATTTTAGCTGGAGGCGAAAAATTGTGGAACAAGATACACAAACTCATTCTCCTTATCTGGAACAAGGAAGAATTGCCACAAGAGTGGAAAGAATCAATCATTGTTCCAATTCACAAGAAAGGCGACAAAACTGACTGTAATAATTATCGAGGCATTTCTCTTCTGTCAACATCCTATAAAATCCTTTCAAATATTCTATTAGCAAGACTGACCCCATACGCAGATGAAATTATTGGAGATTATCAGTGCGGATTTAGACGAAATGGATCAACTATCGACCAAATATTTACCATTCGCCAAATACTCGAAAAAAAGTGGGAATACAATATCCCGGTACATCAACTATTTATTGATTTTAGAAAGGCTTACGACTCGGTTAGGAGAGAAACATTGTACAACGTTCTTACAGAACTTGGAATACCGAGAAAGCTAATTGGATTAATTAAGATATGCTTAAGTGAATCCCAAAGTAAAGTCCGGGTAGGAAAATTTTTGTCCACGAGTTTTCACGTCCAAAATGGCCTGAAACAAGGAGATGCGTTGTCGCCATTATTATTTAACTTTGTGCTGGAATACGCTATAAGGAAAATCAAAGATAGCAACCAGGGCCTACAGTTCAACGGTATTCACCAGGTGATGGCATATGCTGATGATGTAAATTTAATAGGGGATGATAGGAGAACAGTAGAAATAAATGCACAGATCTTATTAAATGCTTGCAGGGACATGGGCTTAGAAGTAAATGCAGAGAAAACTAAATACATGGAAGTGCGTCGGGACCGTAATACGGCAAATTGTGGAGGCGTTAAAATATTAAATAATACTTTTGATAAAGTGGATACTTTCAAATATTTAGGATCAATATTAACAGACGAAAATCATATTCACGAGGAAATTAAATGTCGACTAAAAGCAGGGAATTCGTGTTACTATTCGGTTCAAAATCTCTTGTCATCGCGAATTCTGTCGAAGAATTTGAAGCTTAAAATATATAAAACGATAATCATGCCTGTTGTTCTGTATGGTTGCGAAACATGGTCACTTACTCTGAGGGAAGAACATAGACTGAATGTATTTGAGAACAGGATCCTGAGAAGAATATTCGGACCCAAGGGGAACGAGAATGGGGAATGGCGGAAACTTCATAACGAGGAACTACATAGTTCATACGGTTTACCCAACATTGTTAGGGTCTTCAAGTCTAGGAGGTTTAGGTGGGCAGGTCATGTAGCTAGAATGGAAGAAAGTAGAAACGCTTTCAAAGTCTTGACTGGTAGACCCATAGGAAAACGACCATTAGGAAGACCTAGGCGCAGATGGGAGGATAATATTAAGATGGATCTCGCAGAGATAGGAATACAAAGTAGAAACTGGATACAATTAGCTAAGGATAGAAGTCAGTGGAGAGCTTTTGTGAACGCGGCACTGAACCTGCGGGTTCCATAGGCCATAGAGTTAGTTTAGTTTGTTAGTTATTTATTTTTGAACCTGCATTGTCGCACGACCAAAATTCTTTTGCTGTATCTTATTGATTTGAGTGTACTAAGCAAGAATCTGTCGGGTGTCACTTTGTCATTGTTGGGCAGATTGCGGTACGGACCCCTAATATCAGGGCCCTTATTATCAGTCGCGTAACAACATTTCAAATATAGGAGGGGGCAAGTCTTTTTGTTGCGCCCCTCTCAACAGCGCTCCCCCTCCATCACAGCGCGTAATTTCCACTAATCTTTACAGTATTACTGTTATGTATTTTTTTTTTTCATGTGTGTGGAAAAATGATTGTAATTTACGAAAGCAGCTATGTATTTGAAAAATTGAAATATTAGACTTACTTGAAGTAAAGACAGCTTCTTCACCCACCCAATGCATTCATTCAACACAAGAGTCGTACATTAGTAAGATTAGTAGACCTCATTTGATTTGCGTCGGGATACGTATGAAGTACAGTTTACTATTAATTAATCACTAAATAGTACGACATGATTGTTCCGTATACGTTCGGCACTAAAGTCACATTCTCACTCTCCAGAGGCTGAAGACATATCACAACCACAATTTTTTTTCTAAAGTGATCAACAGATTCTCACAATACACCTACACACACACTTTTCTTATTTTACTTTCACATCACATTAATCTTCAAATGTTTCAGTACATAGATTGAACTGCACATACCGGACTAGAGATGCAAAATTGCCGGATTTTTCAGACGTGCTTTATTTTCATTTTTAAAAAAACGGCTTTAGGAAAGAAAACGGAAATTTTCGCTCTTTTGACACAACTAGGATCTCATAAGTTCCACGTTGGTGGCCTAACCATGATACCAAGTTCTTAAAATTTATACATCTTGAAATGTGTTGTTTGGGTTGCTTACAGTCAAACTGGCAGACAGACTATTACCGCCGTTCCAGAAACACTATTGTTTCAGATACTCTTCAATACCTAATATTAGAGCCGAAAAGGTTTTATAATTTTGTTCATATTTCAGAAGAAAATGTTTCACCAATAGCAGCAGCATAACATGATTTAGTTTAAGGAACTGAAGCAATAAAGCTTAGTGCGGTGGCTCTTACCTTTTATTTTTCTTCAGAATACAGTATTTAAAAAAAAAAAAAAAAGACTATGATGGGAAAGGAAAGCTGGAATACACTGTTGTTTCTTAACTAAATATGAAATATTAAAAGAAAAAAATTCCATGCCAAAAAAACATGGAAAAGAGATTCGCTTTTTTTTTTTTTTTTAAAAAAAAAAGCAGTTTTCTTCGAGACCTTAAACCACTACTCAGAACAGTTCTTGTTCTTCACTAAAAGTTTATTGTCGTTAAACATTATTCTAAGAACTGTACAAACAATTCGTTCGAACTAGAAAACCCTATATATTAACCCTTTTGAGATTCCCACTTTTTTAGGTAAATTTTAGAGTTTCAGGTAGGATCATGGTTCATATCCCGTTTTATTCGGAATGAAACAGTGTTTTCCTAATTTGTAAATTTCCCTAATATGTACCTAAGGCAAATTCCTGTCCAAATTGGGGAAAAAATATTTTTTTTAAAAAAATCACCGTTTCTTGCGAATTTCTCCCTTCTGATACACAACATGGACATGTGAATGTTACCAAAAAAAAAAAAAATACTGCTTCACTCCAAACAAAACGAGGTATGAACCATAATACTGGGGTAAATAGTCTTGGTGCTAAAATTCACTTACTATTTTTTCCTAATATCTACTATTGTTATTCAACAAGCTCTAGTGTCAAGACTCTTTATCGTAGGATCATAGTTCGTAACTCTTTGTATTTGTAATGAAGGAATATTTCCAAATGTACCATTCAAATTTCCCCATCATGTACCAGAAGTGAAAAAATCCAGCTTAGATTGGAAAAAAGAGATTTTTGTCAGGAAAAAATAACCTTTTTGAGAATTTCTTCCCCCAGATACATGCTAGTGTCATGGCAGTGGTACAGTTCGAAACAATACATCATTACAAACAAAATAAGGTACGAACCATGGTCCTACAATGAACACTCTTGACGCTAGAGCTTTTTGAATAACAATACATTAGTAACTATTATCCAAAAATGGGGAGGGAAATTTAGTAAATCAGCTCTAGCACAAAGACTATTAATTCTAAGATTATGGTTTGTAACTTTTTGTTTGTAATGAACCAGCGTTTTAAATCGTATCACTTGCATGTCCGTATCATGTAGCTGAGGGGAGAAATTTCCGCCCAAAATGTATAAAGAAAAGTGGGAAATTCAAATTTTCAAAAATTAACTTTCTCGGAATCTTATCTCCTCAGGTACATGACAGCGCAATGGTAGTGGTACCGTTGGGAACGTTGCATTATTACGAACAAAATGAGATACAGACCATGATCCTACGACAAATAGGGATGACCTGTAGCTACTTTACTAAACACGTTGACTAAAAATGTATAATAGGGGAAAAAGTCAGATTTTTTTTAAAACCACTATTTACCCTACTATCATGGTTTGTACCTTGTTTTGTTTGGAATGGTGGTAGGTTTTAAACGGTACCACTCACATGTCCCTGACGGGAGGAATTCCCGAAAAACGAAAAAGATCTGAAAAATCCCCTTTTTTCAACTTTGGGCAGAATATTCTTGCTTCTGGTACACAATAGGGAAAGTTGAGTGTTACAGCTGGAAACATTTTTTTTTTATTACGAACACAACTAGTTATGGAACATGATCCTAGGATTAATAGCGATGTGTTAAAAAAAAAAAAGCTCTAAAGCTTATCCTTTTCTTTCTTCCTTCGTTCATGTTTGTGACGTCACTGCCCCCCAGGCATCGCAAGAGTGACTGCAAAATTCCCATGAAACACATTCTTTGATGATTCTCCGCTTAAATGAATGCAAAAAACGCGGTGTGAAAAGCTTTAATAGAGATTTATAAACCAAATTCCGAAGGTCGACGCCATGGTTCAGATCTGTACCAAAAGTCCCCAAAGGGTTGATGTATTTGCCCTTCTTTTTCTTATGATTGATCGATTATTCTTGATTGTTGAACTTCTCATATCTATTTTTCTTCAGAATGTAGTAATTAAGTATCTTTCTCTTCTTATAATGAGGAACAAAGGTGGAAAGTATTTTCTTCATTAAAGTTGAAATATTACAAAAAAGAGGGAGAGAGTTCAAAATTTGACAGGCATAAAAGCGGTTGAAAAAACTTTTTAAAAGCCGTTTTTTGAGCCCTTGCGTACGTAACATCCAACTTTTAATATATTTAAGATGAACGGAATAATATAGTTTCAATTTGATTAAATGTTCAATGTAAAAAATAACCAGTCACTGTTATCCTATAGCTCATTTCGACACAAAAACTACACACTTCAAAGAGCAGAATTCGCACTTTTACGAATTTGTGAATTCTCTACACAGTTCCTTCACGTCCATTGAGTCAAGCTTGCCTGGGTCATTGTGGGCTTCAGATAAGTTTTGAGACGCCGCAACATTGAGAAACTTCTCTCGGCAGTTGCGGATGGCACCGGGATGCAAGCAGGAAACGAAGGACTTTCAACACTTCAGGAAACAACTCTCTTGTTTCTTAATAGAATTCCTTGAAATTCTCAAGCAGGTCTCTCAGATTTTTTGAAGTGGGAATATTGGTGAGTAACTGTTGCATCTCTAGCTGTAGTTGGTTCTAATTGACATGGTATTCTTTTAAAATGTCATTAATGTCTTGCGAAAAGTTACCTTCCAGAATTACATCCTCTATTGCACGATATTTCTTCAGTTCAGGCTGATGGAATCGACCAAATTTTGCAAATGATATTGTCCAAACATTCATAATAGGTTGCGCGTAATTTCTCTTCTGCGGTGTTGAATTGGTAATTTTTCGCGAATGTCTGCGAGTGTTCTAGTCTTTTCGGGATATGTTTTCTGCGCGGTAGTTGAGGAGATCCTTGTTTGTTCTATTGAAGCCCCCCCCCCCTATACAAACTGGGGCGAAAAAAGGAATAATTAATATATCTACAGCGCCTTTGGGCAATATTACATCCTTTTTTGTTCTATCGAAAGCGCCCCTATACAATCAAGGGCGACAAAAGGAATAATTAATATATCTACAGCGCCCTTGGTGCAATATTACATCCTTTTTTGTTCTATCGAAGGCGCCCCTATACAATCAAGGGCGACAAAAGGAATAATTAATATATCTACAGCGCCCTTGGTGCAATATTACATCCCTTTTTGTTCTATCAAAGGCGTCCTATACAATCAAGGGCGACAAAAGGAACAATTAATGTATCTACAGCGCCCCTTGGTATTAATGATTTCTTTTTTATTTTATCGAAAGGAATAATTAATATATTTACAATGCTCCGTCATTGTAACATTATTTTTTTTTTTTTTATTCTATCGAAGCATTATGTCAACCGTACATAATGAGGGGCGACAAAGGATTAAGAAAATGTTTATATCGCTGCATGACTGTCATATAGATACTTTTTATTTCTTTATTTTATTGTATCAAATGTGCCCTAGACAATCAACACAAAAGGGACAGAAAAAGTATCCATTAGTTATAATAATAAAAAGCACTGCACTCTATATTTTGCCGAAGGTTTGGCAGTGCATACAGAACACTGCTTTTGTACATAAACTTTTCATTCTTCAATCGGCTTTAAAGAAAAAGGCAAAGTAATATTGGGCGCCTTTGGCGTCCCGATAACTTCTACTAGAAGTTTGGGGGGGGCAATGCCCCCTTGCCCCCGTCTTGTTACGCCACTGCTTATTATATCCACGCTACGCTACTGTTTATATACATTTCCTCAATATCTCGTGAATCATTCAACAATTAACATGACAACTGGAAATCCAGATACAGTAATGACAACAATGATGGAGGCGAGATGACTAACTGAGGAAGCAGGTCAGCAGCATGTAGTTTTCACAGCTGATAAGGCTCTGTATCGAATTGCTGTTGATATCACGTAGTCTTACCCTGAGGAATTAAAGAATTTCACTCTTAGACTTGGTGGATTACAGGGCCGGCGCCAGCAGTTTTGCCGCCCTGAGCGGTACTTTCACATGCCGACCCTTTAATCCGCACCTTAATTTGACAGAAGACGTTCAAGTGTCGCGGAAAAATAAGATGCCCCATGTTTGAAAACATGTATGAAATGGAAAAGTGAAAAGAAGTATCTCTCTCGAATGCTTACGTAATATTTAAACGATTCCATAAATGGCAATATTTAGTATGCTCCATTTCGCTGTATATCTGTGATAGCCCGAGATCTGCACGGATTCGGGCTTACAAAGGACATGCCACTTCGGGCCCGACCCGATCCCGTGCCGTAAAGTTTTAAATATACAGCCATATTTCTCGGGCCTTTTCGGGCCTCACTTTGTAAATATACTGTGCAATGATATATATTGCACACCGTTCTTTCTGGAGAAATTTTAAAACACAACTGTAAATATATAATATAAATAATATATATATAATATAAATAATATATATATATATATATATATATATAATATCTAATTGTTGTCAATAAAAATACAATTTTGCGTTAATTATTAAGTTTCGGGCTTATTTGACTATCATGCGAGCTCGCGCCGGGCTCGGGCCTAAATGCTCAAACATATTTCGGACTCGGGTCGGCCCTCACATTGTAAATTCAGGAGCCGGGCCGGGCTCGGGCTAAAAAATTCCGGCCCGTGCAGACCTGTAATACAGCAGCGGAAACAGAAAATATTTAATATATATATATATATACTTTAGACACGATTAAGAATTTTAATTTTTAAGCTTATTTCATATCAAAAGGTGTTTCCAATAGAGTGTATGGAGCATGAAGATAATATATTGAATCAGATATTACGGCAAAACTAAGTGATTAGCCTAAGCCTTATAATGTACTAAAACACAATAGATATACATAAATTTAACATACCTTAATTGAAAGAAACTTTTCCTGCTTTGATATAAGCAAATTCCTTTATCACATTCGCGTAGCCATATGTTTCAGCCAGTTCGTATTCTATTGATATCATCGCTAGACCACTTAAGCGTGTTTGAATGCCTGAATGAAGACAAATGGGACCGTTGACGGGGTTTCTGTTTATGACACCAATGTCATATACCAAAGTGTTATTGGTTTGTTGTGTTCCAGATCAGTAGATGTTCGACTGTCCTTAAGCATGAACTAGCACCATTTCCAACTGCATTATTTATTGATAATGGCTCTATGAAATCCACATCTAAAAGTCTTAAAATCAACTTTAGCAGTTGAACTCCCTAATCGTGTTCAAGCTCGTCACAATGCTTATGTAATAGACTGTTCTGCAATTCTCTGGGTGACACCCTGTCCATCAAATGGAATTGCTTTAGATTTTGAGAAAAAGTATGGAGAATATATCAACGCTCGCCTACAAACTGCTGATGTATGTCTTGTATTTGATAGATATAATGACAATAGTATTAAAAGTTGCACATGGGCACAACGATGTGTAAAAGTCAGCAGAAATATCAACTGAGAACGAATACTTTCCTTCCACCACACGAAGTTATTCTTACAGTTTCTGAAAACAAGACTTAAGTAATTCAACACATATGCAACTACTTGTGTGAAAGTCTTTCCCTACTCTTCAGAAGTTGATAGTCAGTGGGCCTGATATTACCCCTATCGATATAACTCCAGATGGAACATTTCCACTTCCAGGTCTAAGTAATGAAAACAAGAAAGCAGACGTTATTCTTGTTCATCAAGCTATGCTATTAGCTAAAACTTCTATCATGGTTATTTCCGATGACACAAATGTATTTCTCCTCCATCATTATGCTGAAATTGTTGAAGGTAGTTAAGTCTTTATGGAATCTGCGACCAGCCAAAGAACAGCGATTGATATTTCAGCATCAAAGAAGTCGTTAGATATCGTTAAACATTTGCTAGCAGCTCACGCACTAACAGGATGCGACACTGTTGAAAGCATCTATGGAATAGGAAAGAAAAAGGCACTTCTCGTTTTAAAGAAGGGATTCAAATTGCCAAATCTAGGGAATCCTGCCGCAGAACTCAACACAGTCGTACACGAAACTTCAGAATTTATTGCAGCATACTATGGGCTTGAGCATCAGAAGAACATGTCTCAGGTACTCTGTGTAGGCCAAGAAAGTTCAAGCATGACATCCTTACATTTAAGAGCTTTTCCACCAACTCATGAAGCTTTCGTTGAACACACCAAAAGAGCCCACTTACAATGTGCTATCTATAAGAAGGCCATGCAACCAATACCTCCAGATATGGATCCACTTCAACATGGTTGGCTTCGAGACGATATAAATAAGTTCTTGGTTCCAGTTATTATTCCAGATACTTCAGCTGTAGTCCCAGGTGAAGTATTATGTATGATTCGCTGTTCATGTTCACAAGAAACGAAGTGTTTTAATTCTAAATGTAGTTACTCCGCAAACAAACTAGGCTTACAATGTTCTGTGTATGTGGCGGTAGTGATGAATGTGACAATCCACTCACGAGAACAGTGGAAGATAATTTCAGTGATTCTGATGAAGAAAGTGATAGTGAACAAAAATAGTTCATTGTACATGAAACAAGTGCAAAGAAAGTTCTAATAGTGTATTTTTTTTACATTCTGTGCTTTATTGTTTAACAATAATATTTTTAAAAATGTCAACTTCAATTTCTAGAAGGAATATGAAATGAAAGTACGCTACCAAGTTTACGTTAATTGCTGTATATGAGATCTTAAATGAGATGCTGTATATGGTCCATTTAACAGTGAGATTTAGATATTTCAATAAAGGCTTTTCTTACTTTTCTCCTAGTCGAATTACTCAAATTTATGCAGTATTACTTTAGTATGTATGTATTTTTCTTTTGTTTTCTTCTGTACAAGAAGTATAAAGTTATACCCATATTTTTCCTTTGCTCCTCCATTCAAAATCCCTAAAAGTAAATAAAGAAATAAACGTAAACTTTTATTTTAAACCTGGCAACACTGCTAATAGTTACTGTATTTTTTCAAATTTCGAATAGGGTAATGTTAACGATATTGATATTCACTTACGTACCGAATTTGGTTGTTCTAGGATGAATGGTTCCTGAAATATTGAAGGAAATGTCTGAAAATAGTGGCGTAGCATGATCTAATGAGACCCCCAATTTCAGGCGCCCATATCTCATTTTGCCCAAGAATGACAGAGTGGCACCCGGCAGATTTTTGCTTAGCGCAGCAAGCAACAGTAAAAAATCAGTAAGAAACAGTAAAAAAATTTTGGGCGTACGACAATTCCAGGTTCAATGTTCTGGCTACCAGACTATAGCGAAATTTTCTCGGTAATCAATTATATGACAATAACCTACTTCAATGCTCTACAAGCGACCAACTGCTTGGGAAGTAACGTGTAACTTAGTTGCACCTGTCCAGGCGTTTCTGATATCACCAAAAGTACTGGTACTTTTGTCTCTAACTGTGAAAATATATTTACTAAAACTTTTTTAAATAGAAACTTTTTTAAAGTAAACAATTTAGTAATATTCATAAACCATAAAATAGCGAAGCAAATTTAGGCTACATTATAGAATTTCTAATTCTTTCTAACGTAAAAGTTAATAAAACTTATTGTTTTAGTATTAAACACTTTCTGAAATATAGGATTTGTTAGTGAAAAGTATTCTCTAAATTATTTTGAACACATCTTTCAAATTATTTCAAGATCGATATCGCGGTTACAATTGCCAATAGTCTCAAATGCATAAAATATCAACATAATAAGATGTAAATTGGAAATCTTCTACTTTAAACCTTTTTTAACCCACCCTTTAAACAAATCAGTAAATGTTTGAACAAAATCAGCCCAATAACTTCTGAGGTAATCACGAATATTATGCTCATGTAGAAAATAAAACATTTCGATTTTCTTTAATACTTAAATGGACTCGTTAATTGAAACCGGCAATTTTAACATAACTTTTTAAAAGGAATTTATAAACTTCTACACATAAAACTGCTCCTTGTAGAATAATGTTCTTAGATTTATTGTAAGTGAAATCACTATTCTTAATATGAATCAGGCTTTCCAACTACATCACTCGCGTTTGCTAAAATCCATAAAATCACAAGAAACCCGGAAAAATTTGCCAAGAAAACTTTCTTTTGAAATATGGATACCCACATCAAGCTATCAAGTTCACACACACATATGAAATTTATCTCCGCAAACATATGCCATAGGATCCGTAGTATTTTTCAAGTTTGATTATGTATGAAAAAAAAAAAAACTACTTTCAAATCATTTTTGTACAATACAAATTTGAAAAATCAAGAACGAAAATTCAAGATGCTCCTCGTAGCCTAATTTGGTTGTTTGTACGCCATTATCTTTAAAATAAATAAGGGTTTACAAATATGACAAGTGTCCATACATTTGGGAAAAATGTTCCAATTTTATTTTTCATTTGGAAAATCAACCACCCAAGTCAGTCAAAATAAAATGTTATCAACATATTTTGATCCAGACCGATTCCAGGGTAATCGCAAAATTATTATTATTATTATTATTATTAACAATATAGATAACATTTTTATCAACATGTTACTGAAAAACGTTAATCATGTTCATAAATGTTACTAACATTGTTAATAACAATATTCTTAAGATTTATTGAAGAAACGTAAAAATGTTGATAAATGTTTTCAACAAATATTAATAACATATGTTATTAACATTTTGAAACAAGAATTTCGAGATTTAGTTAAAAACATTGTTAATAGCACGTGTTATTAACAATGTTACCCTCGGTGTAAATTAGTCTTTCGATATATAACAATGATTCGATATTTATACAGAAATCGGTGCTGATGTACTCAAATACAATAAAAATGTTGACTACCCGCATAGGATAATGACTGATACAAAGTTGGCATAAAATTACATCCTATTAATATATCAACATGACGGCCAATATGAGGGAAAGCCACCTGCTAAAATTTTATTACACAATGTGATTTTATCTTCCGTATCCAGTTCTACTATAATTTTTATTTCCAATTTCTCAATGCAGAGCCAAAGATCCAAGCTCATACATGAATAAAAGAAGGTAGATTCAAAGAAAAGATAAATGTTTCTGTCCATCATGATTCTCATTAAAGTAAAAAAAATTAGCATTTTAAACCTCCAACTAAGATTGTTATTCTATATTTGAAGTGCTTCTTTTTGTTTATTGTTGTAGTTTTAGAATTTTGCATAGTCCCTTGTAGCAGGCACGTAGCCAAGGGGGGGTCCGGGGGGTCCGGACCCCCCCTTCGAGACCAGAAATAAAACAATTAAGGAAGGATAAAACAAAATGAAATGACAAAAAGAAGGATCAGCGTTAAAAATTAAAAAGAAAACTACAGGAAGCTTTTGCTTACTCTTTCTTATGAGGAGATTTGTATTACTTGCAATATGGTGGTGAGGTAAGCGAGGTATTCTGGAAGAGTCAGGGAATTTGAAATTTCAAGAAAAGTTATGGAATTCTCAGAATTCCTGCTACTAGTCAGGGAGATTTCAACCTTTCGAAAGCATAAGTGCCGTTGTGTAACAGCGTGGGCATTTTTAATCATAACTTTTCGTCATCGCATCCTTGCAGTATCAAACATGTTATTTCAAGGACAATTTTCTGTTGCTCCTTTAACCTGTCATTTGAAACCGACAGTAGTTGACGGAATAATAAAAACGAAAAAATTATGTTAGCATTTGATTCAACAGAGAAAGGAACGCATATAGAGTAGAGGGGGGCAAGAGTACGTGGGGGGTAAGGATACGATTCCCTAAAATCAGGTGAATATATTCGCGTATGACAATAATGCGTCTCGTGGAGTTTGATGTTAATGGCGTCTAGATCCTAAACAAGTTTGAGTGTGCTGCGGCAAACTACAAGCTATCTAGGTAATTATTTATGTTTTTCTAATAGTTTGATATAATATTGGGACATAAGTAGTAAATGAATAACTTACACAATTTTATAACGATTTCAAAGTACAATAAAGCGTTAGTTTCTAACATATCCATTGTTTGACAGGATGGAGTAAATTGCCTTTCTTCGAACAGTTGGCTGTACAACATCACGGGAAAGTCAATTGTGTAGTGAGGGGGCAAGGGTACGCAGATACTTACGGGGCAAGGGTACGTGTACGTACTCTTGCCCCTTCTGTTCTATGAAAAAGAATCCAATTTGATTTAGAACTAACAATCAAAAATGAATGTAGATTCCGTTTTAATAGAGAGTGACGGCAAACTTTACAAATACTGGTTCCCATATGTAGCCTCTAACGTTAAGAATTCTGAAGAATCCTGATATTTTCTTATGTACGAGGGATACATTTTTATTATAAATACCATTCCTTATATAACACTATCTAAGGTGGTGTTTGTTTTCGAAACAGATAAACGTGTGAGACATCTGCAGTTATTGAATAACGTTACGCTTGCTTATTTTATTCAGGTTTCAGAAATACTATGCTTTGTCCTCTTTTATCTTACATGTCAGTAGTCTTCAGTAAGAAATTTCAATGGGCCTTATGCAGAGTCGTTCTGACGCGCGATTAGTGCCATACTAAAAAGTTCGACTACCGTATGTTTCCTGTAGTAGTCAGTCCTTTAGTAATCATACGTTAAAAAGACTCTGCATAAGGCGGTATCAGTCCAATGATTGGTATGGGATCATACAAAGTTATATGAAGCTAACCTAACCTAACATTTGACAATATGTAGCTTCATCAAGGATTGTTCTTGAAGTTCTCAAGTTACCCTCGTAGGTGACAAGCATTCTGTAACTGATGGAATAAGCTGAATTTGGAAATATATTTTTATAAAGGGTCTAAATATTATCTGATTTTTTTTTGTATCCTATGCATTCCCATTACTGATATGAGGAGAATTAAGGATTTTTCTTTTCTTTTTTCTTTTTTTAAATGAGAATCTGCAACGTCTTCAGGTACAATAAAGCCAGTAGGCCTATTTACCGAAGAATTGGAGAACGAATTAGTGGAATATATCACATTACTGGATCAACTCTTCTATGAATTAACTTTAAAAGATCTAAGAAGAATGGCATATAATTTTGCTGAACGTAACTAGTTGCCCCATATCCTTTAGCCATGTGAATCGAATGGCAGAAAGAGATTGGACAGAATCTTTCCGTCGTAGACATTTAAGAATTGCTTTGCAACAGCCTTCAAAGACTGGTCTGGGAAGAGCTCGTGGTTTTAGCAAGCCACAAGTTGAATGCTTTTTTAAGTGTCTAAAAATCTTGTAAGACAAAACGGCTTTTCTCCACGGGATATCTACAACATGTACGAAACTTGCATAAATACGCTTCCTCATAAAGTTCCAAAAGTCGACTAAAAATCAGTTGTGAATAAAACTGTATCTAGTGATTTTGGAGTTAACATAACAGCTGTTTCATGGAGTGCATCTGGTTCCTTTATTCCCAAAATATTTCCCACAAAACAAATGACACAAGAATTATTGGATGGCTCGCCGCCAGGTTCTGTGGGAATATCTAATTCTGGTTCATCAACTCACTACTTTTCGTAGAATGGTTATATTATTTACACCAGCATGTGCGATCAAATTTGGTTACGAAAAAGGTGTTTTTACTTGTTGACAATCACACCTCTCATATTTCAATCGAAGCGATTGATTTCTGCAGGCAAAATGGGATAGTGATGTTGAGTTTACCACCAAATCCCAGTTGTAATTTGAAACCATTAGATCGCTCCTTTTTTGGCCCGCTGAAATCCTGGTATTCAACAGCGTGTGATAAATGGATGAGGAATCATCCATCCCACATAATTCCAAGTTGCGAGCTTGTTTACTGAGGCTTACTACAAAGCTGCAACCATTGGTATCCAGCCTTCAAGAATCTGGAGTTGTCCTACTGAATCCAGATGTGTTCACTGAAGAAGATTTTCTTCCTTCTATTGTGGATGTGGTAGACTTAAATGTAGAAGCCAGGTCTGAAGACGAAAGCATTCCTGAAGCAACAAATCAAGCATCAGACCTGAATAGAGCCCCAAAACGTTCATCGGATGATTCACTGGAAGTAAAAAGGGACCCATGTTGAAATAAACTATCTATGTTGAAGGAGGGATCAAACACTCCTTTGCCAGTTGCTCGTTCTCCTCCATCTGTTACCAAACCTTTAAACAGTAACGCTAGATCCTCACTAGAAGCAAGCAAGAGCTCATGCGGACTGTCCACTTCAAATACTCTTCTGCCGGTTGCTCGTTGTCATTCATCTGTTACCTAACCTTCAACCAGTAACACTGGATTCTCACTAGAAGCAAGCAGGAGCTCATGCAGATTGTCCACATCAAACACTTCTCTGCTGGCTGCTCGTTCATCGGTTACAAAACCTTCAACCAGTAAACTGATCTTTACTGGAGGTAATCAGGGGCCCATGTGGACCATCTACATCATGCACTCCTTTGGTAGTTGTCAGTCCTAGTCCAACTGCTACCAAGCACTCAACCAGTAGATCTTGATCTTCTCGAAGTCAGAGATTCTGACATCCTCTCCTTTCAAGCAGAACTTACTTCCGAAACGGCGCCCTCCAAAGAGCAAAGGCAATCATCATCTTGCACCAGGAAAGCTACAACCGAATTTGTAGCTACAACTTCTCAGGTCAGTAAGGAAGTAGTATACGAGTGTCCATTATGCAATATCATCTACAGTTATCCACCAATAGAAGACTGGATCAAGTGCGCAAGATGCCATGAATGGTGGCATGAACAATGCACATCATGTAAAGGAGTAAGCACCTTCATCTGTGATAATAGTTAATACTCTTTTGGGTGCGTGCTCTTGCCCCTTTGATTTCGTACTCTTGCCCCACATATAGGGGCAAGAGTACGAATTTGAATGTTTTCATTTTATGAGTTCTAGTTCCTCTAAGAATAGAGGTATATAAAAGTTGAATTCACATTTCCTAAAGGAGAGTTCAAGTTTTGTGTTCAATGTAAAAGTTTTCCGTTGTAACTATTTTTCACCAAAATATAAAGGTTTAATTAAAATTTGAGTACTCTTGCCCCCCTTTCCTATATTGTAAAACTGGTTGAATATACACATGCTTCGCACAGAGGTTGTATTTGGAAGTCAACGCCTGTGGGAGTATCACCATTGATTTCAGCGACCGCGAAAACTATGGATTTGATACTAATATCGGTCATTTTGGGCTATTTTTACATGTCTCGGTATCCACCCCCCGCTGACTCCCTGCCCGTATACTTGCAAGTCATAGCTAATGGAAGTGTCACCATTGATTTCAGCGACCGCGAAAACTATGGATTTGACACTAATATCGGTCATTTTGTATTACTCTTATAATGTCTTGGTATCTCACCCCCCTCCGGTGACCCCCGGCCCGGAGCCGAATAACGTGAATTTGGAAGTTAATGCTACTGGAGTTTCACCATTGATTTCAGCGACCGCGAAAATATGAATTCGACACTAATAGCTCAAGTGGTAGAGCGTTGACTTCGCATTCGGGAGGTCGTGGCTTCGAATCCCGCTGCCTACCATCCTGACTGAGGTTTCCCAGGGTTTCCCCTCAGTTCTTCCAGGCAAATGCCGGGATGGCACCTACTAAACAGGCCCTGGCCGATACCTTCCCAAATCCTTTCCATTGTTAATGTTGTTGGATATTCAATGTAAAATGGCCTCTGAGCTGTATCTGGTGATTGCTAAATAAATACATAAATAAATATAGGTCATTTCTACTCCTTTTACATGTCCCGGTAAACGCCCCGCTGAGACCCCCCTGGTTCGAATTTCGACAAAAACGTTTAACTTTGGTCTGGAGCCTGTACCAAGGTATTCGTGACAAAGTTGGTAACTTTCGGTCAATTTCTCTGGTTCCCAAGCCGGTTCCGGTAAACGCCCCTCTGAGGCCCCACTGTTTCGTAATTAAAAAAAAAAACCGCTTCGTCTTCATCTGAGGCCTGGGCCAAGGCATCCCTGACCAATATTTGGTAACTCTTGGTCCACTCGTCTGGTCCCCAGGCCGCACACAGACAGACAGACAGACAAACACACAAAAAACCCTTTATTTATTTATATTAGAAGATAGTTTACAAGACAGCATTCAGTGTGTACTTTTTATAATAATTGACATCATAACGAAAGCAAAATTGTTATCTTTTTCAATACTTTTTTTAAAATTATTTTGCTCGAAATTTCTTCATAGTTTGTTATTAAAATATTTGCCAACATATCCTCATTTTATTGTCCTAACAAACCAATATAAGTTGATAGTCAAGTAGTTTAGATTGATTGATCTCCTGGGCCTTCAGAATTTCATATCACTCGTCCCCCCCCCCCCCGCTACGAAATCCTGGCTAAACGAACTAATATATGTTCCAGTAAAATAGTTTAGAGTGATCGAGCCCCTTTTGTGATGACCACAGTATTTCATGTCATGGACCCCCCCCCTTCACGAAATCCTGGCTACGTGCCTGCTTGTAGACAATGATTCTATGTGTTTTTCTCATGGAGAAGTTTCAAAAATACTGATTTTGAAAATTGTTTTCCAGAATTCATGATACACTGCTGGATATTGAAATAAAACAGCAAGGAAACATCGGATTAACCCCAAATTTTCAAAAGATGCAGATCGTGAAGAACTGTGACATTACGTGATTATGTATTATCCTTCCACGATATTGGCGCCAGTATTAAGCTGAATCCGTGGAAGGCGATGCGAATATGCAATCCATGGCTGCATAAAGGCAATACCCAAAGACGAAATCGCCTCGTCATATCACGGACGAAAGAGGACAAATCTCCTATAAGCATTGATACAGCAGATCGGACAGGCAAATTTAAAATACTGGGAAGCAAATCCGATTTTGTTGCGCCGTTATCGCCGATTGTTCCACGAACAATTCGAAGTCTCCTAGCGAGATGGTGCATCTGCACTGTGCTCGTTACTGTGGTTCTATTTGACTGCATGTCTTACATGTTGTGTTTCATTGGTGCCGGGAACTTCGTGCATGGAGAATCGAATGGTATCATATCCTCTCTTCGCACTAATTCCACTCTAATTTAAGCATAATGATCGCCGCCTATGTCCGTGGCGCCACAGTACCGTGTTACAGGTTGCGTGACGTTTGCATTACACATCGACATATTGGTCCGACAGGGGACGTTATGGTACGTGGTGCAATTGGATTTCGTAGCCGCTCGTGTCTAATACATATTGACGGATCTTTGACCAACTAACAGTACTTGATGAGATGTTAGACCCACTTGTGATCCATTTATTGAATGTTTGGCATAGAGACACTTTCCAAAACGATGCCCGACCGGATGTTGCACACAGCGTCCTATAGTTGCATTGCAGATACAATGTTTCACTGTCTCCTTAGCCGGTATGTTTACCTAATTTCTCAGTAATTCAACAAGTCTGAATCAGGATTACACAACCAGTAAACACTAGAGACCTCTTCCAGCGACAGATGCTTTGGCGATGTCTTTAACTCCGAGGATTGTCATACTCTAGGAGGACACCCAAGATCTTATTATCTTCACATCTCATCGTGTTGCAGCCGTTTTGGACGCCCAAGTGAATCTACGCGCTAGTGACCTATTAATTTTCTGCTAAACTCTCGTGTCGCTGCATTCAAGTATAATCGTTTCACATTTCCGTATACATTAGGGATTTTCCTGTCTTGCCTGAAAGCACCATAGTTTAAAATAAAATAACTAAATATGTTGGAAATGATTTAACTGCAACAAAATTATAGGTGCTTATGAACGCAATATGTCAAAATAATTTTTTTCGAGGGTAATAGCATTGGGAGTTCTCATTTCGAGAACCGGATTGTATATTTGTTTAGTATATATATTTTAAGGAAGTTGGGCATTATCCAAATTCCTCTAATAAAGAAATGCGTTTTTTCATAATTAAAGTGTTCATTACAGATTTCTTGATTATCTATTTTACAACAGCGCTAGTTTAATATGTAATTTTGAATCACGACATTTCAAATTATACAATGAAAGGAAAAAGTTCAGAAGAAAACCATAAAGATAAATAAAAGGTACAAATATATACGTGCAGATGTACTAACACAACAGCTAATTTGGTATAAAATGGTAGTGTTTGTATTTTGCACAGGTTCATTTTAACTTACGTGTATGCTTCGTAGTCTCCCATGTTAATAGCTTCAATTAGTTGCTCCGTCATCTTGATAATTTCTTGTTTTCGAGCTGAAAAAATTGAGTTATCATATTAGCAAGCTAACAGAAGATAAAGACTCTACATATATGAAAAACCACCACAAATATAACTAAGCCGAAGCTTTAGTAGCGAAAAGCATTGCAGATATCTAAATCCTCCGAACTCAGATGTGGATACATAGATTCTAAACACTGATACTACATAAATCTGAATAGATGTTTTGCAAACAAATGAGGGTTATCCAGAAAATAAAAACAGTTTAGTTATACAAAATGAAAATGACAATATTTATTGGGAAAAAACAATAATTCAGTAACAACAAATGTTTAACTGAAGGTAGTGATTATGTAAAGAAGTGAAGGAAGCTTCAGATATGTATTTGTTCATGAGCTTCAGAACACCCATGTTATGCTCTGTTATACTCTTCTGCTCCCAGTTACTGCATTCAAACAAAAGACCGCTCGCGCATTTCCCCCACGTGACTCACTCTTCTTTCTCTTTTCAGGGTCAACTGGCTTCCATAACAGCTGTGAGTGGAGGTTGCAAGAATTCGCCCTTGTGCAATTTGGGTGGTCAAAATGAACTGCATGGTTGAAAATCCCGCCGACTTTGAGGTAACGAGTGTTACTAGATTTCTGAAAACTCAAAAGGTGAAATCAGCAGAAATTTACTGACAGCTGAAAGCAGTGTATGGTGACAATGTAGCGAACGAAAGAAATGTGAAAAAAATGTGTGTAATGTTCAATAATTGAAGAACAAATGAGCAAGATGACACTCAACCTGGACGTCCATCATTCATCACAAAATACCTGAAGACTGCAATGAACAACAGACTCTTGCAAGACAGGCGCGTAACTCTCGACGAATTGCACGTTGTTTCTAGACATCTCTCGTTCTTTGTTTGGTGAAACTGTGTTGCAGCATCTCGGCTAAAACAAAATTTGTGCACGATAGGTCCGCGTCAACTGAGTGATAAACACAAAACTCAGAGAATGGACTCAGCATTGACATGCTTGACACGGTATCACACAGATGATGACGCCTTTTGTGATCGAATTGTGACTGGTGATGAGACCTGAGCGTCTCACATCACCCCAGAGAGCAAGCGATAATCACTTGAGTTGGCATACCTTATCATCCAAAAACCTAGAATACTCAAACAGACACACTCAACACAAAAGGTCATAGCAAAGGCATAGCATAGGTCTTTTGGGATCGTAAAGGTGTTCTTTTAGTGAATTTCATGCCAAAAGGCACTACGATCAATGCAAATCGATTGTGAAACTAAGAACTACGGCGAGCCATCCATAACAGGGAGACAAGGAATGCTTCCTGGAAGAATTGTGATTCTTCATGACAATACCCGCCCTTACACTGCTGCTGCGTTTGAGAATTGCTGGATCAATTTAGATGAGGAATGTTTGATCATCCACCGGATCACCGGAGTTCGGACCTTGCTCCTAGCGATTTCCATCTTTTCCTTAAACTGAAAGTGTTTCTGGGCGGAAACGTTTTGGAGGTACTGAAGAGTTGGAGAATGCAGTGACCTCCTGACTTAAAGAACTGGGGTAGAAGAATAATAGATTATATCATGGGAATTCTCAAGCGCAAGAACAGATACGACGAACGTTTAAATGTAGGTAATATTATGTAGAGAAGTGAGAAAGCTTTAGGTATGTAGCAGAATTGCAGAATTTCTTTTCAATGAATATTGTGTTTTTCATTTTGTAGAACTAAACGGTCTTTATTTTCTGGATGCCTCTATAAAAAGATAAATAATACAAAATTCCTGAATTATTGTATAAGTAATGCTAAACAATGACCGAAAATACAATACGTAACGTCAAACGCAAGAGAAAATATTAGGTATACAGAAAATATTCAGCGTCCTATTAACATAGAAACAATAATAATCGCAAGCAAAAATTTAATATAACATGTTATTAATAATAGCTACTTTTTGTAACTGCTTGGATATAATGGAAGATTATAAGCGATGTATAATAAATTGTAATGCCTTTTAGCATATCTTTATCTCCGCATCAAAAAATTGCGACAGCTGACGCCGTGCAGTTAAGCCACCCAATATACACCTTCTTATCCCATAATCTTGTCAGGTAAAGAGACCCCCCTCTCTTTTCCTTTCTTCTCTTCCATACTAAAATTAGCTAACAACATGAGCGCAATTCTAATTTCAAACTACACAAGTATTAGTTTCGATAAAATGAAATAATAAAACTGAGACGAATAGAGGCTCATAAGTTGATGCAGGGAGAAACTGAAACAAACACAATGAAAAATTGAAACTAATGGATGTCCATTACACAGAGACTCAGAAATGAGGCAGAGAGAGAGAGAAGAGGAGATAAGAAGAAGAAAAAGAAAAAAGAGAAAAGATAAAACTGTGGAATTCAAACAGTAAGAAAAGAATCTAACATTTTAAAGTTCCGTTTCCAAAAATCCAACACTTTCATAATGGATAGCATACTCAATTTCAAGTAGTACTGTAGATCTCTGAGACACATCTAGGATAATGTCGAAAGTTTAACACACATTCTTTGTTTCCGCGTGGTTCGATTGCAAATTCGGTAGTGTCCATTGGACATACTGATACAAAATACATTCTAATATACCCAGTAGATAGTGTTGGTCATATTCTCCATTTCAGACTACTAACGCAAATTGAACAAAAAAATAATAATAATAAACGAAACGAAAAGAAAAAGAAAGAAAGAAAGAGAAAATTGAAGAGTGCTATTTTACTGCTAAATTTCTATCAGAAATACCCTATATTCAAAGTCCAAACTGTATCGTAATGAAAAATTCCAAATGTTCGAAAGGAAAAGTTTATGCTGCTCATAGTTGTAGCATCTTTCAAATTTCAACGTGAATTAAACACACTGAATTACAGGATGGAAACAAATTTCGTGTCGGACTAGTATAAATAAAATTTTGTTTTCAAATAACCAAAGGGGTTACCATTTTCTAGTCTTTTCCGAAGATTTATCTGTTCCGAACATCCAGCATTCATTTCATCTCTTCCGGATATAACGTTATTTGCACAGATTGAACGAACATGCTAAGAGCTCAAACGGATCACCGTGTCAGTCGGATGATGTTGGTTAGCTTATAGACCACCACTGAATGGAGGATTGAAATCCGTAATCACCCGGTAATTCGACTGAGACTCGGTAACCCAGAAAATAAAAAATAGATTTTACTTATTCCCCTGCGTTTAAACAGTATTTCTGTCAGAGATGACCAGGACTGGAGATGTTATCCCCGGAGCAGGAAAAACACGACGCCGAAGTTCCCAGTTAATTAGATTCTCCAGACCAGGTATATCGGGCTCTTGCTCCGTTTTAACTTTGGAACATGAAGTGTGTGTGTGTGTGTGTGTGTGATGGAGAGAGGGGGATAAATGAAAGATGCACAGGACAGGGAAACGTCAAGAAAGAGAGAGGGGGGGACGAATATAAATATGAAACATACTTATCACTGCAGTGGATGATGTAGAACGCACACACTGTTTACTCGAAGTATCGCCAGTGATGCCTTATAAGTTCTCCATCAGAAGATGAATCTCTGTTTGCAGCCATTATTTTATGCGAAAAAAATCATACTCCTGATGGGAAATCGAACCAAGGTTTTCCATTTGGAAGTCTAGTACGTTACCACTACACCACCGATTGATTTAGCCGAACTTTATTTAACAAATGGTGTAGTGTTTCTTTCTGAGAACGATAACACGAAAAGTGTATACTGCAGATCAATGATGTCTTTGGAATGCCCTGGTAATTCCCTTGCCCTTTCCCAACTAACATTCGTAAATCGTTTCTATCATGATACAGGTATTTGCTTCCAGATTCTTATGTATTGCTTATTTAGTATGATAAGTCGATTCTTCACAATCACTTTGTAAAAAATAATTTTGGCGTAAACAGGATTTGAACCTATTTTAGATAGCCGTATTATTCATAAGGCCATTACATTACCCCTACACTATCACGCCACGTGAAATTGGAAGCCTCGGTTTTATCGAAACTAATACTTGTGTATTTTGAAATTAGAATTGTGCTCATGTTATTAGCTAATTTTAGTATGGGAGAGAAGAAAGGAAGAGAGAGAGGGGGTCACTTTACCTGACACAATTATGGGATAAGAAGGTGTATATTGAATGGCCTAACTGCACGGCGTTAGCTGTCGCATCTTTTTAATGCGGAGTGTACAAGTGACACACTAGAAAATTAACATCTTGTGTCTTCGTTTAAATCATGTTTCCCATGAGGGAAAAAATAATATGTCGCTTTTCTCCAATAAATCTGAAACTCTCTCAACGTTCTATACCCACGAGTGAGACCTATTGTCAATCTAAAACTTCAACTTGAAACGAAATCGTCACTGTGTAAACCCCTATATCGCTACCTCGAGGGAAGGGAACTATAGGTCATCGACACATGGGAACCAGGAAAGCGTCTGTACATCATCTACACCTACAAAACGGATTGCAGGACGAAACCAGGAGTCGGTCGTCATTCGTCTGCGAGAAGGATAAGTGAAGAGACATTTTGTGGTCAATTTGTGGTCAGCTAGTGATCAATGCCACCTCAATGCATCTTTAGTCGATATTTTAGTGCTCAAAGGCTTAAACTTGCCTCTTGTAGTTATTATTAGCACTAATCACATCACCAGAACCGGATTAAGACTTTCGAATAAGCAAAGTTTCCAAATAAATAATGGAACTGTGTACAAGTAGAGAATTGTAACGATCCCGTTACTATGAGTTGGAAAGAAGAAAATGACTGAAAAACTATGAAAAAGAGAAGAAAAGAAATGTTGATGATTATGCGATATTGATGATTATTTTTCTCTGATTTGTACAAATTAATAAGATTTTGTAACCTTCCTTGTTTTTTGCTTTTTTTAAAAAAAGCAAAGGAAATGAAGAGAATCTATTTATTATTGTAGTGAGAGAGAGAGAGAGAGAAATTCATTCCTTTACTGTTGGTTAGTTCAAGGTCGCTTGCGCGGTAGGGGACGTGACTTATCGCGATCGTAGCTCCGTTGTCCTTCGAGGGAGCTCGCAGCCTTCTCGGCTGCGAACTAACCCATGAATCCCGATGGAAGGCGGACGTTTCTGCAGTCTACGAGCAGGCGGATAATTTTTCCTCGATGTCGAAAAATGGGACGCATGTCTTATTCGTTTGGCTTAGTTTGTGGTGTCTGCTATTTCCTGTGTTAAGTTACAGTTGGAAGGAGTTAAATCAATTCACAAGAATAAAAGTGCAAGCTGTGTTGTGTTTTGTGATTTCCTTTTTTTTTTTAAAAAAAAGAAAGAGGATAAATAGTGATACAAGTGTTGCAAACGGAAGGTTGGTGTTTGACCATGTGATTTTGTGGAATCTAATTAAGATTGAAGGGGTAAGATTATGCTCTGTGGCTTTCCCAGTGTTCCGGATGGTGCTCGAAGTATTAAGTGAAAATTTGTCATTGCTTAAGTTTCTATATTTTTACGTCAGACAAGTTTGTTCCGAGTTTAGGAGCCCAGGGGCATTTGATGGTTTCAATCTGTAACATACATATCTGTATAGTTGACCTAAGTCTTGGTCGATAGGTTGCTATTTCATTTCGGCGACAAAACCATCGTATTTTTAAAGAGAGTGATTAAATGGTGGAACTCCCATGTGGGTCACTCACGGTATAGAAGAGTTGATTTGCAACTGAGTAAAAATAACCCTGTTCTTTGCTATTACCTTAAAAATAGCATGTTATTAATGTACCAATACTCGTAATATCCAGAATCTGAAGTGGTTTTTCGGTTGGTGGAATGGTAATGTGGGATATTCGAGTGAGAACAGAGGTCTACTCCCCATTGCAGGTTGGAACGCATGGTCTTTCATTAGAATTATATTCTCTGCAATAGTAGTAACGACCACTCTCTTGGTCTAATTGTCTGACGGAACGGTGGAATGATAATGTGGAAAAACGAGTGAGAGCATTTCAATTTGATGAAACCAGACCTAAGTTCGGTCATAGTGGTTTTAGTAAGCCTAGAAACAAGAACGTGACTTTCGTTATTTTCCATGGAAGTTAGTTTAGTTGAATGGTGGAACAATAATGTTGGAGATTGAGGTGAGAGTAGTGGTTAATGTCACTAAGTAAGAGACACTGTACCTTATCCTGGTTTTTGTCTCGTAGTTTCACTGAAGATTTGTATCGTGACTCGATGTTTTGTGGTCCGAGAGAGCCGACTGGATCAGTGAACAAATTAGTTACATTCCGACATTTTCTTTTTCAGACCTAAGCATTGGTCTTTGAACTAGTTTCTTAAACACAGCCAAAGCACATTTATTCTTGTAATCAGATACAGGACGGACGACAAGCAGACTGAGATCGAGGCATAAAAACCAAAGAAAGGTAACATAAAGAAGAATATAATAGGTGAGTGTATATTAATATATATTTCAGTTGATTGTCCTTTGTTTGTGTTTAGTGTCTGTGGGTTGTCGGGAGGCCATTATTCATAACCGTAGTGGTTCGGATTCTGTTCGGTGCGCTGTATTGCCACACAGGGATTCGAACCAAAACTGTGAACTACTTAGTGATCAGATCCTTCAATAGAGCGCGAACATACCACCATGTGAATAACTGTATGAAATTCCGGTACGATTTTCATTCAGTTATTCACATTGAAGCACAAACATTACTAATTTAACATGCAGATAGCTTATTACTAACCATATAATTAAATAGGAACATTTTCATAGAACTAATTCAATTTAGTTTAACATATATATTTTCGGGCTGTCTTAGTGACGTTTGTTTTACTGCCCTCTTTACTGTTCACAAATACTTACATGTTTTATAATTCACTATAATATAGACTTAAATTTATAACATTAATTTCCAAGTCAAATCTGTATTATGTGAATAGAAGTTTTTCAGCCCATATTACAATACACCGACGCAACACGCACACGAACGATCACGACAACGGGCGCGGAATTCGCACTGTTTATTATCAGTTCACATATTCAATAAACTTGAGTGATCATTATAAAAGTATCCTCTTCGCCAAAAGTGCCTTTACATCGCCGTGACGGGTATGTGACCGCGCAGTACTCCAAGGAAGGGATGGTTGCATAAGAAATTGTGATTATTTTTGAAGTTTTTATTTTGACTAGGGAAATAACGTAGGTATAGGGAGCAAAGGCATAGATTTGAAGCATCAGTACACTATCATCTCTGAAAAGATTCGTATTCTCAGTTTTTCATTTTATTCTCTGATATGTTAAGTTAATAACTGCTGACAACTGCTACTAGCGCTTTTCACTCTTCAGGAATTTAACTCGACATGTTCGCAGGACACTTTTCTAAGTCCTAAATGTATGCGTGAATTATTTCATTCGTCTCACTGTCCTTATTTCAGAATGGAAACTGAATATGCTGAACGTGAATATGTTTCGCTGTCGTAAAGCAAGGGTCATAATAAATGTAAATAAGGTTCTTATTATTAAATAAAACACAGAAGTATCTATTCCATGTATAGCACAATATAATACAGCAATTAACCAACATGATACTCACTAACGCCCGCATGATTTTTTCGAACGGTGGGGGGAAGACCGATATAGAGTTTTTTGATTTATTGCCCTATATATATATATTTAAAGTCATAGTTTATCATTGATAGTGTATACCCTCTTACTTTTTAAAATCGCCACAGTAACCTATTAGTCAGAACATACATCTCCAGATATAATGTAGAGGGAAGAGAAGGAAGGATATATGAAAACTGGCGTAACTAATTTTACTGCGCCCTGGACAATCCATTACTCATACCCCCCTGTCCCACGCATTTCAACTGCTGCGTTATATTTTATATATATATATATATAATTGGTTCCATTTCAGAAGGGCCCGAAAAAGGGCGAGGATAGAAAGGCCCGAGTCAAAACGGGACTCTGTTTTAAAAGGCCCCGCGTCAAAAGACCAATGTCAAAAGTGGCCCCGCGACAAAAGTGCCCGAGTGGAAAATGCACCGCGTGAAAATGTTCCCCTCCTGAAATGGGCCAGAGTCAAAAGATAATCGCGGGAAGAGAGTCCGAGTCAAAAGGGCCCTATGTAAAAAAAAATCCGGGACAAAGTGGACACCGCCTCAAAAGGACAAGGGTCAAAAGATCCTCGCAAGTAAAGAGGCCAAGTCAAAAGGACCTTATGTCAAAAAAGCCGGGTCAAAACGGACCCCGCTTCAAAAGGGCACAGGTCAAGACGGTCCCGCGTCAAAATGACCCGAGTCAAAATGGCCGCGCGACAAAAGGCCTCGAGTCAAAAAGGCCCCACGTCAAAAGGAGCCAAGTCAAAAGAGCCCCGCGTCAAAGGGGTCGACAAATACAATTCCACGGCTAAAAAACCTGAGATCAGGAGTGAAAATCAGGAGAAAGATACATATGACCAGTGGCGTAACTATTTTTGTTGTGCCGTGATCGTTCATAATCTATTTACTCATACCTTCCCCTGCCGCCCGCATTTCAGCTGGTGAATATATATGTATATATTTCTGTCAGAAGGGCATGGACAAAAGGACGAGAACAGAAATGCCCGAATCAAAAGGGCCCTGCGACAAAAGGATACGAATCAAACAGCCCCGCTGTCAAAAGGGCCAGAATCAAAAGGACGTCACGACAAAAAGGCCCTATCAAAATGTCCGAGTCAAAAGGTACCTCACCTCCAAAAGAACACGGGTCAAAAGGGTTACAGGCGAAAGGGCACCGCGAAAGAAAGCCCGTGTCAAAAAAGCCCCCGTTAAAAGGGGGCCAAGTCAAAAGACCCCTGCGTCAAAAAGGCCCGACTCAAAAGGCTCCGCGTCAAAAGGGCCCGGCAAATATAATTTCACGGCGAAAAAGACTGAGAACAGGAGTGGAAATCAGGAGAAAGAAAGAGATATGACCAGTGGTGTAACTAATTTTACTGCGCCCTGATCATTGATCATCTATTTAATCATACCTGCCCCCCGCCCTGCCCCACGCAGAGTTTATATATATAGTTCTGTCAGAATGGCACGGACAAAAAAGCGAAGACAGAAATGCCCTAGTAAAATGGACCCCGGTCAAAAGGGCCCCGCTGTCAAAAGTGCCAAAGTCAAAAGGTCGCGACAAATGGGCCCTATATAAAAATGCCCGGGTGAAAAAGGACACCCCGTCTCAAAAGGGCACCGGTCAAGACGGTCCCGTGTCAAAAGTTTCCGAGTCGAAAGGGTCGCGCTACAAAATGCCCCGAGTCAAAAAAGGCCCCGCGTTAAAAGAGGCCGTGTCAAAGAACCCCGTGTCAAACAGGCTCCGCGATAAAAGGCCCGGTAAATACATTTCCACGGTAAAAAGCCTGAGATCAGGAGTGGAAATCAGAAGAAAAAAGATATATGACTAGTTGCGTAAATAATTTTACTGCGCCCTGGATCGTTGATCATCTATTTACTCATAACTTCCCTCTGCCCAACGCATTTCAGCTGGTGAATATATATTCTATGTCAGAAGGGCGAGGACCGAAATGCCCGAGTCACAAGGGCTCCGGTCGAAAGGGCCCCATGACAAAACTGCCCTAGTCAAAAACGGTCCCGCATCTAAAGGGCTCTTGCCAAAAGGGCTCGGCGACCAAAGAGCCCGAGTCAAAAGGGCCCCGGGTAGAAAGAGCCCGGGTAAGGAGTCGGCGACAAATGAGCCCGCGTCAAAAGGGCGCTGTTTCAAAAGTGACCTGGTCAAAAGGTCCGGAGTCAGAACGGCCCCGCGCCAAAAGAGTTCGCGTCGAAAGTGCCACGCGTAAAATAGTCCCGAGTGAAAAAGACACCGCGTCAAAAGGGCCCGGTTCCACGGCTAAAAAGCCTGAGATCAAAGAACGAGTGGAAATCAGGCGTGCACAAGTGTATATTGTCCCTATGGTAAGTTGAAGTTTTTTTGGAAAAGAAGGAAAAATATCTGTAGTTATTACTAACAAATAGGAAATAGTAACAAATGGTGATATAAGTTTTGTTTGGTTGTTGATTGTTTTGCAACAAATGCTATTGCTTAAGTCATTCTCCATTAAAGTAAAGTTGCACTCCCGTCTTTCGGAGTTTGTATTCTCGTTACATAGCCTAATCAAACTCCTCTTAGTTCCAAAATTCGATTTCTAGCCCTGGATCAAAGTATAGCATGAAAAATATTCTGTGAAAAAGATTAGATTAATTTTGCAGTGAGAAGACACATGTGGAGCTGTATACAGGGTTAGTCAAAAGTATTGGGACAGAACAATAATAACGACGCGTGCGTGGATGGAGGCAAAAAATGTTTCAATTGGCATTATTGGATTGATTTGTAGCGGGGTCAGCTTCGAACCGATCTTGAATTCCGCCATATTGCATATCACACAATATTATTAAATATAAAAGGTTATGGTTAAAATAACTTAGACCTTAATATTCCTACAAATGAGAATGTGAACTCGTTTGTGACACATCATCTGTTTGAGACAGAGTATGGTCTGTTTTACAGAGTGTCCTATGATTAAAAGTAAATTACAGACATTCAGTAAAGCAACTTCAGCATCATTCCTATTTATCGTATCATAATGCTTCATACCTCGTTTTATCACAATAGAGCAGCCTTTCAAATGGTAAACTCCGCATCAAAAAATTGCGACAGCTAACGCCGTGCAGTTAGGCCACCAAATATGCACCTTCTTATCCCATAATCGTGTCAGGGAAAGAAACCCCTATCTCTCATCCTTCCTTCACTCCCATACTAAAATTAGCTAACAGCATGAGCGCAATTCTTATTTCAAACTACACATGTATTAGTATAGATAAAGTGAAATAACAAAACCGAGACGAAACAACATTCATAGGTTGATGTAGGGAGAAACTGAAACACCCACAATGAAAAATTGAAACCAATGAATGTCTATTACACTGAGATTCAGAAATCAGCAGAGAGAGAGAGAGAGAGAGAGAGAGAGAGAGAAGGAAAGGAGAGGGGAAGAAGAAAAAGTGACGGGAGAACAGATAAAACTGTGGAATTCAAACGTAGTAAGAAAATAACCTAACATTATAAAGTTCCGTTTCCAATAATCCAACAGTAATATAGAAATAACGTTTGTTTTTACATAGTTTTTCAGAACTATTCGAATGTATAGACGATCCTGTAAATATTTATTATGTTACTTTCATAATGGATAGCATACTCAATTTCAAGTAGAACTGTAGATCTTCGAGACACATCTAGGGTAATGTCAAAAGTTTAACACAAAATGATTTGGTTCCGCGTGGTTTGATTGCAAATTCGGTAGTGTTTGTTGGGCGTAATGATTTCCTGAGATATCCGTGTTTATTCTAGGATCATGGTTCGCCATCATTCTCTTGAGAATAGTACTACCTTTCAAACGGTACCATTCACATGTCTCTATCATGTATCTAAGGCGGGAAAATCGCGAAGAAAGAGATTTTTCGTCAAAATATCCTTTTAAAATTTTGCCCCTCTGCACCCCCTGTTTTAACGCAGAGACCTGAAAAAATCTGATAAAAAATAATATATCCATAATATCCCAGATTCCCGTATAAAACATGATCTTGTGTAGAAATTTCCTTGAGACATCATTATTTATCCTAGAATCGTGGGTCGTACATAATTCTCTTCAGAACTGCCTTTCAAACGATACCATTCACATGTCTTCATCGTGTATCTAAGACATGAACATCGCGAAAAAAAAAGGATTTTTTGGTTAAAAATATATTTTTACTTTTTGCCCCTATGGACCCCCAGTGTTAACGCAGAGATCATCTGAAAAAAATCTGATAAATACTGTTCGGTGGACTGAATGTTTGTGCAAAATTTCAATCTTCTAGGTGCAAAAGTAAAACCGCCAAAACAATTTTTAAAAAATAAATATCGGCCTAATAACAAAATATTTTTTAAAGCTTTGACGTCATCACCTTCTATGTCTCGACGCAGAAAGGCGTGAAACCATACATAACGTGTTCTACAATGCCTCTAGACTTGGAAAAACAGAAAACCTAAAGTAAAAAGCTTTATTTGTTCTTTTTAAATCGAATAATGAAGACACTACTTTAGTAGCTAAAAAATATTAACAATCCACAACAACTGTCACATGTTGAAACCCTCATATCGTATTATGAATGAATTTTAGGTGCTGTACTCAACAAACGAAAGTCAAGCCTGATGTATATAAACACAGCGCTGACCAACTCATAGCAGACACGTAGACTACAACTTTCGTGCCACAACATGTACTGTGGTAGTGGTTGTCCTTATTCATCAAAGTAAAGCCCGGCATGTAAGTCTTGCAGGTCGAGTATACCTGCATGTTTTCATATTCAGTCGTCCTTGGTTCCTTACAAAACTATTTTCCTGCCAAAGAAATATCTCAGTATCATACGGAAATACACAATGCAACTGCTGGGGCATACTCACTCCCTAAGGGTGAGTCACGCGACAGTGTACTTATCAAAATGTGTCGGTGGCCTTGGCCTTGAAAACATTCAACTTCAGAGCTGCTCGCTGTTCGCACATAGCTTGTGCCAAAAGGACTAGCTCAGGAGAGTAATGCTCCCGGAAGTAGGAACGAAAAACACAGTTCTTATTGGTTGGCGTTATCCATTTCTTGCCACGTTGCATTTAAATAGCAGAAATCAAATAATTGTTGCTGTCGATCTTCGTGGCCGAGTGGGCTAGTGCTATATGCTAATAATGGAAATCTCTTTTGGCGTGAGTTCAAACCCGGCTCGAGGAAAGTTTTTTTTACATTTTTTATATTTTTATAACACTTTTTAAATTAAAATAATATGAAAATAATACTCAAAAAGTGATTTACTTACTTTTGTGCAGATAAGTAGTAGTAGTAGTAGGAACGGGTTAGAAGCTCAGCAGGGCTCGTTTTGTTCCCCTTGTACTCCATGATATAAATTTTGTGTCCAACTTAAAACAATTGGCTAGGATAGCGTTTAAAACAGCTGGCTAGAGTAGCGCGCGAAAAAAACATACTTCCGCGAGGATTACTCTTCCGAGCGGGCCGTGTGCCAAACACTGCTCACGAAGTCCCTTTCCAGCACAGTAAACGGGCGAAAAAAAAGAAAAGAAAGGAAAAAGAAAGAATACGGAAAACTGTTCCTTATGCAAAGAGCGTTTGAAAACATTTCAAAAGGTACGCTATGAATATTATCAGTTAATTGGCAACAAACGATATCGCGGACAGATCCAGGAATTTTTGAGGGGGGGGGCTGATTTGAAAAATAAATTTGAGACATTTCTTGATATGTGGTTGGCTAACCAAAAATGTGACCTGGAGTGCTTCATAATAGTATTTATCGCCCTTCTGGAGGCAGCATTGAGGAAAGCCATGTTGTTCAACACGAGAGAATCCAGGATTACCATAAAAAACTTTTTATTACCATCTTTTTATTATTGCATTATTTTATTTTATTATTATCATTATTTTTCTTAGATTATGTAAACTATGTTTAATTTAATTCCCTATTAACATAATTCATATTAACTCTTTAATAATATCGTTATTTTTATACTGCGTAAGTACTATCGTGGGGTCAGATTTAACCCCATTATTTGTTTTTAAATTAAAATATGTTAGTACGTATTACCATTGGCAGTTGATTGTGGACCGTTTACTAGTGCTATACTTTAATGGATTTAACTGTCGGCGAGAACTATCTTGGCAGTGACGTCAACGCTCTCAGTTGCAAGACTACCAACTTACGCACTTCACAAATAGTGCTTAGATGGCACACTGAATGCTTCGCACGTCACGTCGTAACTACAGTTTAAAATAATGCTGGTAGCGAACTAGAGACAATTTAGATAATGTATCTGAATAATACTAGTATATATATATGTGCATTGTTACGAGAAAAAATAAGATTAGACCCTATATTTATGTCGTCAAGCGAGAATATCTTTCAAAAAGCAGTTTTCTATTTCCAATAGATTTTTTTTTAAAACCTAAATCCCAACTTGCGCAGTATTTGTTGTAATGCCCACTCAGAACCTTTGAAGTCAATGCTTTTCTTAAGTTCGCACAATAATTTAAGGTGGCGACAATGCCTTCAGCATAGAGATTGTGAATTGTTCTACGAACTACTACTTCATCGAAAGAATCTAAATTTGTTTGTCTTTTCTTTGGGCAACCCGTCGTAACACCCTGTAAAGCAAGGCCAAATACAGACTTTACTCCTTCTCTTTCACAATTCGCCACACGGATCTCTCACTGACACATATCGTTCGGGAGGTTTCATGAACACTGTCAGATTTATTATTGTTTGCTGCAAGAAAAGATGTAAACATTAAAACAATGTCTCCTGCATTACAATGCAACGGCTTGCCTTTCTTTACGGTACTATCACCCATTCTTATACACAAGATTTCGAGAACGAGAATAAAACAAAGGATTGACAACTTTTACCAGTCAGCACAGACTGTACAGCCCTACACAAAGAAAACACGCGCTTTTCAGTTCATTTCATTTCGCTTTTGTTTTTTAATATGTTGTGTGTTTTTCCTGGAAGTGCTGTTCTTATGTCCTATTTATTGTGTTGGTAAATGTTATACTTTTCGAAGCTACATTCACTAACCCCCACGGGCTCTGTTTCCGCGAGCAGGAAACACGTTCACATATCATCCTTTAACTCAAGGACCGTGATAGGTAAAGACATGGGGGTTTCTTTAAAATAAACTTTGGACTTCCCTTCCCATTTCGTCCACTGCATATTTGTGTCTATCTTCAATAGAACGAAAGTTTGTAGCATGTTGAAATCTGAGTGTTGTTAGAACAGAATAAACATAAATGGCTATCATTTAAAATTATTTTCCACATACTTATAATAAAAAATTCAAATATAAAATAACCATATTCTTCATGAAAGTTATATAAATATAAAGCAAAAAAAAAGTAGCATTTATGTCTCCTCAAACTCCAGTTATCGTTATACAAAAATGACAAGTATATTTAGCAAAAACGAATCTCCCATTTCGGTTCATTTCCTTTCGCTTTCCTGTTGTAGAGAACGGAGCGTGCTTTTAAGTTGGTATTTGTGTTCGCGCATTTTCTCTTTCCTGGGATTGGACGTTGAATTGAACGTAGCGTCTGCTTTAACCAGTGGGATGACATCTGAGCAAGAGCGAAGTCTACGTCACTGCCAGGATAATTCTCGGGCACTGTAGTTTTGGGGACAAAAGATATTTTCAAAATATTTTTTGAGTAATGGTCTTTTGGTAATAGATTATTACAAAGCGAAACAACATACTTAAATGAAATAAAGTTTTTTGTTATCCGAAAATAACAAAGTATGAAAATAAACTTATTTTCATGTAAAGAAAGCATTCAATTATGCTGAGAAAATGTAACTTGTCATTCAAAAAGCTGACAATTGATGCTTTTGTGTTTGATTAGTTGCTTGGCTACAGGCCCGTATCCATAGGGGAACTAGGGGGCCGGGCCCCCTAAAGTTTCACTGTTCCCCCTAACAGGGACGTACCCAGGAATTTATTTCAGGAGTGGCCTAAAACGTTTTGCAGGAGTCCAAATACAATTTGAGGCTAAATTATATGAAAATTTCTAAAATTGCCCCTAAAAGTAGATTACATTTTTTAAACGTCGGGATTTCGAGGAGCGGACCCCCAGGATCCACCCCTGCGTACGCCCCCTAAAATATTCACGGTAGGCTAGCAAATGAACTGCTATAATATAATGATGAATTATAATATGGTTGGATCGGCCCCCTAACTTCTACCGCCCCCTCATATTTTTGGGCTGGCTACGGCTACCTGCTTGGCTACCTACCAATACACACAATGATTAGTCTTAAGGGGCCGTCAACATATTACGTAACGCTATTATCCTCTCCCTCCCCCTTGTCACACTTCGTAATGCAAGGCTGAACCCCTCCCCTGTTCGTTACGTAAAACTTTTGGATTTTTGTTTTTTCACCAATTTTGCTTATTTTGGGAGTTATTATAATAGAAAATATTATTAATAGCAGAACTTTTATTACAAAATGCTTTTATTCTAAATATATTTGTAGTGTTTTTCGCTAATAAATCAAACTACCGGTACGTATTAGAAAATGGTAGGATGGTAATCATATTTTAACCCCATAAGATTGCTTAATTAACAGTCCTAATTCTTCAAAACTGCATACTGTCGTTTCCCAAGGAGATCATACCTATCCCTTTCGGTTAGATGATGACAATGAGGAAATACTGACAAGGAAGATGAAGGTGGAACAGGATCTAAAGAACTAACATCGATCTCTTTTTCAGGGATCCAGGGCAGGCTCGTAGCCAGCCCAAAAATTTAGGGGTCGCCCGGTAGAAGTTAGGGGGGCCCGACCCAATCATATTATACTTCATCACCATATTATAGTTCATTTGAAAACGTACCGTGAAATTTTATGGAGGCCAGTCAAAGTTTAGGGGGGCCGGCCCCCCTTGCCCCCCGTGGATACGGGCCTGATCCAGGATGCTTCGTGCATTTGAAGTTCGCCAGTTTGGATGATGCAAAGTTCCCTTCGTCGTCGACCACAGATTCAAAGTGGCTGCGCATGTGAAGAAGCAGGGACATCTCGTTTGTGAACACGCTCTCGAGCATCTTTTTTGGACTTCGGACTTCAGTTTACCTCTTTTCATATTCTTCTTATCCTAAATCAGTGCGAGAATGCGAATAAACTCAATTTCTTCAGAAATATTCAAATTCAAAAATCAAAAAATTTAGTACGAGATAATATCCGACGAATTAGATTTTTTAATATCTTATTTTGATGTACAAATCCTGGATCGTTCCATCGCGGAAAATATAATTTTACGAAAAACAATTTCCTGTTTCCCATGCAAAACCCCTTAGAAGAATAGAGTGAGTAATGATTCAAATCAAAGGTTTCAGATAACATTCTCAGAAATAGCAATACGAGTGGGAACATGAGGGCATTTTCAGGCGGTGGTTACGATCACTAACAACTAACTCCGGAAAAGCGTGTTCCTTAAATCCAATGCTGCGATAGCCGCAGAACGGAGTTTTATTGTATTGTAATACATGCAGGATTCGCCACCATTTACGCTGGTGTCTAGTGCGTCTTCGAATCTCTTCTGGATGATTCAACTTATATAGGCTATAGTTCGCAATTTTCCAAAACAATAGAAATACTTATTTATAGAAATGCAAAAGAGCCGGCTTTTTTGGAAAAAAATAACGAGAATTTTGGAAATTTTGGCTTTTTTCATTATCATGATTTTTCTATCTAAATAGCTTTCTTATAGTATATTCTATAGTTAGATAAGAATTCCATTACCATATTTCGCTCTAAAATTCACCATCAAGATGGATGGAGCACTTCTTTTACGAATTAAAACTAACATGAAGAATGTAGTATTTGAGGGCAATTTTAGAGGCTATTTAATTTTATTTTAACTTTTGAGTTATCGACATTTTTTTCTTCTCGGGATCATTTCAGTTTGTCATCCGTGTTTCATTTCTAAGAGCTTAGTACTCTAGCTTCTAGCGCAAAAGTTAGACTTACGTTTTTCTATATATCCGTCAAAGCGTACGTTTTTCAATATATCCGTCAAACCGTACTTCCAAATTTCTGTTATTCTGTAGCTGTGCAACAATTTAGCAATAATTTTCCGGATACAACCTTGAATACTAATTTATACAAATAATCAGTAGCGGATTTAGAAAAGTAATTTGGGAGTTTTTTTCTTACTAATGTTTAGTTTCTCTAACAATTCGTACTTATATTTGACGGGAGCTTAAAGTTTATGAGTAAAGGCATGACTAATAGATATTTCGTTTGTTTTAGACATTCTGTAATTTTGGGGAACAGGCTTCAGTCCGAAAGACCGCCCCCCAAACCTTCGCAAAACCGTCACTGCTGGTAATTAGTAATAATAACGATTTAAAAACAATAAGGAAGGAAGTTGGCCAACTCACAGTACATGCACTATTTCTACTTCACAGATGGAATGAAGAAAAGCTTTGTCAGAATGGTCGAATGCTGAGTTGAATCCCGGACTTTCCGATAGAAGCACAAAAGCTCCACTCAGTCATGTTTGTTGTGCAGTTGTATTTATCTTTATTTAAATATATTCCATAGTCCTTTTTTTTTTGTGGTGGTGGTGGGGTGAGGAGAGTTCCATAATGATGTGAAGGATATGAGCCAAGAACATGGTAACTAACAAATTTTCAATTGCTGAGTTATGCAGCACCAGATAGACAGCAACGCATTCCGCTTCGTTTAATCCTTCATGAATAGTCTTATGAGAACAATTAGCTTTCCACCTTTCAAAATGGATTGTGCAGGAGAAAATCTCTAATTTCTGAAAATAGTAAAATTGAGGGTTACCATGTTCTTGCCTCACACCCTTCATATGTTGAATCCCTCTTGTTAAAAATTCAGAAACCTTCAGGACTGAGTAAAACGTGATGGTGGTTATATAAAACTGTAGAATTTCAAGAATATACAAAACCAAAAGCTCTAGATGTGCAGCCTTTAAGTGTATCATATAGATCTAAGTATTTTTCTTATGTTTTATTTTAATTTTATTTTGTTCCAAAAAGAGGGTATGGAATATTTTGAAAAACACTACATAGAATTTTGCTAGCTATTTGTGTATTTTTTAAAAGAAATATTTACTTTTAGGGTTGGCTGGTTTACACCAGCTGTTTTTTTTAAATAAACAACTGGTCTAAACCAAAAAAAAAAAAAAAAAAAAAGAACAAAAAATGCGAATCGTGTGAACTTCAAGGTGACTTTCCCACATCAAACCATCTGCATTAGTTTTATTTCCTTTTCACCTTTTAATCAAGGTGTCCCATGTTCAATTCTCGGTCGAACCACAACCCACTTTTCATGCGTAAACGAAGTAGCGGTTCGGATGTAACTCTAAGCGAAAGTCTTCTCCTTGATAACCTCGGTATTACCTAAGGATGTTAAGCCTGAACATACGAAACGAAACCAAATTGCATATTTCTGCATGCCTGAATGCCTGCTGTTTTATAAAGAAGCCAAGGTTGCTTAAATATATTGATAGAAATTGGCAAAATTTATCGATTGCCTACGTAGCTTCCAACATTAGCTTGGATTGGACTTTCAATGATATGTACGCACTATATTTGTAATTTGAAACCTCAGTTTTAGTGTACTGATTATGATACGTTGACCTTTAAATTTTACATGCAAAGCAATAACATGATTTTTTCCTTATTGTTTTACACTTAAAGTAATGACGGGATTTTCTCGATGGCTTGGTCGGGAGTTTCCCAATTTAAGAAATTTACTGACCGGACTTCTTTAAGCTTATGTGACCTCTTCGAGCATAACCCCGTTGTTGCATAATAACACCAAGGCGAAACAAACTTATTTCTGTCAATATGTAATATAAATACATAAAGCAAAATATCTAAATCCAAAAAAACCTAGTTTTAACTCCCCCCAAAAAACGGGTTTTTGGCATTTTCAAAAACAAGCATGGTTCTTGCCAAGTCTGCTTACTTTTTTATGTAGGAGGTTAAAAAAATCCTTATTATATACATTGGTTAATCCTTTGGAATTCATGATGTAAATATGTTGAGAAGTAAAATTGTTTGAAATATCTTTTCGAAATTCATGGTTTATTTTCGAGGTTTTATATTATTATCGGCATCAACCACTAATTAAATGACTTTTTGTGTTATAGAGAAGCAAAACAAAATCTGGTTGATCAATTTAAATAAAAATTTTGAAAAAAGCCAAAAATTTCCCAAGCAAAAAAGCGAAGTAAAAAAGACGAGTTTTTTTTTTTCAAAAAAGCCGGGTTTTTTTCCGAGTCCTTGCATCTCTACTTATTTATCTATATCGATATATATAAATGAAAGTGACTATGTTTGTAACTTAATAACTCTTAACCACCCGACCGATCTCATTCAAATTTTCAACATAGATGAAGTTCTGATCTGGATTGTTTTTTATTATTTCACTTTGAAGATGCAACTTGGGGGAGGGGGGATATATATAAATGATTGAAAATGAATGATGTTAGTGTCAAATGCATAGATTTCGGGGTTGCTGAGATAAACAGTGACACTTTCGATGCAGTTTAAATCCAAATTCACCCCACAACTTGGGTAAAGGGGAGGATGGCATATACAAAATGTTCGAAAATGACCAATATTAGAGTCGGGACCATTGTGTTAGGGGTCGCTGAGATGAACAGTAACACTTTCGATGCCGTTTAAATTAAAATTTGGCCATGCAACTTGGGTAAAGGGAGATATATAAAAATGATTGAATATAACCGATATTTGTGTCGAATCCATAGTGTTTGGAGTCCGTAAGTTCATGGTGACAGTTTTGGTGCCCTTTGTATCCAAAATGAAACGTATTCTCCCCGTATGAAAAACGGGTATTCTAACAAATTTATAAAAAGAAAAAAAACAATAAAATTATTTGTTTAAAAGATTGCATATAAATCTGAGAATAAAAATAAAAAATACAGCAGAAAAAACTGTTACGTAACCAAGACCTAAAGCCCCTCCTCCCCTTGTCACGCTTCGTAACGCAAGGCCGAACCCCCTTCCCTCCTTGCCGCGTTACGTAATATGTGGACGACCCCTAAATGTGTCTTAATCACATATCCATTAGACACAGAACAAATATAGACACTTTCAGTACATATAGTGATTTTTCTTGATTGACCCTTGTGCACATTTCGGTTGCACATAGAACAAATCCAAGAACATTTTTTGTCATCAATTCGAGGACAAATAGCACATCTCCTCCTTTTAGCTGGAGAATCTGTTTGCGGACGGTCTTCATTGATGTTCCCATCAGTTAGTCGTAACAATGATTGCTGAAGCCTACGAGAAAGTGTCCCGCATTCGCCCCTTACTTTTAGGTGATCTTGAATGAGAGTCATCGCAATACTCCTCATGAAGTCTCGTCTCTGAAGTCTTCTTGTCTCATTGGAAAGATGGTAAAAAAAACAAGGCTATTTAAGGATGCAACGTCCAATATTCTATAGAAAATTGCAAGAAACCACCTTCTGCAAAATCTGCCAGTTCCGAGTTCTGCACACATCTCTGTAACACTCCCCAAGACAACCACAGAAAAAATTTAATGTAGGAAACGTATAGCGCAAGTACTATCCTGGGGGAAATTTCGACCCCAGAGGTCCGAAACCATCTCGGTTCTCTCGGTTCTAAAGAAGAAAGCTAAAATTCACGTTTTGTTTGATTTAGCTTCGACTCTCTTCGAATTACATAGGGCTGATCTCAAAACAGATTTGTAGTACTCTCTTCAATTACCATCAAGCAACATAAAAGTTAGATTATTTCTTCTGAATCGAGATCAGAAACTACTTTACGAGACAAGCGGAGACGGGAAAAACTTTTAAGATAATCGAGACGAAAGAAATAATTATTCGAAAACCGAGACGAGACGAGAATTCTATAAAAATTGACGAGACGAGAAAATCTTATTTGGGAAACACTACTATATTTGGGATTGAATTATGGTCCTCACATCATATGTACTACTGAGCCATCAATCTTCTCCCTCCTTAGTGACACGGAAGACTTGATTTAATTACCGGTACGTTTGCGTAGTTACAGAGCGTTTGCGTACCGTACGCTTGTTCACGAGACGACACGAGAAATAAAGTTTTCTACTGTCGTCTCTTAAATTAAGTGTTGGATTATTGTCTCGTTTTGATTCGAGTCACGAGAGGTCCACTAAGAGTGTAATATATCAACATTTAAATCATATTTATTATTGAAGTATTTTATATAATAACTTACGTACCCTAAAAAGTTGATAAACACTCTTCATTGTCCGTGCTCGTGGTTTTTCTCGGGGTTCTTCTGTTTCCTCCCTTTCTTCATTCCACCATTTCATTCATTTCTCATTAACGTCTCCTATAGCCTAACCGGCATAAGCGTGGACGTAATACTGATATATTTCATTTTACTCTTCATTGTGTTCAACCACTATAATAATTTATGAACTTTTACTATGAATCATGTAATACTAAAACACTGGTATCTAAGACTTCAATGAATTGTTGCCGATGAGACTTGGTATCTTGTCTCGAAAATGAAACAAGAATTGTCGTTTCTCGTCTCGTCTCTAACTGGACATACATCTCTTGTCTTAACTCTTATTAGAACATACACTTCTCGTCTCGTTTCCGAGACGACACGAGAAATTTCTGTATCATGCACATTACTTTTTTGCTTCTCCAAATACTAAATTTCTGAGTCACCTTTCATACCATTTGCTTTCATTTGCTTGATTCATCAAGTATTTAAAAGTTAAACTGAATTTAAATATTTCTCTTTGAAGCATAATTTCTTTCTAATCAGATGCTTTTAAACGAAAAATTCTATATGCGATCTAGCATGATGCAATAATTTTAGAACAACCAGTAGCTTTAAATCCTACTAACCTATTACGCTCTTAAAATTTCTGCCAGAAATATAATTTCTAAGAATTTTTTATATGATACAAATGTTTCTTATTACCATTATTCTCCGGACAATAACAGTTTTAATGTGATAGGATTTGTTTTATCTCTTTTTCTGTCTTCTTAGTACTCAGTGCGTATCATTTAAAATTATTATACAGGATGTTTCAAAATAGCACCAACAACGTTTGGGAGCTCATTCCTAACACCAAGATAAGACAAAAAGTATAGACCAACCTGTGTGCACAAATGCTTCCTTTGAGTTATAGGCTGCCGAAAAGGCGAAAAATGAACTATAAAGGTCCACAGCTCCAAAACTATGTGACTTACCGTAGTCGGGTCAAGACTTAACTTAGGATCTAATATGTGCACTATCCAAATATCCATGTTTCAGAAACATGCGGTACTTCCGAGACAATTTTATAGAGGTAGTTGGTGAGTGTTTCAAATTATATGCCCGTACCAAAATTCCCTGTATGAAATTCGTTGCGGAAGAACCGCAGGATTCTGAAACATGTATTCTTGGATAGAATACACACTAGTTCCTAAGTGAAGCCTTGACCCGACTACTGTAGATTGCATAGGTTTGGGGCTATGGATCTTTAAAGTTCCCCTTTTGATGTTTTCGGCAGGCTATAACTCCAAAGGGAAGCATTTGTGCATCTAGGTTAGTCTATACTTTTTGTCTTATCTTCGTGTCAAGAATCACCTCCCAAACATTGTCGCTGTTGTTTTGAAACACTCTATATATATGTGGGTTTTGTGTGTGTGTGTGTGTTGCACTAACAGAAAACAAATGAAAATTTCAGTTTAGTGTCCTACAATTATGCCCTTGTGGATGATTTATGTTAGGTGAAATCACTCTCGAAATGTCAGTGTTGTTTTGAAACACCCTGTATATATATGTATATAGTGAGTCACAAAAATTTCTGTAAAACGGCTTGTTTTTAAAAAACTCTAGTGTTGAGCTGGCTGACTCTGTTCAGCATATTCTGCGCCTGCCTGTCACTACTTTGTGACGTCACTCGCTACGACGAAGGGCTTCTCTTGCGTGACTGTTTTGCCTTACCCCGATGAAAAGCAAACAATATTTTCGCAAACACAGCCACAGCTAGGGGCAGAGAGGGAGTGACACAGAAGGCATACAGCTCGCTTTATAGCTGCAAATACTTAGAACTATGATACGTCAGACCCATCGACAACTATAGTTCCTCTCTTGTTAGAAGGCTTTCAGTCAGGGAGACAACTTTAGTTGTCGCGCACCTATCAAGGTCAGTTCCTGCGACGAAAGAAAACAACAGCAACATAAAACTACCCCCTTGTGTTTACTTTTCACGAATATTTATCATTTTCATGCGTACAGGTCAGTTACTGCTTAGATTTAAATGACATGCTGTGTAAAGTATTATATATTCCCTATAAAGATATAAGTAGTGAGAAGAAAAACATGTAGCTATTTTTGTTCTCCTTTTTCTACTAGCTAATAGAAGTGCATGGCTGTTTCAACACTCTTCTTGTAGTTTGCATAGAATTGACATCCTCTTTTTAGTTGAGCTTTTGGCTATGAATATACTGGTTCTTATGATAGTGGAGTATTTTCGCCCGGAGGATTACGGAAATAATAAGTAATATAGACTCCGATGCTCTTGAAACGGACGATCAAGGTAGTTTGTATGAAGATTCTAGCATCAATTTATGTGACACGCATCTACCTCTATCTATTTCAAAATATTGTGTAGTATACAATATACAGAATTCAAGATGGAGGCCATCATGTACACTAAATCATTTAACGCTGTTTCTACACCAATGCCAAATTGAAACAATTTCTTTTCCTCCGTCCATGCGTCTCTTTTTACTGCCCTGTCACGATAATTTTTTTCTATTAGTTACATGTGTCAAACACAGCACTCCCTGTCCCAAACAGATGAACAGATGTGTCAGAAATGAGTTACATTCTCATTTGTGGGAATATTCAAAACTAGGTTGAAGTGTAAAATCATAACCTTTTACATTTAAAACAATATTGTGTGATATGCAATATGGCGGAATTCACGTACTGAGTAGATTTAAATGACACGCTGTGTTAAGTGTATATTCCCTATAAGAATATGAGTATTCAGAAGAAAAAATCCACTCCAAATCAATGCGTCCACGAATGTCGTTATTATTGTTCTGTCCCAATGCCCTGTATACAGATCCACATATGTCTTCTCAGAGCAACATTAAACTAATATTTTCCACAGGATATTTTTCATTCTATACTTTGATCCAGGGGTGGAAATGGAATTTTAGGACTAAGGGGAAAGTCAATAATAGATTAAGTTTGATGCAGAAAGTCGGAAGTGCAACCGAACTTTGATGGAGAACGACTTAAGCGAATGAGATTGTTGCAGAACAATTAACCAAAAAATTAATATCACCATTTAAATTTACTATTTGTTAATAATAACTACAGATGTTTTTCCTTCTTTTGCACAATCACTTCAACTTACTAAGGGGATATTATCCCATCGTGCATGCCTCATTTCCACTCTTGCTATGATCTCAGCTTTTTACACGTGAAACCGTATTTCCCGAGCAATTTTGACGCGGGGCCATTTTGACTCGTGCATTTTTGTCACGGAGCACTTACGCCCAGACCTTTTTCACGCTGGGCCTTTCGACTCGGGCCCTTTTGAGGCGGGGTTCTTTCGACCCAGGCTGCTTTGACGCAGGGCTCTTTTAACTCGATTTCTTTTGACCCGGGCAATTTTGACACGGGGCCGTTTTGACTTTTAGTAGCGGGGCTCTTTTGACCCGGAGACCTTTTGACCTGGGCTCTTTTTTTACATTCGCTCAGCCGCGTAACTCTCAGCCGGTGCCTTAAGGAGTCAAAAGCGGCGAGGTAACATTATTGCGATTATTTCTTCATTTATTCTAGGCTCTCTTGATGCGGGGCTGTTTATACTCGGGCTCGTTTGACGCAGGGCCCTTTTCACTCGGTTCTTTTTGTCGTGGGACCATTTGGCCTGGGTCTTTTCCACGCTGGGTCGTTTTATCCCGGAAACTTTTAATGCGAGCCATTTCGTCCCGGGCCATTTTGACTTGGACCCTTTTTCCGCGGAGACTTTTGACTTGGACATTTCACTCTGGTCTGTTTTGACCCGGGCCCTTTTGACGCGGGGTCATTTTGACTCGGGCACTTTTGTCGCGGATACCATTTGACCCAAGCATTTTTGACACGCGCCGTTTTGACGCGGGCTCTTTTCTAGCGGGGCTGGTTTGAACCATGCTATTTTGAGTTGCATCCTTTTGAACCGGCCTCTGTCGAACTAGGGACCATTTGTCGCGGGGCCTTTTGACTCGGCTCCTTTTCACGCAGGGCCGTTTCTACTCGGAGCCTTTTGTCTTTAGGCCCTTTTCACCTGGAGACGTTTTGACTTGCGCTCTTTAAACGCGGGGCCGTTTCTTCTCGGGCCCGTTTGACGTAGTAACCTTTAGACTCGGGTTTTTGTCGCGGGATTCTTTTGACCCGTGAACTTAAGACGCCCGGCTGTTTTGACCCGAGCCCTTTGGCTAAGGCCTTTTTGTAGCAGAGCCCGTTTTACACGGGTCCATTTGACTTAGGGCCCATTTGTGGCGAAATCTTTTGGGCCGGGCTCTTTTAACGCAGGGGCCATTTAACCCGGACTCTTTAGACGTGGGGCAATTTTGATTCGAGTCCTTCTGTTGCAGAGACCCTTTCACACAGGTCCTTTTGACTCGGGTCCTTTTGTTGCGGAGATCTTTTGAACCCGGGCCTTTTAGACTCGGGCACTTTTGTCGATGGGGTTCTTTTATATGAGCCCTATTGACCTGGGCTCTTTTCACGCGGAGCCCTTTTTAATTGGGCCTGTTTGACGCAGGTCCATTTTGACTCGGGTCTTTTCGTCGCAGAACACTTTTGACATGAGCTCTTTTGACGCGGATCCGTTTTGATCCGGGAACGTTTGTTGCGAAAAGTTCTAGACCCGGGCCTTTTCGACTCGAGAATTTTTGTAGTGGGGCCCCTTTTGGCACAGTCCGTTTAGCGTAGAGCCCTTTTGACTCGAGCTCTCTTAACACGAGATTCTTTTTTAGTCGAGTCTTTTTGTCGCGGGACGATTTTGACCTGGGCTCTTTTTACGTTGTTCCGATTTGACCTGGGCCCTTTTGAGGCGGGATAATTTTGACCGGGGCTCTTTTTACGCAGGCCCCTTTTAACTCCAGCCCCTTTGACGCGGGGTCGTTTTGACTCGTTCTCTTTTGTCGCGGATACCTTTGTACCCAGACCTTTTTCACGCTGGGCCGTTTTGACTCGTGTCCTTTTGAGGATGGGTCCTTTCTACCCAGGCTTTTTGACACAGGGTATTTTAACTTGATCCCTTTTGAACCGTACAATTTTGACGCTGGGCCGTTTTGACTCGGGCCTTTTTGTTGCTTCGCTCTTTTGACCCGCGCCATTTAGGGCCTTTTTTGTTGCCGGGTTGATTTTGACCCGTGCCCTTTTGAGACCGTTCATATGACCCGGCCTTTTTTGACCCAGGGCCAATTTGTCGCGGGCTCTTTTGGCTCAGTTCCCTTTTGTCGAGGGGGCAATTTATCCGGGCCCTTTGGACACTGAGACATTATGACCTGGGCTCTCTTAACTCGGGGCTGCCTTTTCTTAGGCCCGTTTGACGCAGGGCCCTTTTGACTGGCGTCCTTTTGTCGCGGGACCCATTTGACCCGGACCTTTTTCACGCTGGGTCGTTTTATTCCCTGCTCTCTTGACGCAGGGTCATTTTGTCTCGGGCCTTTTTCACGCTGGGCTGTTTTGACCTGGGCCCTTTTGAGGCGGGGTTCTTTCGACCCGTATCCTTCTGACGCAGGGCCATTTTTACTCGAGCCCTTTTGACTAAGAACCTTTTAACGCGGGGTCGTTTTGACTCTGGCCCTTTTGTAGCAGAGACTTTTGACCCAGGCCTTTTTGACGCGTGACCTTCTTCACTCGGGCTCTTTTGTAGCGGGGCTGTTTAGATCGGTGCAGTTTTGAGGCGGGTCCTTTTGACCCGGCATCTTTTGAACTAGGGCCCTTTTGTTGTGGGACTCTTTGATCCGGTATCCTTTGACGCGGGGCTTTTTGACTCGGGCCCATTTGACGCAGAGCCGTTTTCTCACGGATATCTTGTGGCCCAGGCAGTTTTTACTCGGGGCTCTTTACCCGAGCCCTGTTGACTGGGAGACACCTTGATCTACGCTCTTTTAATGCGGGCCGTTTTTACTCGGGCACGTTTGACGCAGGAACCTTTTGACTCGAATCTTTTTGTCACGAAATCCTTTTGACCCGAGACCTATTGAGTCGGGGTTCTTTTAACTCGGGCTCTTTTGACGCAGGGCACTCTTTGAGCCGGACACTTTTGACGTGGGGTAGATTCGACTCGCACCTTTTTTCGCGGAGACCTTTTGACCCATGCCCTTTAGACTCGGGTCCGTTTTGACTCGGGCCCTTTTGTTACGGGTTGTTTCGACCCGTGCCCTTTTGACCCGGCCCCTTTGATGCGGGGCTGTATTGATTCGGGCCCTTTTCGCACACGGCCCCTTTGTCGCGGAGAGCTTATGACCCGGGACCGTTTTGACTCGGGCACTTTTGTTTCGGAGACCTTTTGACCAGGTTTTTTTGACTGGAGCCCTTTTGTAGCGTGGCCTTTTTTGACACCGGTCCATTTGAAGTAGGGCCCTTTTGACACGGGCCTGTTTGATGCGGGTCCGTTTGCCTTAAGCTCTTATGTCGTGGGCCCTTTTGATCGTTGCTGTTTTGACTCGGGCCTTTGTCCTCGCCCTTTCGTCTGGCTCTTCTGACATAGAACCATATATATAACGCAGCAGCTGAAATGGCGGGGGCAGGCGGCGGGTATGAGTAAATCGACTATTAATCAATCCCTGGCGCAGTAAAATTAGTTGCGCTACTGACCATATATATCTTTCTTTCGCTTTTCTCTACATCATGTCTGGAGATGAATGTTCTGACTAATAGGCTACACTGACGATTTTAAAAAGTAAGACGATATATGCTATCAATTATAAATGTTATGATTTTAACTTAATATATACAGTATAGCGCAATAAATCGAAAAACTGTATATCGGCCTTTTGCTGCCCCCTCCTGTTGGAAAAAATCTTGCTGGTGATAAGGATTATCATGTTGCTTAGTTACTGTATTATATTGTGCTGTACACACAATAAATACATCTTTTATTTAATAAGAATAACCTTATTTACATTTATTACGGACCTTGCTTTACGACAGCGAAACATATTCACGTTCAGCGCAATCAGTTTTCATTATCAAATAAGGACAGTGAGACAAATGAAATAATTGACGCATACATTTAGGACTTTTAAAAGTGTCCTGCGAACATGTCGTAGTACATTCCTGAAGAGTGAAATGCGCTTGTAGCAATTGATAGCAGTTATTAACTTAACATAGAAGATAATAAATTGAAAAACTGAGAATACGAATATTTTCAGAAATGACAGTGTACTGATGCTTTAAATCTGTTCCTTTACTCCCTATACATACGTTATTTCCCTAGTCAATATAAAAACTCTTCAAAATTAATCACAATTTCTTATGCAACCATATCTTCCTTAGAGTACTGCGCGGTCACATACCAGTCACGGCGATGTAAAGGCACTTTTGGCGACGAGGATACAAACAAGTTTAGTATTAATTTAACTTCATGTGGTGTTTTCTTTTCACTACTGTTGCATAATGTCTGCAGTACTCTGGTACTTTTGTTCGTCCTGTTTTGCGCGTGATATTTAGAGTGAGCGTATGTGCAAGATTTGTTCGACTGTATTTCTCCGCCACTGCTAAACTGCCACATCATATATTATTTACACGTGATATAACTAACTCTCTAATTATATGTATTTCTTCAAGCTTGATGAATCAATATTGAAGGAAAAGGTAGCTAATTTTAATCCGCCTTATGCAGAGTCGTTTTGACGTATGCTTAGCATCATACTAGAGGTCTGACTACTGCAGGAAATATATGTTAGTATAACTCTTTAGTATGACGCTAATCATAAGTCAAAACGACTCTGCATAAGGCCTAATACTTTTATAGTTATATTACGATGATTGACGATATCTATAAGGACTACTTTTCACAAAGACATTTTAGTCCTCCGCAAGTCTGCTCACGGTTCCTTGCTGCATAGTTTGCCTAAATTTGGATGTGATTTTGCACAGGAAGATCTACTCACACTAATACAAATTCACACATGTTCAGCCACAGATTACTCGAAACAGACTATCTTGCTCTTCACCAGAAGATGTCCTTTTTCCTTACTGGTTTGCGATGTAAAAAGTTTTTTTTTCTTATAATCAGCTTGCACACTTACAAAGCGAAGTCAAAACCACAGATAGTTATCATAATAACGGAAACATTGGAAGTTAGCAACACGTAAGATGTGTGATACAGTAACACTTAACGATGGAAGTGTAATGCCTAGCCCTTGTTGCTAATGTGTTAGGTGATCGTCTCTAGTATGTTCGATTGGGTATAAAGACATACTGAAATGAGTTCACACAAAATACTAGAGCCCTGAGTTTCAGTAATACAGCTAAATTGTGATTGTGCGATCAGATGGCGCAGCAACATCTAAAGTGGCCACTGTATTAGGTATGTCGCGACGAACGGTCTCAAAGATGATGACAATCTACAGAACTTAATGTAAAGCACCATCGGCGGAGAGTAATATTGGACGAAAGAGACGACTTGCAACCGCCGAGAATTGAAGGGGATTGTCATCAAGGACGTACAGGGAATGCGACAAAAGCGACTATGGAACTAAATCGATATTTGGAACAGCCTGTTATGACAATCCATTCCGACTGAATTTGCATAACATATATATGTTTGGCTTCGAACTCCGAAACTGCTGATAACCACAAAAGGATTTGGCGCAAAGAATATTATGCTGGAAACATGTAAAGTGAATTGCCCATAATTCGAAGTGCATAATATGGACAGATGAGGCCTCTTTCGTTTTATTACTAACACCGGACTGTTACGTTTGGTGGACGTACAAGGAGATTTATGCTCCGATTTGTATTCTCTCTACCGCGAAACATGAGAGTGGTTTTGTGATGCTAAGACCGCTGTTTTCTTCTGTATGATCCTTGTACCGTGAATCTTGTGCTTATGCTCACAGGAGAAATCATGTATAATAACTATGTGATTTTAGGTGACCACGTGCACTCTTTGGTCCAGATGTTGTTTCTGGTCAACGACGCAATTTTCAAAAACGGCAATGTGTCAATTTACACTGTTGGAGTCTTTGAGACGTCATTCTATGAAGTTTGGGATGAAATATGAAAGCTCCCCTAGTCGGCTCAATTGATAGGTCTCAACATCATTGAATACGTTGGTCAGGTCTGGAGCTTAAATTACGAAGCAGATATCTTCCCCCACCCAAGCTGATGAAACAGAGTGCTGCATAGTATGAGTAACGGTGCAATATTCCTCCTCTGGAACCCATTCATGAATTACATGTTTCCGTTTCTCAAATATCAGAGGAGCTGTTCTACAGGTCACCGATGGTTTCATGCCGCATTAATCAAATATGTTGTATTTCTTTAGGTGATTGCATTACTTTGATAACCATCTATACAACGGGGCACACAAATACGCATGCCCTGGTTTTAAATTATACATGGGGAAAACTTGTGTGGGTAGATTGTTAAATGTCTTACTTAACGAGATGTACTGACTTTGAATTTCACGGTCAACTATCTTGATTCCTATTTTTTTTTTCAGTTTCTACCTCAGTTTTACGAGATAAGTGATGAAACTGTACCTCTAATATATAGATCTCGAATGAGTTGTAAACAGGGTTCAGGTTAAATACAGGGTGTTCATTTATTATGCAGCCAAAATCCACTGCTGAAATCCTCTCACCTAAACAAGTAAAAACCATGACCACAGGGCGAAAACCGCCTTGTTTCGAAGTTACACGATGCCGAAAACGGGGAAAGTGTAACTTTGAGGCTGCATAACCCAAAAACTATGAGATATTAAAGGCGGTTAAAGAAATATCAGAGGAACTAGTACACTCTCTACCTAAATATCCATGTTTCAGATTTAGGTCGTACCGGCGCAACGAGTTTTATAGAGGGAGCTGATGTATCGGAACTCTGATTTAAGTACGGAAAGGAAAAAAGAAGATATGTTTCGATCGAAAATGTCTAATTATCGATTTATTAACCTGTTATGTTGTGTACATGAGTATTATCATTTATAAATTTCACATTATCACTAATTTTAACATCTGCAATTATGCAACCACACATAACACATTCTAACATCAAAGAAAAGTGATTGATAACACTTGGAAACCAAGTTCCAACGTTAAATATCATTTGATAACGGTGATCTAAGCAAGATAAATGTCATACAAAGAAAAGATGATAAACAAATAATTGCAGAGATACATAAATCCGAAATTCTTTGAAAACGAACATCAGGGCAAAGGATACGAAAAACTATTTACCGAAAAGCAGGTGAAGCATGGTACCTTCACTGATATCTCACTTTTCTATACAACATTAGATACGGAAGATATGGCTAGTAAATGATAATGAAAGAAATGATAGAATGAAAAGTTGGAGGAAACGGGAGATCTCGAGTAAACCCATTAACACGATGTCCACCGCGAATTTACGTACTATGACGTAAGTAGGTAGGGGTCACTTGGCGCTGTTTTTTTCCTACCGCGCATGCGCAAACCCTTGACGCTGATTGGCTGGCGCAGGTCACGTGACCCCGCCCCCTGGCCACGCCCCCTGACGCTGATTGGCTGGCCACGCCCCCGACCACGCCCCTTCACGCTGATTGGTCGGTGCAGGCCACGCCCCCAGCAACGCCCCTTGACGCTGATTGGCTGGCGCAGTTACACCCCCTGACGTTGATTGGTCACGCTCTTTTATGACCTCCTATCTACTGCGCTGACTGGCTGGCAGCGGACCCCCGCCGATTGGCTGGCAGCGGACACCCACCGATTGGCTGGCACCGGACCCGTCCCCCTTGACGCTGATTGGTCGGCCACGCGCACGGTCTTTTAGGAGTATCTACTGCGCTGAATGGCCGGCGCCGGATCCCCGCTCACTGGACTCACGTACCGCGCACATACCACATTGCAGTGGAGAATACGAACACTTAGCATAGCAGATAATACATAAGATTCGTTCCCTTTTATGAGCACTTTTAACATAGCAGAAATTACACAAAGACTATGAACACATAGCAGATCGAAAACACATAGCACATATAACATAAGACTATATAGCATAGCAGGAGTGCACTCGTTCCCTTTTATGAGCACTTTTAACATAGCAGATATTACGCAGAGACTAGTTCCCTTTTATGAGCATAGTTTCCACCCCTTACTTAAACATAGAAGAAATTACATAAGACTATGTAACATACCAGAGCTAATAAAAGACTATGGCTTATTTAACATAACATAGCAAAGATTCGTTCCCTTTTATAAGCACTCTTTTTAAACATAGCAGAATAATGGGGGTGTATTCGCTCTCCATTTTGAGACCAATTTTTGACCTACTGCGCATATGCGCAAGACTGTTCCGATTCCGCCGTTAAAAATAACAACACACACACACACACAGCAGACCGCAGACTGTTCCAGTTCAGGAGCAGATTACGGCTATGCGCAGAAACATAAAATAAGACATAACACCCCCGTTCTCTTTTACGAGCACTTTATAGCAACATAATAGAGCAGAGAATAAAAAAATAACAACACACACACACACACACACACACTTGATTGCTTATGCGCAGTAAAATTAAATTTCCAATTAATTACACATTGCACGCATGCGCAGAAAAATTACACTAGACTACAGACTGTTCCAGTTGCAGTGCTGGTTCCGGTTCAATAGAGCAGACTATGTGCAACGAGCAGGTCATAAAAGACTATGACCTATTTTTCATTCCCTAAATAACATAGTATACACACACACTTGGTTGCGTATGTCAAATCCGATTTAGTACAAATAACACGCATGCGCAGAGACATTTACATTTCCGATTTTTATGAAACTCGGCATATGGAGGTTTCCGACCATGCTGGTAAAGAATACCACACTTATTTCTACCAGGGTCTTATAGTTTATGTGGGATACGCCCTTTCTATGATAATTTTAACCGATTTGGATGAAACTCGGCATATGGGGGTTTTCGACCATGCTGAGTACGAATATCATACTTATTTTTTAACTGGGTCCTATAGTTTTTGTGGCATACTCCCTTTCTATGACAATTTTATCCAATTTGAATGAAACTCGGCATATGGGGGTTTTCGGACATGCCGATTACCAATACCACACCTACTTTTACCCGGGTCTTATAGTTTATGAGGGATACGTCGTTTGTATGACATTTAATAACTCAAAAACGGAGCCACATATTGAGATGGTGTTTCCAAATCTAGTAATAGGTCATCAGGTACTACAAGTTCCAAAATAATGACCATCGAGGTCAAAGGTCAACATACTTAAAACCTAATCACTCGAAAACGGATCCACATATTGAGATGGTGTTTCCAAATTTTGGTAATTGGTCATCAGGTACTACAAGTTTCAAAATAATGACCATCGAGGTCAAAGGTCAACCTACTTAAAACCTAATAACTCGAAAACGGATCCATATATTGAGATGGTGTTTCCAAGTCTGGTAATTGGTCATCAGGTACTACAAGATCCAAAACATTGACCATCGAGGTCAAAGGTCAACATACTTAAAACCAATAACTCGAAAACGGATCCACATATTGAGATGCTGTTTCCAAATCTAGTAATTGGTCATCAGGTACTACACGTTCCAAAATAATGACCATTGAGGTCAAAGGTCAACATACTTAAAACCTAATCACTCGAAAACGGATCCACATATTGAGATAGTGTTTCCACATTTAGTAATTGGTCATCCGATACTACAAGTTCCAAAATAATGACTATCGAGGTCAAAGGTCAACATACTTCAAACCTAATCACTCGAAAACGGACCCACATATTGAGATGTTGTTTCCAAATCTAGTAATAGGTCATCAAGTACTACAAGTTCCAAAATAATCACCATCGAGGTTAAAGGTCAAAATACTTAAAACCTAATAAGTCGAAAACGGAGCCAAATATCGAGGTGCTGTTGCCACATTTAGTAATTGGTCATCAACTACTACAAGTTCCAAAATAATGACCATCGTGGTCAAAAGGTTAAAGTACTTAAAACCTAATCACTCGAAAACGGAGGCACATATTGAGGTGCGGTTTCCAAATCTAGTAATAGGTCATCAACTAGTACATGTTAAAGAAACGTACTGACTTTCGAGGTCAAAGGTCAAATATTTAAGCCTTAATAACTCGTAAACGTAGCCAGCAAGAGATTTCTGTGACCTATTCATTTTTTTGTTCCAAGCAGAAAAAGTGAAGAATGAATAAATTTTAGTGACTTATTTGCTATTGTACTAACGTGAAATCTCATTTGTAACTAGCTCATAATTTCTGTACATTTTGGGTTATTCAAAATAATTTGGATGGACTAACGAAAAAGAAAGCAAAGATATACCATTTTAGCTAGCTGAGAATTTAAAGAAACAAAGGGAACCTACTCAATTTTCTATCAACGAGAAATGCCATTTCAACTACCTCAGAGTTTATGTGCCTTTTTGTGCTAAGGTCTTTTTTAACTCTTCTTGACTAATTAAATAAACGACGGAATATTGTACCAATGAGAAATGCCATTTTTCTAGACCATGTTCTAATATTTAAACAAACGAAGGGGTGGATTTGAGTGACCTATTCAATTTTGCACCGATGACAAATAACAGCGTATTTTAAATCATTTTGTACTATTTAAATAAACAAACAATCGGATAAATTTAACCGGCTCAGAAATGTACTATTAAAACAAACGAAGGTCTCTTGAGTGAGATTTCCACTTTTGTAGCAAGAAGGACTATTTTCTAACTAACTCAGAATTTCATTTCATATTGTAATACTCAAATTTGGATGGAGTGTTTAGTTTTGTTCGAACCAGAAAAATTTGATTGGATTATTTCCTTATGTACAAACTGGAAAAAGTGAATGAATAAATTTGGGTAGAATATTTAGTTTTGTACCTAGCAAAATAAGATAAAGAAATGAAGAACGAATAAAATTTGGATGGACTATTTTCTTATGTACCAACAAAAAAATGGAGCACCAGCGACAAAAAAGAAACCGAAGGGGGAATAAATTTGGGTGACCTATTCAGTTTGTACTAAGCAGAAAAAAGATGAAGGATCAGCATTCTATACTTTTTTCTGCCATTTATTGGGGGTGTCCTATTTCTTTTTGTGCCAACGAGACTATTTTTAACCGACTTAGAATTTGTACCAAACAGAAAAGAGGAGCTACACAAATAAACAAAGCAATCAATTTCTAGACCATGTTGTACTATTTAAACAAACGAAGAGATAAATGTGTGTGACCTATTCACTTTTGTACCAAGCAAAATAAGAAAAAGAAGTGAAGAACGAATAAAATTTGGATGGACTATTTTCTTATGTACCAACAAAAAAATGGAGCACCAACGACAAAAAAGAAACCGAAGGAGTACCTAATCAGTTTTGTACTAAGCAGAAAAAAAGCGAAGAAGGTAAAATTTAAATAGCTCAGTATTTATGTACATTTTTGTACTACTAAAATAAGCGAAGGAATAAATTTGGGTGTTCTACAGAAGAAAACGGGGAAGGGCCATTTTATTTAATTTTGTAGTACTCAAAATATACAAAGATATAAATTTGTGTGACCCATTCAGTTTTGTACTAAGCAGAAAATTTGTTGGCTTTTTTTAGAAAGACCATTTTATCTTTTGTATTCAGATTTTCCGGCTACTTTTTGTGCTCTACAAATAAACGGAGGAAAAGCAAAGAGAGACAATTTTTAACTAGCTTAGAATTTATGTGCCTTTTGTAACGAAGAAACAAATTTGAAGGAGGTTCATTTTAACTAATCCTGCTGCGAGTAGATCAATTAGTACATAGTAAAAAATAAAACAATATAGCATTATTGCGACTTTCATTTTCGAATACATACGAATTAGGCCACTATGACAAAAAATACAACTCTCTCCTTATGCTTATTTGGAGCAGACTTAAGAGGACCAAGCATTAGAAACCCGCTAGTAGGGCGTCGATTCAGTAATCCATATTGGAGTATACCTTTTATACAACAAACAAGCTTCTTAGCCCCACTCCAAAAATTAGAAAACAAATTCTTTCTTCTACGGTCTTCGGCATGCATTTTAGACCAAGGGCAGCAAGACACTATATTAAATAACACTTCTGCTGGATAGAAATTCGATTCTCTCGATCTTCTGTTTTATCCGGCAACTTTACTTGGAAATTATCCACATCTTAGAACTTATCAGGTTACATCTAGTAAAAGAAAACGAATAGATAATTTTGAGACAGTTCCATATGGGTAAATACAGTATTAGTAGAAACGATAGTTTTTAATTAAGTAGAGATAAGGAGAGAGTGAAAAAAATGGAAAATTAAATTTTAAATCATTATTATTATTATTTTAGAGGTCAAAAGGAAGAATAAATGAATTTGTGTGGCATATGTACGGAATTTAGTTTTGTACCGGGCAAAAAATTTGAATGGAATACTTTATTTTGTACCAGCTGGGAATTTAGTGTTGTACCATTGTATCAATTTAAGTGTTTTGTACTATTTAGTACCACCGAGAAGGTGTAGAATATTTAGTTTTGTACCAAGCAGAAATTTGTTGACTTCTTTATTTTGTATTAACGACTGAAACCTTTAACACATACTTGGTTGTGTGCATTACAATGGCCGAAGTTTTTCATTTCCCTGTGGTACAACATAATGGTCGCCCCGCTTATTCTAGGTCTACAGTTAGATATTTTCGATTGGATAATGGAATAAAGCCATGTTTTGTTGAGCACAATGCCCACTATAACGATGTGGTAGACAATTATTTGATGGATACATATTTGTTTAATAGTCGCTATAACAAATGGTATATGGTAGAATTTGTTAAGCATTTATCGCAGGTAGATATTAAGATAGACTTTTTGTCGTTGGTTACTCGTTTAACCGCACACAGTTCTCTTTTCCAATCAGCTACCTTTTTTGCCATGAAAACTAAGGGTAATAGTTATACTGTGACAGCTTTCTTTCGCTATGGGGGAACGCAGGACACTTTGGATTAGTTATTAAAGTTTTGGAATCATGTATGCGAGTTCAGGCCAAGTATCCAGATTGCAGATTTACTTGGTTGCTTTACACGATGTGGTAAAACTGGCCTTTTTGCGGTATCTCCTGATACCTATCTGTTGGACCTCGCAGTATTTGGAAACTTGGTGAAAAAGAATAACAAATGGTTTTTCTCACAATAAAGCTATACATACAGAATAATCAATTATGGCAAAAAAATACTACTTTCTCCTTATGCTTAGTTGGAGTAGACTTCGATACATTGTGTAAGAATTTCCAAATAATAGCGGTATTGCACTGTACTTACTTATAATAGTCTGTATTAGTGCAGTTTATTTTTCGAGTGAGAGTAGGTTTTAAAGGTGTATTGTAGTCTACCAGCAATAATGATCTCTAAGAGAGTTATTAGGTAAAGATAACAATTACACCGCCATTCTGCGAACACATTTATACGATCCAATTTCTCAGATTTAAACAAAGAAAGACCATATTCTGCTACTCAAACAAACGAAGGAATAAGCTCAGAATTTCTATACCTTTTTGTGCTATTCAAATAAACGAAGGAATAAACCTATTCACTTTTATACCACCTTTTAGTTTTGTACCAACCACAAAAAAGGGAAGAAGGACCATTGTAACAAGCTCACTATTTTTATACCATTTTGTATTACTCTAATAAATTTGGGAGGTCTATTTTGATTTTTGTAACAACCAGAAGAAAAGTGAAGATGATACATTTTATACCTTTGTGACGGGTTAAAAAAAAACGAGTGGTTCACTTAGTTGTGGTGCTACATTTTGTATATTTTTGTGTCATCCAGAGAGCAATTTAAATTGCCTCTCCCGTCACTATATGGGTATTGACGTGTGTGTAGCGAATTAGGTTTACAAAATACTAACGGCGACGCTAAAGGCCAAAGTTTCCCAGTCACTAACTAAATATTTGAGCATGAGATTTAACAAACCAGAGTTACGTCATAATTCAATTACAACTTAATCCATAGCAATTAGCGTACTAAAGAAAACTGATGAAGGACGACGAATCATAACAGCATGCATGACCATTTTTGATCACAGTGGTGATAGAGGAAAAAAACAGAAGGAATCATATCAAAGTAAGAATCAGCTCATCAAGGAAAACAAAAGTTTCATGTTCCACACCATCTATAAAGAGTACGAAATTATTCATTCTGTTGCTGCAGATATTTAAGCAGCGTTACGAATGCGTTACCTAACACTTGTATTGCTAAGGTACTGCCTATTGCTCAACGATTCAATTATTTTTAAACTTTCTTTCCTCGTCTAAGTCCAAAAAGACAAATATATATTTTTGCATTTATGTATTTTATTATAATGGAATATAAGATTATGGAGTATATTTGGAAATAATAGAACATACATCATGACGTTATATTAACGAATTATTTTGCATTGCCTTGAAACATATTATTAAACACGGAGAATGCATACAATGCTTTTATTGTAGGTATATAAGTAGATGTATCACACTTGATTTGTTTTTGCGGAAGAGTAGAAAAATGACTAGCATGGAAACTGCTTATGTTTCCCCTAGAGAAAAAGAAATTCAGCGTGAAAACGAGAAACCAATACTGTTAATCCAGCCGTCTGACCCCGATTTGCCAGATGAATTACGTGATAAAGTGAGAATCGTATACCCAACACAGGAAATAGAAGAAGTGTATTATTTTAGACGGTATAATAGATATAATGATGAAATACTCCCGGAAAGTGATGATGACAGTATTACAAATATTACCTGTTTTGAACTGGAAGCTAATGAGTGCGAGTGTACTAGTGAAAGTATTAGTGATACATGTGTTATACAATTATTTAATGAGTATACACCAAATTCAGTATTATTATGTGAAGCATGTTCTAAACATAATGAAAATGAAAAAGACCACACTTGTTTGCTGCAGTATGATTACGAATTATTACAAAAGGTGTGGACGATCTTAATTAAACGTGAAATGAGAGAGAAAATCTATAAACTTTATTTAAAGGAGCATTTTAAAGGTTGCAATATTAAGAACACTTATACTTTGGAGAAAAAATTTAATCTGGTATATGAATACATTACAGAGTGTGATTATTATATCAACAAAATAGTAGAAATGTTTTTAGAGAAAGATAAACAATTATTTAATTATGTAAATGAACACTGAGCCCACTGCAGCATATGTATTTGATTGTGTAAGAATAGAAGAACATTTTAGGGCTAAAAGTACAAAGGGTTACTGAGAATTGAACTGTTAACTATATTATTTTATAAATGGATCAATTTGTACTATTGTAATATTAAGAATTTAATAAATTACAAACATTGGACACTGGCAACTGAATTGTCAGTGAAAGTAGTATATTGTTTTCTTTAAAAGAAATAAAGAAACTGATCTGGATGACACAAAAATATACAAAATGTAGCACCACAACTAAATGAACCACTCGTTTTTTTAGTCCGTCACAAAGGTATAAAATGTATCATCTTCACTTTTCTTCTGGTTGTTACAAAAATCAAAATAGACCTCCCAAATTTATTAGAGTAATACAAAATTGTATAAAAATAGTGAGCTGGTTATAATGGTCCTTCTTCCCTTTTTTGTGGTTGGTACAAAACTAAAAGGTGGTATAAAAGTGAATAGGTTTATTCCTTCGTTTATTTGAATAGCACATCGTATAAATATGTTCGCAGAATGGCGGTGTAATTGTTATCTTTACTTAACAACTCTCTTAGAGATCATTATTGCTGGTAGACTACAATACACCTTTAAAACCTACTCTCACTCGAAAAATAAACTGCACTATTACAGACAGTGCAATACCGCTATTAATTGGAAATTCTTACACAATGTATCGTTCTTGTTATCGAAGTCTACTCCAACTAAGCATAAGGAGAATGTAGTATTTTTTTGCCATAATGGATTATTCTGTATGTATAGCTTTAGTGTGAGAAAAAACATTTGTTATTCTTTTTCACCAAGTTTCCAAATACTGCGAGGTCCAACAGATAGGTATCAGGAGATACCGCAAAAAGGCCAGTTTTACCACATCGTGTAAAGCAACCAAGTAAATCTGCAATCTGGATACTTGGCCTGAACTCGCACAAATGATTCCAAAACTTTAATAACTCATCCAAAGTGTCCTGCGTTCCCCCATAGCGAAAGAAAGCTGTCACAGTATAACTATTACCCTTAGTTTTCATGGCAAAAAAGGTAGCTGATTGGAAAAGAGAACTGTGTGCGGTTAAACGAGTAACCAACGACAAAAAGTCTATCTTAATATCTACCTGCGATAAATGCTTAACAAATTCTACCATATACCATTTGTTATAGCGACTATTAAACAAATATGTATCCATCAAATAATTGTCTACCACATCGTTATAGTGGGCATTGTGCTCAACAAAACATGGATGTATACCATTATCCAACCGAAAATATCTAACTGTAGACCTAGAATAAGCGGGACGACCATTACGTTGTACCACAGGGAAATGAAAAACTTCGGCCATTGTAATGCACACAACCAAGTATGTGTTAAAGGTTTCAATCGTTAATACAAAATAAAGAAGCCAACAAATTTCTGCTTGGTACAAAACTAAATATTCTACACCTTCTCGGTGGTACTAAATAGTACAAAATACTTAAATTGATACAATGGTACAACACTAAATTCCCAGCTGGTACAAAATAAAATATTCCATTCAATTTTTTTTGCCAAGTACAAAACTAAATTCCGTACATATGCCACTCAAATTCATTTATTCTTCCTTTTGACCTCTAAAATAATAATAATAATGATTTATATTTTAATTTTCCATTTTTTCACTCTCTCCTTATCTCTACTTAATTAAAAACTATCGTTTCTACTAATACTGTATTTACCCATATGGAACTGTCTCAAAATTATCTATTCGTTTTCTTTTACTAGATGTAGAATTTACTGAATCGACGCCCTACTAGCGGGTTTCTAATGCTTGGTCCTCTTAAGTCTGCTCCAAATAAGCACAAGGAGATAGTAGTATTTTTTGCCATAGTGGCCTAATTCGTATGTATTCGAAAATGAAAGTCGCAATAATGCCATATTGTTTTATTTTTTTACTATGTACTAATTGAACTACTCGCAGCAGGATTAGTTAAAATGAACCTCCTTCAAATTTGTTTCTTCGTTACAAAAGGCACATAAAATGGTCTCTCTTTGCTTTCCCTCTGTTTATTTGTAGAGCACAAAAAGATAAAATGGTCTTTCTAAAAAAGCCAACAAATTTTCTGCTTAGTACAAAACTGAATGGGTCACACAAATTTATATCTTTGTATATTTTGAGTACTACTAAATTAAATAAAATGACCCTTCCCCGTTTTTCTTCTGTAGAACACCCAAATTTATTCCTTCGTTTATTTTAGTAGTACAAAAATGTACATAAATACTGAGCTATTTAAATTTTACCTTCTTCGCTTTTTTCTGCTTAGTACAAAACTGATTACGTACTCCTTCGGTTTCTTTTTTGTCGTTGGTGCTCCATTTTTTTGTTGGTACATAAGAAAATAGTCCATCCAAATTTTATTCGTTCTTCAATTCTTTTTCTTATTTTGTTAGGTACAAAACTAGATATTCTACCCAAATTTATTCCTTCACTTTTTCCAGTTGGTACATAAGGAAAAAATCCAATCAAATTTTTCTGGTTCGAACAAAACTAAACACTCCATCCAAATTTGAGTATTACAATATGAAATGAAATTCTGAGTTAGTTAGAAAATAGTCCTTCTTGCTACAAAATTGGAAATCTCACTCAAGAGACCTTCGTTTGTTTAAATAGTACACTTCTAAGCCGGTTAAATTTATCCGATTGTTTGTTCATTTAAATAGTACAAAATGATTTAAAATACGCCATTATTTCTCATTGGTGCAAAATTGAATAGGTCACTCAAATCCACCCCTTCGTTTGTTTAAATATTAGAACAGAGTCTAGAAAAAAATGGCATTTCTCATTGGTACAATATTTCTTCGTTTATTTAATCAGTCAAGAAGAGTTAAAATAGACCTTAGCACAAAAAGGCACATAAACTCTGAGGTAGTTGAAATGGCATTTCTCGTTGATAGGAAATTAAGTAGGTTCCCTTTGTTTCTTTAAATTCTCAGCTAGCTAAAATGGTATATCTTTGCTTTCTTTTTCGTTAGTCCATCCTAATTATTTTGAATAACCCAAAATGTACAGAAATTATGAGCTAGTTACAAATGAGATTTCACGTTAGTACAATAGCAAATAAGTCACTAAAATTTATTCATTCTTCACTTTTTCTGCTTGGAACAAAAAATTGAATAGGTCACAGAAATCTCTTGCTGGCTCCGTTTACGAGTTATTAAGGATTAAATATTTGACCTGTGACCTCGAAAGTCGGTACGTTTTTAACATGTACTAGTTGATGACCTATTACTAGATTTGGAAACCGCACCTCGATATGTGAATCCATTTTCGAGTCATTAGGTTTTAAGTATTTTGACCTTTTTGGGGCATGTAGTTGCTAGTGACCAATTACTAAATGTAGAAACACCGCCTCAATATGTTGCTTCGTATTCGAGTTTGACCTCGATGGTCATTATTTTGGAACTTGTGGTACCTGATGACCAATTACTAAATGTGCAAACAGCACCTGAGTATGTGGATCCATTTTCGAGTTATTAGGTTTTAAGTATTTTGACCTTTGACCTCGGTGGACATTATTTTGGGACATGTGGTACCTGATGACCAATTACTAGATTTGGAAACAACACCTCAATATATGGCTCAGTTTTCGTGTTATTAGGTTTTAAGTATGTTGACCTTTGACCTCGATGATCATTATTTTGGAACTTGTAGTAGTTCATGACCAGTTACTAGATTTGGAAACAGCATCTCACTATGTGTCTCAGTTGTCGAGTTATTAGGTTTTAAGTATGTTGACCTTTGACCTCGATAGTCATTATTTTGGAACTTGTAGTACCTGATGACCAATTACTAAATGTGGAAACACCATCTCAATATGTGGCGCCGTTTTCGAGTGATTAGGTTTTAAGTATTTTGACCTTTGACCTCGATGGTCATTATTTTGGAACATGTAGTACCTGATGACCAATTACTAGATTTGGAAACAAAATCTCAATATGTGGATCCGTTTTCGAGTGATTAGGTTTTAAGTATGTTGACCTTTGACTTCGATGGTCATTATTTTGGAACTTGTAGTATCTGATGACCAATTACTAAACGTGGAAGCACGACCTCAATATTTGGCTCCGTTTTCGAGTTATTAGGTTTTAAGTATTTTGACCTTTGACCTCGATGGTCATTATTTTGGAAGGTGTAGTTGCTGATGACCAAATACTAGATTTGGAAACACCATCTCAATATGTGGATCCGTTTTCGAGTGATTAGGTTTTTAAGTGTCATACAAAGAGCGTATCCCACATAAACTATAAGACCCCGCTAGAAATAAATATAATATTCGTAAGCAACATTGCCGAAAACCCTTGTATACCGAGTTTCATCCAAATCGGTTAAAATTGTCATAGAAAGGGCGTATCCCACATAAACTATAAGACCGAGGTAGAAATAAGTGGGGTATTCTTTACCCGCATGGTCGATTCGGAAATGTAAATGTTTCTGCGCATGCGTGTTATTTGTACTAAATCGGATTTGGCATACGCAACCAAGTGTGGGTGTATACTATGTTATTTAGGGGATGAAAAATAGGTCATAGTCTTTTATGACCTGCTCATTGCACGTAGTCTTCTTTATTGATCCGGAACCAGCACTGCAACTGGAACAGTCTGTAGTCTAGTGTAATTTTTCTGCGCATGCGTGCAATGTGTAATTAATTGGAAATTTAATTTTACTGCGCATAAGCAATCAAGTGTGTGTGTGTTGTTATTTTTTTTATTCTCTGCTCTATTATGTTGCTATAAAGTGCTCGTAAAAGAGAACGGAGGTGTTATGTGCTATTTTATGTTTCTGCGCATAGCCGTAGTCTGCTCCTGAACTGGAACAGTCTGCGGTCTGCTGTGTGTATGTGTGTGTTATTTTTTTTATTCTCTGCTCTATTATGTTGCTATAAAGTGCTCGTAAAAGGGAACGGGGTGTTATGTCTTATTTTATGTTTCTGCGCATAGCCGTAATCTGTCCCTGAACCGGAACAGTCTGCGGTCTGCTGTGTGTGTGTGTGTTCTGGTACCATTGATATAGAGAACGGCAGTTCTGCTCCGGCGGAATCGGAACAGTTTTGCACATATGCGCAGTAGGTCAAAATTTGTCTCCATTCTCTGCTATGTTGAAAAAAAAGTGCTCATAAAAGGGAACGAGTGCACCCCTGCTAAGTTAGATAGTCTTATGTTATATGTGCTATGTTATGTGTTCGTAGTCTCTGCTGTAATTTCTACTATGTTAAAAGTGCTCATAAAAGGGAACGAGTCTCTGTGTAATATGTGCTATGTTAAATAGGTGGATGAAGAATGTGATATCTGCTCTGCTATGTGTTCGTAAAGTGCTCATAAAAGGGAACGATCTTCTGGGGCATGTGCGTGGGCGGGGCCCGGCGCCGGCCGATCAGCGCGGTACTCCTAAAAGACCGTGCGCGTGGGCGACCAATCAGCGTCAAGGGGGACGGGTCCGGTGCCAGCCAATCGGTGGGTGTCCGCTGCCAGCCAATCGGCGGGGGTCCGCCGCCAGCCAGTCAGCGCAGTAGATAGGAGGTCATAAAAGAGCGTGACCAATCAACGTCAGGGGGTGTAACTGCGCCAGCCAATCAGCGTGAAGGGGCGTGGCTGGGGGCGTAGCCTGCACCGACCAATCAGCGTGAAGGGGCGTGGTCGGGGGCGTGGCCAGCCAATCAGCGTCAAGGGGTGTGGCCAAGGGGGCGGGGGTCACGTGACCTGCGCCAGCCAATCAGCGTCAAGGCTTTGCGCATGCGCAGTAGGAAAAAAACAGCGCCAACTGACCCCTACCTACTGACGTATTAATACAGTATACATCTTTTATGTTCTGCGTAGCAACAACAGATCCCGTTTTCCAAAAACTTTTTAACGATAAAATCACGTTGATCCAAAGAGTACATTATTGTAACTGTGTCCTGATCATATTGATACAGTAGCACAGCATAATTCTCAATACAACGGCCCAGTTTCTTGTTTCTTATTGACCGTCCCGAGGTTGCCATCTAACGAAGAAACTCAAATCTCCACACCGCACCTCACCTAATTGCAATTCGATACAGTGGCGAATATTTGCTGTTTTTCTAGAGGCGTGGCCAATATTACCCCAAATGAATTTAAACCAGTAAACATAGTTCCATAAATCTCTCAACGTTTCTTGATCATTTGCCACAAACCGCATGAAAATCGGACTTCAATTAGAAATTCTAGACCCAAATGAAATCCGTGAGTTTTAAAAGAATCACCTTGTATATGTTCTATGATGTACTATAGGAAAGGTGTTTTTAGTTGTTCCTATAACTATTCTCTGAACTTATAATTGTTTTATTTCTGACAAAAAGTGTCAGCTTCATTGTGTGATGAAAAGTAGTTTATAGTAATACCCCGCGAAAGACATGCAAGAGGTTGTGGACTGAAGGCCAAAAAATAAATTTGCTTTTCTTGAAATAGGAAATAACAGTTTATTCGATACATTTTATGGTTTTCGTTTTCACAATATGAAGTGTCGTAAACTATCGTAAGTGGTAATATTCAATATCTATTACATCGAATCTACATTACACCTAAATTTCCCCACACCGAGTTTTCCGTACACCGAATTTTCCTAGACCCATCGTAAGTGGTAATATTCAATATGTGTTACACCGAATCCACCTTACACCTGAATTTCTCCACACCGAATTTTCCTACACGGAATTTTCCTAGATCCGCTCTCAGTACATTAACAATCTTTTTACGTTTTTCCTAATATTATATTTTTGAATTAATTTCCATGAAAACATTGACCCTATCAAGGGGAAAACTAACTCAATATTTAGAATAGCTCCGCCTTTGTCTATGATTCTAATATAATTAAAAATTTCATGTTAAAATGATACGGAGCATAAGTTTAGATTGAATATGTTTGTGGCATAAGAAAGAAATCAGAAACAGGTAGGAGCGCCCCAATAAAATTTTCTACGGAGGGTCATTTCCATGGTTGCTGTATCACATCTGGTATATCTAATATTTGATATATGTGGTTTGTTTTATTACGTATACATTTTTGTGAGCCAGGGGAGCAATCCCTATCTTCCCATCCGGCGCCCATGGAAAGAGGGTGTTCACCACTTGAGGATATCAAAGAAATCTAAAAACGCGGTGTATTCGAAGAAATTATTACACAAGTTAGAAATCTCTCGCAGGACTTAACAGTTCGTCTAGTTATAAGGTACTGTTTCAGATTGCTACACGACAAGCTTTTATGTATAAGTCAGAACAAGGAAGGAAGGCAAATTAAGCAATTAGTTTACGTTTTAGTTGCTTACAATAGGGAAGAACTTAGTTTAAAGAGTTTGTTTACCGTTTGCATTGTTTAGAGTGAACTGCATTGTAATTGGTGGGATTGGTTGAGAATAGCCAATCAGGTGTAAGGGATCTCAAAAGCCATCTTTTGTTATTGACATTTTTTTTTTCATTTTATTCACGGCAAAACTGTTACACGTTTAAGTTTTTCAAAATAAAATATATTACTTGGCTTAGTGAGTAATTAGATTTGAATCAAATTAAGTACAGAAAACAGCTTTTGAAGAAAGGGGATATTACAACTGGATTTTCAATAATTACATAGGAATATACTTTTCATGGAAATATCCCTGTTGTCTCGTTATTTGATATGTTTTATGTCAAATCTAATTCAAAATTAAAATAAGTTTTATTTGCACTCAGAGTAGAGGTAAAATATATTTGACGAACAGTATCACTAGCACGTACATATTTCATACCAAGGTGTTCGGGCGCTAATAACGCCAGAGGTAAACATATTTTACGAGCTGGAATCATATCATATCTTCCATCATCTCGATGTAAATGAATCGGTCGCTCATAGGACAGATAACAGTTCCTGTCGCTTATAGGACTGTCGCTTCTGGGACTAATTCATGGTAGTGTATGATAGAATTCCGGATATATGAAGGCCCATAAATATGCCGATTACTGGCATGGGCAGCTAAATTTAGTACAATACACATTAGACAGCAAAGAACTTTGTATTTAAATCAATTTTACACGAATCTCGAGGGGACACTTCGCGAATGTACCTGGTGTGAACCAACATGTAGGCTACTATATCAACGAATGCCTGCGATATATTAATTTCAGAACCGCAATTTAGAACCGCAAGAACCCTATGTTTGTTTTCTGAATACAACGTAAAAATTTGTTTCCATGATAATTCTTTTATTTACTTTTTAATATCAGTTCTAAAAATAGTAGAATCTTCGACTATGACACTTTCTCGCAAGTTAACTTATAAGCATTTAAACAATACAATGAACATTAAAAATCAAAGGGAGAAAATGAGACAAAATAAACTGTAGATTACCACATTGCCACGGGAAGTCAAAACATTCACATGAGAAGAAAATAGTCTTCTGAATGGGTAGCACTTTTTGCCAATTTTCTTTCTCTGGCAGATTTTTTTTTTTACAAAAATAAAATAAAATAGAAATAAGTTTAAAACAAGTCTTAAAAATGCGTGTTTAAAACAAAATGTATAAAACGTATATAAAATTTGATTTAAACAAAACCAATTGTTTAAAACAAGTTTTAATCACTTGTTTTAAACATTTTGTTCTAAACAAAACAACCCTGCACCAGATTCATATTTCTACTCGCTATGGTGACCTGGCAATCCGGATTTTTCAACCCATGCACACACGCACACACACACACACACACACACATATATATATATATATATATATATATATATATATATATATATATATATATATATATGGCCGGACTTATTGGCTGCACCCCCTTCCTTGTAAATATACACTACCTAAAGTGAGAGGCTAGGAGTGAAAATAGCAACACTTTCCGAAATTTTCTTCTGTCATCATTCGACTTGGGCTTAAATCAAAGGGAAGTTTTGCAAAATCGATAGTTTAAGTCAATTTTCTAAAAGTTCAACAAAAGTATTCACCGTGAACAGATACTTAGGATTTCCATGGCATTTCCTCATTCACACCACAGGTACCTAAAGACATTTAAAATATTCCAATTCAATTCAAATGTACTGGTAGTTATTGGTGCAGCCCCTCAGAAGATCCTTTCTCCCAAATCTCGTGTGTTGGTCCCCCTTTATGAGTTTCTCGCTACGCCACTGATGTCTGATATGTATTTGATTTATAAACTAAATTGCTTGCAAGCAAATTAAATGTCCTCCCTGCTTCCCTGGGGGCCAGTGTATGTGTAACTTTGGTGTATGTAGCTCCGGGTTCGATCCTTGTTGGGAAGTGAGCTCGAGCTTCAACCACATTGGCCAGTGCAAGACTGTTGTAAAATAAACATATATGGTGACTACCGGCAGTGAGCTCCTTCATGCCTAAGCGCTTAGCGTATGCGCCTTTGGCCTGGGAGACCCGGGTTCGATTCCCGGCGTGAGCACATGTGGTTTCGATTCCATGTCAATCAGTAGGTCCCGTCTCAGAAATCCTCGCTGCCGAAAATGACGTTAAACTCCAAATCAACTCAACTATCAGCAGTGTCATCACAAGAAGTAAAAAATCTTATCAATAAGCTTATATTAAAAACTTCACTCTTTGATCATTTCTCTTTTTCCTCTTTTTAAATAAAGAGCAATTAAAGTAATGCTATTCTCAAAGCACATGTGCCTGGGAGCCTAAGGTGTTTACTGAATCTTAAGTATGAGGAAAAAGAAAACAGACTGAGAAACGTGGAATCTATTTACTAGTATAATGCAGATTCTTTTAAAGCCAACCTTAGACTCCCTGTCGCCAAGGATGTTTAAACGTTACTCAAATGTAACTCCAAGACCCTCAGAATTGAAGATGAAATACAGGTACAAAAGGTAACCAATAAAGAAAAGAGAAACATAGAAATGGTACTCATCATAACAAAAATATGTCTACTTACACAAAAATGTTCTGCAGAACTTCAATACGTTTCATATCGCTAAAATCAAGGAGCAAAACACTTTGGGTTCGAAAGAGAACTGGTATTCAGTGGAACCAGTTTTATCTTAACAATCTCAAGCAGGTACGACATAGGTAGGTATTTCGAGTAATGCTAATCCCTTGGTGACTGTAACTACAGCACCAAAATGCAGAATGTTCCATTGACTAGTAACGTTATTAACTAGGTGCAGAAATGGGTTACAAAATAGTAACCGTAACAGATAACAAATTGTAAATATTGCACATTTCGTTAAGTTATCCACCCTTGATTTGAACTGAATAATAACATGCCTTCAGTCACGTTTTATTTCTTAGTGCACATGATTTGGGTTTTTAAATGTTGGTCTTAGATATTTGAAAGTGACCACTTTCTAGAAAACATTGCCTGATATTTTAATTTATCCATAATTTACACTATCACGGTTATGGTCAATTTCCGCATACTTAGTTTTGAATATTTTTAAAGCTTATGTCCCTACAGGCGTTTAATAAAACGTCTATATTTCTTACTATTGTCCGTCTATCATCTAATATCAGATTAGCATAATCAGCATAAGCAATAATCTCCCTAGTGTCTCTCGCAGACAATGTCTTCAGCATTAAGATTTTTCTTTTCACTATTCAATAAACAATATTAATGTTTATCTTCATTAACACTAAGGTTAGTAACTTTATACCTATCACATGAGTTTTCATTATGTACATATGCACCACACATTTGATTTTTTATATTATTTACTGTATCAAAATATTTACCACTTTACAATTTTTATACGCAATTAATATTTTGAAGTTAGTATTTTAAGAAAGAGTTTCCACAGGAATTATCTACAGCATCAAAATCGAAGATTTTTCAGTCATTTCATAAATGAAAAACGAAACGTTAAAAGATAGCAAATGAACTTGAGAACATGCTGTTGAAAATAACTAAGATTAGAAATTATATTATAAATCTATTGCAAAAACATTTCCGTTTTACATCAATGTATTCTTTATTTAATAGTATATAATAGAGTTCGTATGTGAATACCCACTCATCAATATGGATAATATTATGAAGGTATAAAGAGAGAGAAAGAGCGAGAACAGGTTCAGCAGTACAAATTTCTTTGTATACACGACTCCAAAAGTGCTTTACCACCTGCAATTCTCCTTTTCCTGCAATAGCAGACAACCCAAAAAGCTCGGCGCTTCGGTTGGTTGCGAATTCGAAAGGCGTTGGACCAAACCTCAATTTTGCAACAAATATATCAGTGTGGCAAACTGCAAATAAGAGAATAAGACAAATCGTTAAAAATGACAACTTTATTATTGTGACGGAGTTGGATGACATCAAAAGTTATAAAATGATCTTACTTAAGCAGTTCAAACAAGATGAATGCCAAGAAACTGATATCAGAGGAAACCATTTCTCTCCTTCTATCCCGGAAGGATAATTTCATAAAAAAGAAAAAATGCATAATGTAAAGGTTTAATATTAAAGCCAATCCCAAAATTCCTGCTTATATAACGGGTATGCGTTTTAAGTGCTTGATTGATACTGGGAGCACGAGCTCTTATCTAGCTCGACATCTTTATGATGAACTTAGAAAAAGGTGTAAAATAAAGGCAGAAAAGGTGAATGTTCAAACGATCGGATTTGGGAATAGTCAAGTTACAGTGAATATGAAAGACTATTTTAAAATTGGAAAACAACAATTTTTGGAATTGTTCTTCATCGTGGACTCTAACGAGTTTGATCTTCTGCTTGGAAATGATTTTCACACGAAATATGATGCTCTGATAGTAATTTATATAATATAAAAGCTCGGAAGTTAGTGGTTCCTATGATCCGAGTTGATGAACTTTTGTGTGTCCAGACTTCTCTCGCTTCTGCATATACTTCTAGGAATGGGGTGAGTGGAAAGCAGTCGCCATGCGACCTCGGTTGTCCGAAACCTTCACCTCAGCCTAGATCTCTTGGAATTTCTAAACAGAGTTCGATTCTGCCTACATCAGCAACCAGAGACAACGGAGTTAACACCACGTTTGAGTCTGGAGTGGAATTCGTTTTTGATCAGTCCATATTGCATCCACCAGAGACTAGACCGGAGAAATCCCAAGGTAATTATACGGTTCCTGATCAATTATTACAATGTGATTCAAATTTACAGGAGTATGTTAATAACTTATTAACTCCCTATTCAGATGTTATTGGGGATAAAATTGGTAGTTAAGAACTTACAAAATTGAACTTGCTGATAAAATTCCAATTCGTTTGCACCGTTATCAACAACCACCTCACAGGCAAAAGGAATTAGATTCTTTTGTTGCCAAGCTTTTAAAGGACGATATTATAGAAGAAGTAGATTATTCTCCTTACACATCACCTTGCTTTTTGGTAACAAATTCAGATGGAAGTAGACGCCTCCTAGTTTCATACGTAGAAGTGAACAAACGGGTAATGGTAAACAGCTATCCTTGGTCTAACATGGATAATGTAATCTCTAGTATTTCAGATAATAATATATTATCAAATCTTGATTGTAAATCTTGTTTCCACCAAATTCCTCTGTCTGATGAAAGTCGAAATATTACTACTTTTGTAACAATAAATCTATCGATATAAATCGGTACCAATGGGACTAGTGTTATCACCTTTTGTTTAAGTAATTTGATGTCAAAGGTCTTCGAAGGGTTAATTGCTAAGAATTTAGAGATATATTTTGATGACATAATTTTATTTAGTAAAGATATTGAGAGTCATAAAGCTCTATTAGAGGTGGTATTATCCCGACTGAGAAATTGGGGAATTACTATTTCTAAAATGAAGTCATGTCTATTTCAAACTAGTATAAAATATTTAGGGTTTCGTTTTGATAAAGGCAATATGTCAATAGATCCTGAGAGAATCAAAGCTATACAGGATATACCCAAACCCAAGAATCGAAAAGGGCTTAACAGAATATGTTCATTTTTCTCTTTCTATTAAAAATTTATTTATGAATATTCAGAATTAATCGCTCCCCTTCAAGAATTAATATTTGTAAAAAGCCATTTAAATGGACTAAAGTTTATGATGAAGCCCTACAAAAATCAAAAGATGCATTTTGTAGTCAGGTCATTTTGAAAGTCCCTGATATGAATTCCAACTTTGTTATACATTGTGATAGCTCTTTGCGTCCTTTCTATGGGGTTCTCAGCCAATGGTTCGGAAGGGAATCTTAGTCCTGTGTCTATGTTTAAGTCGGTCGACTGCACAATATGATTGGAGTAGAAACATATACGAATTAGAACTAAAGGCTCTTTCTTTATCTTTAAAAAATTTTAGTATTATTTAGCAAATCCCTTTCTAGTATATACCGACAGTAAGAGTTTGGCTGTCGGTATATACTACAGTTACTTAATAACCATAAAAGACAAAGGAGGTATGGACGATGTTAGAAAAAATCGAGGTTTAAATTTCGTATAGTTCACGTAAGAACTAAAATAAATTGTATAGCCGAATTCCTTTCAAGGGTTGGAAACCATCTAGAATTCTATACGAAAGATGATAATATAGTTGGTCATAAAAATCATGATAAAACAGTAAATTTGTCTTTCATTAATTTTTAGCAAAATCCTGTGTTTAATGTGCCTCTTACAAATCACCAGAGGAAGGATCCTGAGTTAGAAGAGATTATCAATAATTTAGAGAGAAAGGAAGAAGTTCCTCCGTATGTATTAAGAAATAAGATTTTGTTTAAACAGACTAAAAGCAAAGGGAATAATGGGTTTAGAATAATAATACATAATTCTCTAGTTCAATCGATTATTGAATATTCTCGTTGTCCTATAATTCATGGCGGGGATATGGGATATCGGAAAACCATTGCTAAAGTCGCTGAAAAGTATACCTGGCCTACTTTATATTCTGATATTAAGAACTATATACGATCCTGTCATTTGTGCCAAACCTGTAAAAATTCTAATCGACAACCTATGGGTCAATCTTTTACAAAAAAAAGTAATGCACCCGAATTACACCTGATTTATAGATATTGCGGGAAAATTGCCTAGTAGCTCTGGATTTGAATATATTCTAAATGTTACTGACACCTATAGTCGTTTTGTTTTTTCAGAACCTTTAAGACGACTAACCTCAAAAATCACCTGTTATAAATTACAGGAATTGTGTCTTCGATATGGCTTTCCTGGTAAAGTTCTAAATGATGGAGCTTCTTATTTTGTGAGTAATTACTTCTTGAAATTCTTATATAGTTATGGTATACAGAGTGTAAAATTCTCCCCATATAACCCGCAATCTAACAAAACCGAACGTACGGTGAGATCAGTTAAAAATCTAATTCGTATTTTCGTTGATAAGTCTCAACAGAATTGGGCCCATTTACTACCTAAAATTGGTTTTCCTATTAACATAAATGTGAATGAAACTACTGGGACTGGTCCGTGTGAACTTTATATTGGATGGAAATTTTACCATCCATTAGATGTAAAGTGGTTGATGGATATAGATCTTCCAGAAGGTGACCAGGAAAAGAGCAAAAATTAGTTAATATAAATAATAACATTAAACGCGCTTGGAAATATAGTGCGAAGGTTTATACTCAAAAGCATAGTCCTGTTAATTTAAATATTGATGATTTGGTATTGGTTAAAAGGTTTATGAAACTTTCAGCAGAAAACCATTTCAATCCGAAGATCGCCCCTTAATGGGAAGGCCCTACCGCATTATTTCTAAAAATACACCAAATACTGTTTGGCTGGAAAATATTGAAAAGCCATATGTACATATAAAACGTCATGTTCGTTTTTGTAAAAAATATTTTCTACCGAGACAAATTAATCAAGCTTACCCATAAAGGTAACACGTACAAATGTATTAATGAGAGAATTGAGATTAATAAATTTATTAATATTGTACTTGTATATTTTAGAATGATTGTTCGAACAAATTGTGTTGTATATATTTTTTTATTCCTGCAGGAATGCCTCGTCCGAGAAAGTGAGGTTACCCTTTCCATACTGTAAATACCTCATCAAACTGTAAATATTGTGTTGACCCATTAAAAGATTTCTTTCCTCCCATATTTTCATTTCCTTCTGGAAGCCACTTGGAGTAGCTTTGAGTTCCATACATCTTGAGAAGAATTATTGTAAAGGTTCCTATTTCTACATTGTATTTATTATTGGATTTAATACTAACTTCAAAAAACATTTGTTACTTGAAAACAAAACTTTTTACAGAAAATAATTTGAAGTTGTTGCTAACGGGGATTTCTATTTATGCTATTGTTACTTGTTAAATGGATAAATATTATATATATATATATATATATATATATATATATATATATATATATATATACCACTTTCAGATTTTGTTATAATAAATTTTTTTCACTTGTTAGAAAAATTTTACCTTTACAAGTAGTCGTAGAAATTCTCCTGATAATCTTACTAGAGATATATTCATATAAAATTAACCTTGTCCAGTATTGAACCCATCATTGCACGTCGTCATTATTTTCAGCCGTGGGGGAGTGGAATTCTCCTCTCTCTCTCCTTTTATAATTTAATATTCTAAAGGGGGAAGTGAGTGACGTCCGTTCTCGCAGGACTGTGGGTAGTGGGAGCAATTTAAAAGTTATATATGTGTCGTTCACCCGTTACAACATACTTCTTACATCTTAAAAATAAGTCAAATTTATATCTTTAATAATGTATGAAGTATTATCTGTGAAAGTAAGATCGTAATGTAAAGTGTAGTGTGCCACACGCGCCATCTCAATTGGCGCCAAAATTTTTGCCACACTCCACAATTACTCATACAATTAACGACAATTATTTTTCTAATTGCGTAGACAAGTTTATTTTTTTTAATCTTAAAACAAGGAAAAGCGAGAGAACAGGGAAATGTTAGTCATTCTCTTCGCGCTCATTCGGCTCTTTCCAGCTGTCTTTATTATTTTTGTTGGATGAAATATTCTGTCTGCTTCATCCCTCCCAGCCAGCTGACTGTCTGCTCAAGAAGCAGTTAAACCATAACCTTTCTCGTCTGGAGAAGATAATATTTCCTCCTACAGGAAAGTAATAGATTCCTACTTTTGGTTATCACACTCTTAAATAAATAGAGACGACAGAATTAATCCGATTTTCATTTAGTTAACTTAAAGGTTAAAAAGGTTATTTTGCTAGCCAGTAATATATTCAATAACTCTGACACAGAGTCTCATCTTCCCGTAATACAACCACAAGTGTTCGATTATAAATTTGATTATTCACTCTGTTTTTTGGACGTTTTAGTAATATAAATTGTCACAGACCTAAGTTATTATTTTTAAAGCACACTTGCAAAGTTTGAACTTTTAAACTCTTGAAATTTTATTGGAAATATAATGTGTCTGGAGAGTCATGGTGTAATTAAATTTGTCTTAGTAAATTGTACTATCTGTAACTAAAAGTGACTCTTTGTACACATGAGGTCAAATGTTAACCTTCTCAGGTTATCAGGGTTTTTGTATCAAGAAATTTTCCCATGTAAAGGAAGCTTTTAGGATACGCCCTCCGCCTGCTTACGCAGTCGCAGAAACTTAAATTCGTTTCATAAATAATTAGAAATCCAATCAGGTAAAACCCTGACTTACCCCTGCCTTCACACGTCCCTACCCTAGTGCCGTGTGAAAATGATAAGGCCAAACAAAAAGTGAGGACATCTCTCTTTAGAGCAGTTGTTAGTTAGTTAGACAGTTTTTTCGAAGAGGCGCGGGCCTCCGCCCGTTGCCCCCTTCGGGGGAATTCCGATCACCTTTAGAAGTGGCACAAGCTCCCGCTTGTTGCTTCCTTCGGGTAAAGTTCCATCAAACTCCAAGACATGGACTTATCGTCCTCAGTCTAACTTGGAACTACGCCGGAACGTTGACACTCTTGTTATAGTCCATTCTTCGGTCGGGAGAAACTTTGTTACATCATTCTCCGACTTGTGCTATTCTGTCGGTAGTGACTGTTAAATTCCATTATACGGCGTAAGGACGGTATTCCTTTCACCACGGACATTTCATAAAGATTCATCATTGGAGACGAGCAGTGTGTGTTATTACTAATCCATTCTTAAGTGCTCAACTGGACAGTACCTCTGTTCTCACTGTGAGTATACAGTCAACCTACAAACTTAGTTACTACTACTCAGATTCTGCTTACCTAATCTGAACACTGGCTCTATACGGATCTCTTCAAGATCTCTCATTAACTCAACTCTTGTGTACCTAAATGCTTCCTAAAACAATATTAGTTAACCTGTGCTAACGCTGAGTTACGTATCTATAGAAGACCTCATGTAGGAAGTCACCCTGTAATGTATCAAGTCCACGGACTTATTCGAGCCAGCTAATAAAATTCTTCCTAACTCGAACTTGCATTGTTTACGTCATTCCAAAAACATTCTCAATACTTCCTTTTGGTAAACGTTTCATAATTCTTTCTCAATATCTATATTAACGCCTCGTATCGACGTGCCCATGTTGTAGTCTACTGGAGAAGGCAGATGACCTGTGGAATGAAATCCTGTTGGACGTAGTTCGAATCTGGGAACTGCATTTTCCATTCGTCTCACCTCTATTCCATCATCCATCCAGGAGAAGACCAGCTTGTGCGAAGTCCCAATTTTCCGAAGACTTCTAATCCCGTACGAAGCTCAGTGACGACATCGTCTTACATGAAGTCCTGATCATCGTCCGTCTATCCTGCTCTTGTATTTCAGCCGCTCGAAGTACAAGTGAGTAATTTTATCGTAATAGTGTTTTTAGTGCTTTTAAGTGATTGTGCTACCTGGTGCGTACGAAACGGCTACAGCAACGTCGAGGTAACCCCGGAGTCTTCCCATCTCGACTTGGAGTGCCTGGAGGTAGGACCACGAACCTCAGGTGGGTTACCACTGTTTATTTAATATTTTCATGTAACTGTCATTTGCATCATCTTTTCATCAAGTCGCTTAACTGTAAAGGGGATCACCTCCCAAGTAGTTTCAAAATTACTTTGAAACCTTTTGTTGCTTAAATATCGTTTGTATGAATTGCTAATTACTTTTGATTTCCTAGATCTCTTTAATTCGAGCAGTAATTTCGTGTTTAATTATAATGATATAATATGTTTTGATATGCTAATTTGCTAAGTATTCTGAACTGGCCGATAGCAGTGGTATTCCAACTCGCTGACGCCTTTTCGCTAATATAATACTCGTAATCATTGTTCTCTTGCGTACTGACCACACTCGTCCTCATCTTGACGAAAACCGCCTTGCTTTTATTATTTGTATTGTTACGGGACCCTAAAGCTGTCCCCTTGACGAGTGGTCATTCGATAGCCTATTTGCTTGAGATGGACATCTGCGCCTTTGCGCCCTCACTCGGTTGTTATTGAAATTGTATGTCATTTAACCATCTATCATCCGAGCTGCATAGCTCCTCTTTGACACGGACTAATTTAAAGTCCCTATATAAACAGCCTTTTTCAAGGCTACCTCTTGCTATTATTCATTATTATTGTGCTAATAACAACCTCCTCCACCAAGACATACTTTGGTGACAGATTGGTGGAATGTGCACGCGCGACATAATTGTTGTCGGCCTGTGACATGCGATACCCCGCGTCACGCACATAATTTGATAACTGAATCGTTGGGATATGTACCCACTGACATAATTTGGTGGCTACATTGAGATTCGAACCCTGGCCCACATAAATAGTGGCCCTGATATGAATTAATCTTGTTGTGATATAATTATCCTCTGGCGGTATATAAATACTTGTTGTTCTTGGCTATCGTCCTCTGTCGGTATATCTACACCCTGTCAGTACGCCCATAAATTAGTTAAGCGCTAGTGTATATAAAACCTATATTTTGAATTCTACCAGAGTTTACTTGGGAGCGTGAACAAACTATTCGTTGTTCTTTAAATGCAAATGATAGAAGCGGTGTTTTTACAACTTTCTAACACTGAGAATCCTACCAGTCCACCACGAAGGTCTAGTTTCCCCTTGAGACCGTTCGTGGCCGCGACAAAAGATACGAATACAATATTGACTTTACCGTGACAGCAAAATTTATATTGATATATTTACATATTGGATTTAATTTACTTTAAGCCTTTAGCTATCTGAGGCTCAGACCGGGATAGGGGATGGACATGAAAATGAACTTCTAGTATTCACTTGGTTGTACTGAGAAAGAAACAGAATAAAACCCAGTCAGGATTAATTTTATTACTTCAAGATTGGTTGCTGCTCTTGATCGATACAGGATAATTGATAGAACGGTAATACCTATTCTGACAGCGATAGTAGAAGCATTACGCCACTATGTAGATTACTTGGTAACACATGCGTTGTAGACTAATTGGTAATAAATTATCTCTTCCATTCATCGATGTCGAGATAATGTCCATAGCAAAGTTGCACTAGGCCACAAAGAACACTTTCAGAGTGCATAAATTGGATTAGATGTACACTGAGACGGCAAGCCACAGCCGAGTTTGACTGGTAGACAATTTGTTGACCGGTTACTAATAATTATTACAGAAGATGCTCAAGAGAGGCTCATTGGTGTTCCAATTTTGCCACCATCAAAAGGAGAACATATTGCTTCTACTATAGTTCATTCGCTAAAGAATAGAAGTTAGGAAAGTTCATGCAGGGAGTTTGTTGTGACACCAATTCCTGGAATATGGGTCATACCAACGGTGCCTGCACTCTGCTAGAAAAGAAGCTCCAGAAAAATCTTTTGTACTCTACTTGCAGACACTACGTTTACGAATTAGTTTTAAAATCTGAATTTTATAAGTATCAGTTACGTCTGGACCGAATGTTCCCCATTTAAGTCGTTTCAGGACAACGGTTCTTCCCAAGTTTTTCCGTCATGTCCACTATTCAATGGAGGAACATATAGCATTGGCATTTTTTGATGAGAAGTTAACGTAGTGGAAAATTGGCTTAGGAAATTGAAACTGTTGTGCACACAAACAGCAAATAGTGTTGGGGTAGGCTGACATGATAGAAATTCTTGTGAAAAGAGAAATCAGTGACTTTATTGCAATTAACACACACTTTCTTGACAGATCTAAAATTCCAAAAGGGTTTCTTGGGTATGATACGATTTCGTTGTCAAATAACGACTATTTTCAACGAAAGAAAATAGTTTAATTCCTTCACGTAGTACATGATAAAGCAACAACGTTATTACGAAAAATAAGGAACGGAAACAGTTTCTTTTGCATATAGTGGACACAAACAATATTTCTTTGTTGTTATAAAAGTAAATTACATACAAACAAAACTGAAAAATTACCATAAAGCTACTATATAAGGGTTGTTTTAGTTTATTCACTGTCTCCTTATAATTTCCTTCTTTCTTTAAAGGTTACACTATTCATCTTTATGTAATATTATTTGTACTCTAAAGCAACACAAAGATTCAAATTCATCTAGTAGTTCGTGCCAGGAAAGAAATTTAAGAACTAGAAATAAAATAACAGCATTACATCGAAGCACTTCGTTTTCAACACACAACTTTTACATGATTAAAAGTGTCTTGAAAATAATATCAGATTTATGTTTGCGGTGAAGACCCAACGATATATCACATGACCCTCTTCCAACTTGAAATCTTTGACCTGAACCCAAGTTGGCGGACTTCAAGTTGGTTGTCATGATGGTGCTACACGAAATGTAGTTCTACCTCCACTATCTCTATCCAAGACATGATCCTATTCCCTTCAATCGTTTCTACACTACAATGTTATATTCCAGATTTTTGCTATATACTATGTACTGTAAATGCATTCAAAATTTTAGGTTGCTTGAGGTATCATTTACATTATTGAATGAAGCAAATTGTTCTCACCGTTAGTTTGGTCCGATATTGAATCATTTTAAGGAGTACGTAAAAAAAATCAAAATTCTTCTTCATATAAATAAATACTAACCTTATATATACAAGGTAGACTATTTATGTTGATATATGCATGATACAGAATTTTAATGTAGTTTATCCATTAAAGTTAAGGAGTGTATGGGCAGGGAAACATAACTAAATTTTCAATGTCTTGTAAATTTGATCGTATTCATTCGAAATCCGTTATATTATGACCATAATATTAGATACTAAAGTATTTTGAATGTGCACTGCCCCGTCTATCTCATTTGCATTAGTACTGCTGTGATGTCATTCAAATTTTAATGCTTGTGATATTGTAGCGTCCTTAGTTCGCAACTCTGAATAATACATGTAACACTGCAAGTTTTTGTTTAGCATATAGATTTGAAATATGTAATAACTGGACGCAGTGGCATTTGGAAAAAAACTTTTTATTTATTTACCAAAAAACTTTTTATTTATTTACCAACTCAAAAGGTAGATGCCCAATTATAGTGCTGAAATAATACAATATATTTTTATAACTTTTTCCAGTGCCTTACAGGACATTTTACATATATAAATTTTATCACGTTTTTGACAATTTGTTGTAGGCAGAATATATTTTGCAGATTGAAACTTCAGCATTCTGTTGGTTCAAGCCCTTTTGCAATAGAAGAGATATGTACTATTAGTTCTAGTTCTAACTGAACAAACATAGAAGTTTAACGATGATATAAAGTTTGAGCAATCGAATTTATTTTGAACTATTTTTTGGAGGAATACCAGAATTATTACGTCTTTGTTCTAGTGGGTAAATATTAAAATCGTGTACCAGTGTATTATGGTTTTCAAGTGTGGGATAAATTCCAGTTTGTATATCAAATACCTAAGAAATTTTGATTGATCTTTGTCAATTTATTGACGATACTTATGTTGCAAGGGGTTCCAAATTAAAACAGCATATCCAACTTGGAGCGTATATATGAGATTTTCAAGAGTATTTCAATATTACTGAAGTCCTTACCCCTTCTAATTATGAATCGTAATAATTTAAAAGCATGATAATTGAACGTTAATTTCGGGTCAAATGTAACACCTAGAACTCTGACTACATTAGGTCTGCTTATAAAAGTATTACTAAGTTTCTAATCATATTTAAAGGTATTTTTGTTTCCGATGAACGATAATACATTACATTTGTTTATGTTTACTCCAAGTTTATTGACTGAACACCAGTTTGCAATACCCTCTGAGTCTTGTTGTAATCATGTACAGATCAAGACAATCATGTACAGATTTTATCTTGGTGTATATTTTGAGATCACCAGCGAATAGTAATTTTTCACTGTTGAATGTGTGATCTGGAAGATCATTGATAAATAATTGAAATAGGAAAGGCTTAGGTTGGTGTTGTGGAACTCCTGATAACGCAAAATATTTGTTATTTAAATTCTTTATAGATAACTGTATGCTTGCGTTCACTTAGATATGATGAAAAGAGTGAAGGAAAATTATAATAATTTAGCTTGTTTAACAGCATTTTATGTCAAAGGCCTTCTCAAGGTGTATATACATTACATCAACCGGACATGCTTCATCTAACGAATTAGCTGTGAATTTGGTGTCTATTGCTAGACTAGTTATTATTGATTTACGAGTAACAAAGTCACGCTGATAGGTTGAAATTGCTGGTTTAACATGATAAATAATTCATTTATACAATACTTATTCAAATATTTTTTCAAAAGTACACAAAATTGATATGGGCCCAAAATTAATAATTTCACATTTATTATTAGATTTGGTAACATTATTAGCCTTTTGCAGATTATCGCAACGTACCACTGCCAATATTTGCACAGTACAAAATTTCAGCTTTTTTTGTTCATTAATTTAAAAGTTAAAAAGGCGTATCAAGTTAAATATATATTCATTCACGCACATTTTGTAAGTCGATCAATTTTATAGTTCCTGTTTTTGGTTTAGATATCTAACTAAACTACTAACCTTACGAAAAAGAGAAAAAATAAACCTAAAGAAAACTGACCGAATTCAAAAATGCACCGAAAGCAGAAAATAAAAACAAAAAACACAATATTAACTGACTTCGTCTTCTAGAAGTACTGCAGAGGTTTTAGTAATGCCTTTGGTCTCATTCTAACGAAGGGAAATCTCAATCTACATCTCGTGGAAGAAAACGGTCAAAGGAATGGAGAAACATATGACGAGTCTAGTGATATATTGCATCAAGAGGGAAGAAGTCAACGCCATAGCAATGGAAGATTGTGGTGGGAGGAGTTGTGAGTAAAGCCGGTGGGATCATTTACACTAGTCAAAAGAAACTTGCAGAGGCAGAAGTTTATCGAGTTTTGTAGACAACATGACGATTACTAGTGACGAATACAGGTTTTGAAAAAAGGAAACCAAGCTGTACATATGGAAACGGCCAAGAGACAAGAAACACTATTAAAACAATTAAATTCTAGCCAAGCAACATTTCAGGAATAGTGTACTGGACGTCAAGCTACTACGAGGAGCGAACACTGATTCAGATTACAATTTCCTAAAGGAAGAAGTGCAAAGAAACTAACGTCAATCTAGAAAAATGGAAGGGGAAATCGCAAGTGGCATTTCAAACGACTAGAAAACTATATATGAAAGAAGAGATAGAAGAAAAATTCTGTGCAATGTACGATTGAGAAAAAGTTAAGTAGGTTCTGTTCTGTTAGATACATTCAACAACAACATTGACAAGATGGAGAGCTTTCGAGAGAAAAGTGGGTAATTGAAGCGATGATTAAGAAGTTGAAAGAATGCGGAAGGGAGGTAATGCGGACATCAAAGAATACAGCAGGCTGAGTAACGAACTAGGAAGAGAAACAGAGAGCCAGAGAAAAGTACATGGGAGAGATACGTGCATAAATAATGGAATTTCACTGATGCCGAAGATATGATCTAATGCATTGGACATTACAGGAATTGAAATGGAAACCTAAGAAAAATATACGCGCTTTTGGAATCGAGGATCGATAAAGTAAACAGTCACTAACCACCTACATATCCTTAGGGTCTGGGAGGAATACATAATAAATCTATATGACCTGAGCAGGCATCATATCTAAGAGATTTAGCAATCGAAGCAGGGGAAGATGTGGATGAAAAAGAAAAAGGACCCAGTATATTGAAAAGTGAAATAATACAAGCCATTAAAGACATCTGAAGGAGGAAGCCTACTGGAGACATGATGCACCAGCTGATTTGCTGAAGCAATTAGTAGACAATCCAATAGAAGTACTAATGTCACTTATTATCAAGATCTACCTGAATGGAAAATAGCCAAAGGATTTTCTAGATGTTAGAATGGTGTGTTACTTTAAAAAAAAAGCAGGCAAATAAGTGCAGTAATCACACAACCAGTAACCTTATTGCCCACACTGGAAAGATTACTGTGCGCATAAATGAACGAGTGGTTGGAAAGTAAGATAGAAGAGACATTGAAGGAATACTGATTTGGATTCCGAAAAGGAAAATTCGCCAGAGATGCTATTAGGTTGATGAAAATTATATCAGAATGAGATCTTGACGTGAGGGAAGAGTTGTTTTTCCCTTATTGACTGGCGAGATTTTGACCTGGTCAATTGAACCAAACTTCTGAAAATACTTTCAAAAAATCATAATTAACTAGAGGGCTCGAGTAATTTGCAACCTGCACACAAGACAAAGAGTGAAGCTGAGTTTCAATCACCGAGAAACCAACAGTGTGGAGATTAAGACATGAGTCAGAAAAAGATTATGTTATCCCAATTATTCAACATTTACTGTGAATGCTAAACAAAGGAAGCATTAATGGGAGTTAGAGATTTCCAGATTGGAGGCGTGATAACTAACAAGGTCAGGTATGCAAATGACACTATTATTATAGCTAGAACCGTAGAGCTACAGAAGATAGTAGGTAAAACAGTTGACACCTGGAAACAGCATGTAATGGAAATCAACATCGAAAAGTGGAAATTCATGAGAACATTTTGTGAAAACACGCTCTTAAGGATCAGAGTAGAACAGAGCTTAAAGAGGTCAATTAGATCAAATATCTGGGAAGTCTTCTGACAAAAATAAATAAATAAATAAATAAATAAATAAAAAATATAAATAAATAAATAAATAAATAAATAAAAACCTTGTTGCACCAAAGAGATCAGGTCAAGGATTGCCGTAGCCAAAGAGGCATTCAACAAGAAAATATCACTCTTAACTTGCAGGCTTAATACGAGACTAAGGAAGAAACCAGTCAAGTACTATATATGGAGTATTGCATTCTATCGTTCGAATATTTGAACATTACAGAAGTTAGAGAAGAAATATTTAGAGCGCTTCGAAATGTGGTGTTGGAAGATGAAGAAGATAAAATGGTCGGAGAGAGAGAGTAATAAACGAAGATGTCTTAACATGGGTCAGAGAGAAGAGGACGCTTTTAGGATCCTTTGTACCAGTGGCGGCTAATGTAAATGTTGTAGCGTTGCGCAACGACCAAAGTATTACAAGAAAAATATTAGCAGCAGTAAAGAGCAGGAAAAAAATACTTGCTAATACTCCCATATACTTTAAATAACACATTTTTTACTTCTATAACTGTAAAATCCATCAATCCGTTTCAAAAAGTGAAGAACAATCCACCAGAGAGTTTCTAATATACATTGCGTTGCAGCGAGCATACAGCGACCAGATTCCTACAGCGCTGCAATTGGAGCGAATGTTAAGTCCTTTTTCCCCTATTTCAGAAGTTAAAAGCTCTGGTTGTTGCAGTGCTTCTGCAACATGACACGGTTTCCAGTGAAAGAGAAGGTTTTTCGCGCTAAAAAAGATTTCTGAATTTTATTTCCACCAATTAACAAATTGAATTTATTTTATGCATTCATATTTTTAAATTACGGGTCTTTACTGAAGCAAACCAGTAGAATGAACAAAAAAAAGTGATTGTAGAATTACAAAATAAGAAAAACATATGTAGTAGAGCAGAAAACAAATGGAAGTAAACAGGCCCGTGCTGGGATGCTAATTAGGGCGGTGGACAGGTCTACTAAAAGGGCGCCCATACAAACGGGAATATATATATATATATATATATATATATATATATATATATATATATATATATATATACAGAAAGAAAGTATGAGTGCCATTTTAAAGCAAAATCATCAAAAAATTTGTTTTAGTATTAACGTAAATAGCTAATTTGTGGAAACCTCGAATCCTGTAATAACATTTCTGTCAAATAAAAAGGTGCTAAATATATCAACAATTTAATATATCTCTATGACTTATGGACACATGGCCGCGTAGCCAACTTGACTCAGTTTCTACTTTATATTCAAATTTCTGCGAAAAAAATATAATAATATTGTCCTCTCATCTGCATCTCGGTCTTCCTAATGGTTGTTTTCCTATTTGGATATCCAGTTAGAACTTTGAAAACGTTTTTAATTTCTTCCATTCTGGCCACATGACCTGCCCATTTGAGCCTCCTAGACTTGATGACCCTAACAATGTGTGATGAACGTATAAATTATGCACTTCCTCGTTATGAAGTTTCCGACATATCCCATTCCCGTTTCTCTTGGAGTCCGAATATTGGCCTAAGAATCTTGTTTTAAAATACTTTCAGTCTGCGATTTTGCCTGTCAGTGACCATGTTTCGCAAGCATACAGCACAGCAAGCATGATTATCGTTTTATATTTTAAGCTTCAAATTCCTCAACAGAATTCGCGACAACAAAAAATCTTTTTACTGAAAAATTACACGAAATCCCTGCTTTCAGTTGACATCAAATTTCTTAGTGTATATGGTTTTGGTCTGTTAATAATGATCCTAGGTATTTGAAAGTATCCACTTTATCGAAAGGAAATATTATTCGATATTTTAACGCATCATAAAATGCAGCATCACGATCCCAACAAACTTCAATGTATTTAGTTTTCTGTGTATTTACTTCTAAGTTCATATCCCTGCAAGCGCTAATTAAGATTTCTGCATTCCTTTCTATTGTTCTATCATCTCCTATTAGATTTTTATCATCAGCATACGCCATAATCTCGTAATTACAATTCAGCTCTAGGACCTGATTGCTGTTTTTGATTTTCCTTATAGTGTTCTCCAGAACAAAGTTAAATAACAATGGCGACAACGCGTCTACTTGTTTCAGGCCATTCTCAACCTAAAAGCTCGTGAACAAGAATTTCTCTACTCGAACCTTACTTTGGGATTCATTTAAACATACCTTAATTAATCTACCTTTTTCGGTATTCCAAATTCTGTAAGAATTTTGTACATTGTATTCCCATTTCTTTTCAAGTAATGGTCGAACCATAAATATCTGGTCGCTAGTTGATCGATTTTATCTAAATCCGTCCTGATAATCTCCAATAATTTCATCTGCGTATGGAGTCAATCTTGTTAATAGAATGTTTAAGAGGATTAATTGCACTTCGACAGAAGAGAAGTGCCTCGATAATTATTACAATCAGTTTGTTGCTTTTCTTCTGAACTGGAACAATGACTGATTCTTTTCACTTTTGTGGTAATTCCTCTTTGTTCCAGATAAGGAGAATGAGTTTGTGCATCTTGCTCTAGATTTTTCTTTTCCAGCTAAAATTAAATCAGCCAGAATTTCGTCTACATCCGGAGATGTGCGTTTCTTTAATTTTTAATAGCGATTCCTATTTCTGTCTGGTTAGGTTCTGGGATATACGGTTATCCTATATGCATTTCACTTCCTCCGCGAACATTAGTTTTTGGCTATTTGATAAGCAAATCGTCTAGGATTTTTTTATCTAATTAAGATGCTATCCTGATCAGTGAGAACTATTCCGTTGACTTTCTTTAATATATAAGCACGGGATTGATTAGCCTTTCAAGCACGAGATTGATTAGCCTTTCTTAAGTTCGTTGATGCATTTATAAATGTCCCGAATGTTTTATTTTTACTATTATCTTCAAGTTAATTAATTTTAGCTTTCAAAAATTCGCGTTTCTTTGTTCTAAAAATTTTGGAAGTTTTCCGCCAGATGACAATGATATTTTATGTAGTTATTTCGTAGCCAAAGTAGTTATTAGAAATTTTGTGTAGTTATTTCGGATTTTGTAGCCAAAGTTGTTTATCCTGTTTTCTCTTTTCTTTTACTTTAGTGCATTCTTGATCGAACCATGGTTTGTTCCTACGTATTTCTGCGTGCCCCAATATTTCTTTTGCTGAAATTTTAATGTTATATCTCATTTAAACCAAGTATCACGAACACTAGTGCACTCCGAACCTTCTAAAACCGAGAATCTATTTGACATTTCAATCTGGCTCCCCTCTCACCTGACTCTCCTCTAATTTCTTTAAATTAAACCGCTCCGTTTTCAGATATTGAATATTTCCTTTATTCAACGACAGTCTCTTTCTCATTATCTCTCCTATTATACTGCTACCAGGTAGTAATCAGTATCACAATCATCTCCTCAGAACAACCGAACATCAGTTTTGTTAGACCGTTTTCTTCTGTCTACTAAAATGTTATCAGTTTGATTGTTTTTTTTTTTTTTTTTTCATTTGATGAAGAGGGAGTATATGAATGTCGCGATGTGGGAATTTTGCAATCTTCACGGTAAGGTTGCTGGATGTTGCAAAGTTCACAAGGCTAACGCCATTGTCACAACTTTCCTTTCGCAGACATTTATTCCCTGTAATCGGTTTGAAAATACCCTCCCGTCCTACCTTCGCATTGAAATCGCCTAACAGAATTTTAATATAGTATTCCGGAAGATGATCAAATACCCGTTCTATTCTTTCGTCTTTTTTATCGTAATCCTTATTTTCTGTTGGGGTTGCATTTAAAACAATAATATTACACCACCGACCCTTAAGAGAAGTAAAAGAAAATCTATCATTAACAATTCCAACTCATGTAATTGCTGATATTATTCGTTTGTGAACGAAAAACCCTTTTTCTAGTTGGTAATTTTTAATTCGTTCCCCGTAAAAAACGTAAAATTTTACGACTTGGTTCCCCCATTTCTTTCTCATCTAACTTCCTGATATCACACTAGGTCCATCCTCTATTTTTAAACTCATTCGTTCCAAATTTTAATGCGCCTGCTCTATAAAGACTTCTTATATTCCATGTTCCAAATCTTATGTCGATTTTACTTTGCTGAGTTCGTGCCAAGTTATCAGTTCTGATCCGAGGATTCTGCTACTGTATCAGAACAAGCCTTTTTTTTTACAGGATGAGGTTGTTAGCCCCATACCAAATCCCCAAGCTGGAGGATCACCCCTTGTCGTCTGTCCCCGACTGCTTATTCAGTATATTTGTAGCCAGGGGTGCCCATCCCCCCCAAAGGTGATGTCGCACTCCCCCCAAAACTAATAATCTCTTCCCTCCTCAAAACTCAAGTCCTCTAAAAAACAATTGCCCAATGTAGCAGCAGTTTTTATAGTACTAGTAATTGTTATTTTTGTTGTTGTTTTTATTTCCTGTAGTAGTATTATAGAATGCTTGTAGTAATAGTAGTAGTAGGGGCAGTAGTAATTATAAAAATGACATTACTTTTATTAGTAGTCTTGGTAGTGTACAATACTAAATATGTTCTATAAGGATATTGAAGGGTATAAAATCATCTACACACTGTGTATGGCACAGGTATTCTTTTTTTACAATTAGTAGTATTATTTTTTTCTTTACAAAATATTGATATAATTCCCTTGTACATGAAAAGTAAGACGCAAGTTACAAGTTATTGAGTTTGATACCAAAAGAAAATGTTATCCTCGAAATTAGCCTACAAAAAGAAGTGATATCCAACAAAAAACATTCCTGTAAAAGAGCCAAGTACGAGTGGCCTTAAAAAGAATTGAAATCACAAAATAGGCGCCAAGTTCTGGTGGACAAAAGTTACACTCACTGGCTCACTTCAAATTTAGATTTGAAACTTGGCTGTTGTCTGTATGGTCACCACTAGCTCACAATTATGTCAAACTACTTTATAATTTTCAACAGACAACATAGGCAAGTTTCAAATCTAAATTTGAAAGTGATTCCTTGAGTGTTTGTAACTGTTGTTCACCAGAACTTGGCGCCATCCTTTCATATAGCAACTTGCGTGGTACTTCATTCATAGAGTTTCTAAGCAGGGGGTAGGGGGATTCATTCTCGAGATTTAAAAAAAAAAACGCATCGTGTTCCAATGTTATTCTGACGACAGCAAAATTACTTATTCGACATTAGAGTAAAATTCTTCCCCAATTTTTTTTATTACCCCCAATTTTTTTCTCGATGGCACAACTTGCGCCATTCATCCCTTTTGTGGGCGGCTCTTCTCTCTTAAAACGAACCAACCTTTCCTTTCATACGGCTACTTGCGCGGCACTTCATTCATCGAGTATCGAAGCAGGGGGTAAGGGGGTTTACCCCGGAAAATTTTTGAAAATTAGTTTCTCAAAATCGTGTTTTAATGCTATTCCGACAGTAAAATTGCTAGTTCGAAAGTAGAGTAAAATCCCCCCCAAAATTTTTCTCAATGGCGCAACTTGCGCCATACATCCCCCCTGTGGGCGGCCCTGTTTGTAGCTAACCTCTATATCTAGATGCCTTCTCCTCGATCCCCAACCTGAGGACATGCCGTGTGACAGGAAGACTACATTTCACGCAAATTAGTATCGCTATATTTTAGAAATACAATAGATATTGATTATCCGAACACTGCTTTAAAACACACAGGTCCAATTAATATGCTCGAATATATGAATACATATTGAGACTGTGAAAGCTTTGATGCCGAAAAAATCGCAAAATTAGAGACTAGTATCAATGTAGTATTTCATGAATGCACCGTACGTTTGACTATCCGAGCTATTATTGGTATACCACATTATTTTGTTTTATAGCTACATAACTTTATATTTTTGTAAGTGATTATACTGTTTACTTGTTCTCTGCCAATAGCAACTGAATGAATTGATAATACAAAACTGAAATACACAAGAATAAAATTTAAATATATATAATGTGATATAATTTTATATAATGTGATATTTCTAAAGGCATCTTATGTAAAGAGCGCCTTGTACCCTTCACAGATTCTTTCTCAAGAGTCACTATTTGAATTTATTATACAAAGCTGGCACCGGATAACTAAAACCACTCATCTATAATGTGATGTTTCGTAGGGCGCCTTATGTAAAGGGCGCACTGTATCTTTCACAAGTTCTTTACCAACAGTAACTGTAAGTATTTATTGTACAGAACTGTGGTATACAGAAGAGTGAATAAAATCGTTCATCTTTGATGTGGTTTCGCAAGGGCGCCTAATGTAAAGGGCACACTGCACCTTTCACGGGTTCTTTACCAATAAAACTGTAAGAATTTATTACTAAAATCTTGTACCTTTATTTATACTGTGATGTTTCGGAGGGCGCACCGGGACACGTCCCGCTGTCCCGGTGGGCCAGCACGGGCCTGGAAGTAAACTCGCATTTACAAGTTAATTCTTAGCTTATACAGATAATGAAGGCTTCTTGTACAGTAATTTTGTGAACCAAATATTAGTAAGTGAATACATGGAACTCCTCCCCCCCCCCGTCTGTGGATAGATGTTGTTTCAGAGTTTAACGTCCTTTTCAGCAGCGAGGCTATATGAGACGGGACCTACTGATTAACGTGGAATCCGAACCACATGAGCTCCCGCCGGGAATCGAACCCCGGTCTCCCACGCCAAAGGCGCGTCTGTGGATAGTATTTTAGTACATATATATTTCTTTTATAAAATAACTGTATAACTTGATAACTTTCCACATAAAAGTGTATGATGGGAAACGCCACATTGAATTTGGGACTAGTTAACAATGCTTAGGGGCGCAACCACAAGGGAGTCTACCTCACAAAAATTTCGAAACTCGACTAACATTTGTAGACTTTCTTAACGAACTATACTTGTTTAATAGAGAAATTATTGATGTAGGCTAAAGATTGTTTCTACGTTTTATCATGTACTTTTTACTTTTCTTATAAAAAGAATCGCTCTATCATTTTTTAAGAATATAGATAACAGTAATTAAGAATTAATTTTCGTCTTTTCGGGTTCAAAATAGAACAGGTTCGATATTACATAGATGTATTGGACCCCTCCCAGCAAACATTTCTGAAGCTCATTCGTGGCTAAGCGGTTGGCGTACGTGCCTTTGGCGTGGGAGACCCGGATTCGATTCCCGGCGGGAGCTCATGTAGTTTGGATTCCACGTTAATAAGTAGGTCCCAGTTCATATAGCCTCGCTGCTGAAAGGGATGTTAAAATCAATTCAACTCAAACATTTCTGGGTGTAGAACTGGCAATGCTGTTTATTTTGACGTTCTTCGACTTTTTGGCTTATGTTAGCTATACATGCTGATCCTACATCTGGCGGGTTCAAAGTTTGTTTTCCAGAATGTATGACATTGATAAGCATTGTTTCACCTCATGTAGAAGTATATTCTGTTCATTGTGCTTTGCTTACAACCAAGACGGATGATTTGGAATGTAGTTTTTCTTTTAAAGTTTCCACTGAGGAAAACAAGCAAAGATCAATTCAGGAGAATGATCGAAAAAAAAAAATCCGCTTTAAATTCACAGGATATTTTATGGCAGCAAAGTTGTTTGCACTAGATATATTTCCACAATTTATTTTAAATTTTCCTAGATAAGCTGTGAATAAAGTGTGTTGAATTTACATTGTTTTTATAACGCTAATCTCTGCCACGAACTTCTTCAGTCTACTCTGCAGAGGAATTTGGATCAGTGTCAGGGATTGGGTTTGCTAGAATGAATTGTTCGCAATTATATAGAAAAATTATTTAGTGAATTTACGAAGCTTCTGAAATTAATATTAGCTGTACCTATGACGTTAGCAAAAGGAAAAAGGTGTTTTTCCATATCGAAAAAAAATGACACTTTCAAGCAATTGAATGTTCGAAGAAAGGTTATTGCCATTAGTTATGCTTCCCATCGAAAAAGATCTGACAATAAAAATACCAGAGTTCAACCAGCATGTAGGCCTATTAGGCAGATGTTCTCCAATGAAAGATAGGAGAGTGAACTTACTAATTAAATAAGGTGACTAATCGGATAAAATGTTCTGCATTATTTTTTTAAATTTTTTTAAAACGGAATTTTATTTAATTTCACATGTCACATAGCATTTTCATCTAAAGTTATGCTGATTAGTCAGTGAGTCTAGTCTGCCTCCGATCGTTCGTACTACAACACCCGAAACCACAATCCACCGGCCGCTACTGCTTTGTAGGAAGGAAAATTGGACTGGACATATGAAAAAAATATCTTCTGCATGACGCTATAGAGGGAAGATGGAAACCTCATTGGTCCCACGACCTGCCGGCAGGCAGAATACTTAATAACAGCCTTTACAAAAGCACTAAAAGGCAGAAAATAATAAAAGAGCTACACGGTAGAAAATGATAATAATAAAGTACTTAGGAGAAAGCAATTCATTACTATTATATATAAAATGTTTTGAAGTCTGTGCCAAGCAAAACAAATTAAATCTCAACATAAAATTAGTTTGGATGGTAATTTTCTCAAGGATTTATTTATTATCGTGGTTCAGATTTCAAAAAAAATGTTTATAGATAATGGTAACGGACTATTTCCTGCTTCCAAGCGCTTATTGCTATTAAATTGAAGTCAGTTAATATACTTTTCTTTTTAGTTCATTATGGGGTCTATGTTAGAGACAAAGGAACATCTGGATAAAAAATATGTGTCCAATGAGAAATTGGGCTTGGGAAACAGACAGAAGTTATCGCGCGCAAACTTTGGGGAATAGATAGGTACAGGAGAGATTCGATGTGTTTATGTTGGTTGGATTTTCTTGCAATGCAGAAACCAATCTCCTCTCTAAAAGTTGCACACGATACTGCCCAGTAATGTCCGTTTGGCACAAAGTCATCTAGAATTATTAATTTTTATAACAGAATATGGTATCAACAATTTTTTAGTTTGAGGAAACTGTGGGAAAATTTGGGTAGGGGTAAGGAAGAATGTCTCCACTGTTTTAACTGCAATTTTAATTGCTTGTTTTATTTTTTTCACAAATACATATGCTACTTTATCTCCTATATATTCAACTACCTCACTTTTATAAGAATATAAAGTGCTTTTAAAACTATTAGGACTATGTGATTGATAAGCATTTGAATAAGACCTTCTTGGATCAGGTTGACATGTGATAATTTGTTTTAATAATGATTCAGTCTACAGTTATTGTGAACGGGATTCTTAAATATCGCTTATGATTAATAAATTCAAGTATTTTACTCAATTTTTTAGGTAATATTACTTTAGAAGCTGAATATAAACCGCAATACTTTTCATCTCTAATAACTCCTCTAATTCAAAATACTTAGCGAAACATTCTTCACGTAAGGATCTCTTATGCCCATTTTTAGTTATTTGACTACCTACAAGTTTCCATAGGTCTTTAATCCAACAATAATAACTATTCTTATTATCTTTAAAATACAACAAATTAATATATTTTTCGTTTTTTCTTTTGTTATTTTAAGTAGAAAAATTGAAAAGTTCTTGTCAAAACTACATACACTAATGAAAATATTGGTTGCTTTCAAACTTAGCTATGTCAGTAAGTCGAACAGGAAAAGGAATGGTTTTAGAATCCTCTTTAAACTTATCTTCACGCCTTTCATATGTAGAAACTCTTTCCTCGTTTTCATTAACTGAATATAACACAGATAAGATTGACAGTAGGAAATATTTCTGAACCTTATTCTTAATGTTAATACATGATCTTCTCGTTTAATTATGTTTGGAAGTTCAATATAAGAAGAGCCATTCATTGGAATATACGTATTCATTCTTAATTCCAAAAGAAATATAGCATATGACATCTATCCAGATCTTCGTCCTTGCAATTCTTCCATTTCGATTTTGATATGTTTTTAGCTCTAGCGTAAAATTAATTTAAGTTTTGTAAATTCAAGTATTATTTCATTAGCTATTTTAAAGTTATGGTCTTGTTTTTTTTTTCTAATTTACAAATAAATGACATATTCATTTTAAGTACATTAAAAACTTTCAAGCTATCTTTAATTTTATTTTAAACAACTCTGTCATTTGCATTTAAAAATTTAGTAAAGTCTTCATACCAAGTTTTGTATTTAAAATGTTTGTAATCTGTTCTTAAATGATGTTTCCTTCAATTCAGCTTTTAATTCAGGTCCTTTTGGTTTTGGTTCTTCACATATCTCTTCTTTACATGGAAATATTTATATAAATTTTAATATTTTGTTTGTTATCATGTTGTACACTACTGTCAATAAATTCAGTTTATCATAGTCGGGCATAATCTATTATTTTCCTCTATTTGTCTAACTTTCTCAATCCAATTATTGTATGCCTATTACAATTCATATTATTAATTATAACGAACAAAATATTTTTCAGTTTCATTTGTAGTTTCTTAAAATGTTTTATGATTATTACACATAAAAGCAATTTACTGTTATATGTTTAATTTAATTTCCAGGTTTTGATTCAAAAGGAAGCTCATGTCTTGTAAATCCATTCCAAAATATAGTTATTAATATTAGTAAAGTATTGTAAGAGTTGTTTCTACCTAACAACAAATGGTGTATACATAGAACGGTTCCTGTCGCATTGTTCCTATTAGTGCCATCGAAATCGGTTTTTGAAAAAAACGAAAACCGGTTTTTGAAAAAAAGTGAAATTTCATAAAACCGAAATGTCGGTTTTAAAAACAAAAAAACTCGCTTTTGTGGTTTCGGTTTTGAAAACCGCTTTTGTGGTTTCAGTTTCCAAAACCGCATTTGTGGTTTCGGTTTTAAAAACCGATTTTGCTGTTTCGGTTTTGAAAATCGCATTTCCGGTTTTCGGTTTTCAGAAAATCGGTTTTCTCAAAAACCGAAAACGTCACAAAAATTCGACAGCACTAATTCATACAGATAAGCGATACAAATATAAAAGATCTCAGTCTAAGTGGATGAGATTTCAAATTGAATTTCATGAGTTGCATGTGTAGTGATCTATATATATAAAAGAGAACGTACAAATCCTTTGTGAACTCATCACGCTAATACGGCTGAACCGATTTCTTTCATTTTTGGGGGGTTGTTAGGATTTGGACCCTAGATGGTTTTTATCATATCACTTTAATTTTTAATTACCAGTGTCTTGAGATAATGGACCATTCAAGTCTCCATAGTTCATCATAGGTAAAAATAAACGTATGTATATGCAACCCGCATGACCACGTGACTCGGCGGGTTAACATAAATGACAGGCGCTTGCAATTTGAAAGCGAAAAAGTAAAAATTATCTAAGTAACAAAGTTTATTGCGTTCCGGGGTGACCGCAGCGAAGCGGGGTGAACGCTGCTAGTCTTAAATAGGGATATACTTTATTTTCTATTTAGCTCTGACTTGTACAACCAACGAACTATCCCTTTCGCACAGTGCTGCACATATTACCATAATAGTCTTGGAGAAAATAAAAAAAGTTCAAACACACTTATAAATCAATACAATTGTCTCGATTGATAGATGCTTTCACAATTGTTAAAAAGTGTAATTAAAAACAGCAAACATTGTTTCTGCTTTGAAAAAAACAAACATGGTTTCGCTTATGAAACCGCAAACCGGTTTTGGGGCGGCTTTCGCTTTCGAAAAGAACTTTTGCTGTTTCAGTTTGGAAATTCGCTTTTCCGGTTTCGGTTTTCAAAACCACTTTTGCGGTTTCTATTTTGAAAACTGCATTTGCGGTTTTCGGTTTTCAGAAAACCAGTTTCCTCAAAAACCGAAAACCGCAAATGTAACAAAATTTCGACAGCATTAGTTTCTATTACGGCGTTCCATCGTTCACTCAATTAGTTCTGAAACACCGTTTCTGTGTTAAGTCATGACACTACAGCTATGCTAGCCGCAACACCAGATCCTCGGTTTTAAATACCATGCGAAAATGGTAGTCGCGCTGAAACAACTGGCTTGTGTTAAAATTAAGTAGAATTAACACAATCATTCTTTACTGTGCAAAGAACGCATTTCCTTCAATACAAAGAAATGAAAATAAATTATTTTACCTTATTGCGATTTTAAGTTCTAGTTTATTGTTTAGTGGATGTGTAAAAGACACGATCTTTAAGTGTACTTATATACTAACATAATCTACATTTTTAAAATAATTAATTGACTTCGCAGTAATAGGTAAGTTTCTACTTGGACGTTAATCGACGTTTCTCGAAGATTAAGATCAATTTTGTGTTAAATTTCAACATGCAAATATTTTACGGACTACAGTATGTCGTGTCTTCGTAGCAAATATATAATACTTTTGGATATATCATTTAATATAATCACTATTTCATGTAACCATTTATTTGAAATTATTCGCTTTCTTGAGAAATACACAGACATGCAGGAGTTGATGTATATAGACGCACAACAATAGTTATTTAAGGAAAGGTATATTCTTCACTTCGAATTTCACAACAAACATAACAATGGTACATCTGTGGAAGAATAACATTTAACAATCATGTGTTTCATCTTCACAACACTGTGGGAGAAAAATAAATATGCACAGAAAAGATCAAAACAAAATTCTATATTGTACCAACAGAGAAGAGGATTACAAATGTGGGTAAAGAACGCTAACCCGAAACAGGGAATAAAATAAATATTTTCTTTTTTATATATACATACTCATAATTATTATCTCGTGGTCAACTTATTTACACAAGTAATAAAATTGTTTACGATCAAGTTGTAGGGGAACAATCATTAAATTTAATGGCTGTAGTCCTATTTCAGCCTGGAGAAGTGACAGGAAACAATACAAGTTTAATCATGGTTAATATAAATTAATAATCTAGTCCTGAAATATTCATTTGACCCTTCAATACAGTATTAAACCACTCCTTTTAGCAACGATATATTTAAGAACGATCTGTGAATATGTGAACGTAACTAGCCTTTACTTAGGGTGAAGGTTTATTTTACTTGCTTCGTATAGTGAATACATTTAATGTGTTTACGTTAACATGGAAGTAACTTGACAAATTCTCATAATATACAAATAAATAGGAGTAATACGCCATGGACTTCGTATCTAAGTCATTTACGTGTGTCTTGACCTGAGCTTGGAGCAGTAATTTTAAAAGAAATAAATTGGGAGAGCTATCATAGCCCAAACCCTGATTTTGGTAGAGGTACCCGGTATAATCCATCAACTTTTGGAGAGAGGTGTTTTAAGACCACCATGCTAAATTTTGGCAAATATCAAAACTAAACATTTGGTAGGATTGTACAGAACCATTTTCCATACAAATGGTACATGGTACAGCGGGGGACACTTCTAAATGGTACAGCCATATGGAGATTTACAGCTAAAGTGCTCCACCAGTTGAGTCCAAAGTATTTGCCGGGAAGTACTGCAACCGAATTAACTTTAAAAGAAGGCGGGTGGGTGGCATAATCGCCAGGCACTGACAATTCCCGTACACTTGGGCGAAATTCCCACTATCGTCTACAGCATCATTTTTCCAAATGAAATGGATCTACTTCTCATGGCAAACATATTACTTGATATTTGTTCTATTTGTGGAGATAAATTGAAACAAAAAATTGAAGTCCAATCCTGTTGCTGTTGGAATGAACACTCTTTCTGTCGTTTGATCTGAAATGACTTTGCAGACTCTGAATAAATATTCTGTCACTTCAGGAGGGTAGGAAGAGCGGATACCCACCCACCCTTCCATCAGTGTGAAAACACACATTTAATCAAATGCTTAGTGAGAGTGAGCCCATTGGTATAGCACTTTTATGATTTCAATCTTTGCTCCCAAGCCATCTTATGTCATAGCTGATGACCTTGGAAAACGAGAGATGCAAATATGATGAAAGAGAGATACAGTCACATGCGCAAATTTAGAATTTGAGACAAAATGATCGGATAGCATCCATATTTTGTTGAAAATTTTGAATTGGTAAGTAGACATGTAAAAGCTCGCCCAAACCTGAGAGCATCCCACTACCAATTGTTGAATTCAAGTGAAGAACTCAGTTGAGAGCACCAGATGATTACGGAGGGGGAGAAACATCTTCAGATATGGGAAACAAATAATGAAAAAAATGGACTGCTCTGAGCAGGACTCGAACCATCGAACTTATTATTACTAAGCAACGACTCTACTCACTCATCCACGGAGCCACACTGAACGCTAGCCAGTTATACATCAGACACAGAACGTTTGTTACTTACAAAACGTTTTTGTAAGGGGGAAAGCTAAGGAAATTCCCCGTCTCTAGTTTTTGTTTCCCTGGCACTAACTTAATTACTGTTGTCCCAGCCTGGGAAGAATATTTTCCACCCCTCCATAAACTTTCCTAACAATTTTCATACATTTATATATAGCAGCACAAAACATTTATCCATGGCTGTTCTGCACAATTATACATACACAAAACAATTACTTCCAATTCTATTAATTCCAGTACCAAGTAAACAGAAATACTGGATATGAAATTCTATATTTTGGCAATAATCTTGCAGAAAATATAGAAAAAAAAATCAATTTTTCTAAAAGGAACAGGAGGACCCAGGGGTGTAGCCACGGGGGTGCCCATCGGGGCCAGGCCCCACCAAATGATTTCGTGCCCCCCCCCAAATGACCAGCTTTTAAAACATCATTGTAAGATTACCTCGTTTCAGTCACTTAAAAATAACAACGTTTGCATATAATTAATAATTTACGGTAAAATAGTATGGAAAAATACTATTTTACCATACTAATCGAAAAATAGTATGGTATCTGCACCTTATTATACCTATCGGAAAACAGTATGGTTTAATTTTTTTTTTACAGCAGATTACACAATTTATTGCGATTTATATTTGACACTTTGAAGACAAACGTTTCAACAAGGTACTGTAAATACTACCATAAAACAATGGTACTAAACTGATTTGTAAGTAGGCCTGCATCACATTTTTTATATGCTGTAACTAGTATTTAAAAAAAAACATATTTATATCAGATGAAAAATGTGGTGAAAAACAACGTTTTTAGTATGGATTTCAATTAATCGGCAATTTTCAATTATTTTTACATGTCACCATCCCCCTTAGGAGTACTAATGGGGACTGAATTTGGATTTAAACGGCATCGAAAGTGGCACTGTTCATATCAGCCACTCCGAAAACTATGATTTGACATTAATATTGGTCATTTTCGATCATTTTTGTATTTCTTCCCCTTCTCTTCAAAGTGCACCTTCAAAGTGAAGCTATAAAAACCATTCCAGGCCTGAACCTCATCTACGTTGAAATCAGTCGGGTGGCTGAAGAGTTGTTACAAATGTAGTCATTACATTTTATATATATATATATATATATATATATATATATATATATATATATATATATATATATATATATATATAGGGTGAACGGTAACTACATCGACAACTTCGGGCGGGTGATAGTACATCTAACAAGAAGCAAAGAAAAAGTAGTAGTGAACATGGGACAAAATTCCGTCCCGTTTAGGAGTGACAGAGTGTCGAAAACGTGAGAACATGAACTTTAGAGGCCAACAGCTTAAAAACAATACATCATAGAGAGTGCGGTTAAAAACGTCACTTAGAAAGGCATACCTACTCTGTTGAAAAATGCATGTTTGGAAACGGGATTCCCCAAAGGAGCGGAGGGATTCCCGGACATGCTGTAAAGGAAAGAAGTGTCACACGTTGTTAATCCCGTGCACACACGTAGCTGCGTTTTCAAATATGCATTTTTCAATAGAGTAGGTATTACTTTCTAAGTGACGTTTTTAACCGCACTCTCCAAGATGTATTGTTTTTAAGCTGTTGGCCTCTGAAGTTCATGTTCCCACGCTTTCAACACTCTGTCATTCCTAAACAGGACGGAATTTCCCCCATGTTCACTAGGACTTTTTTGCTTTTTTTAAGATGTACTATCACCCGTCCAAGTTCGTCCACATAGTTACCATTCACCCTGTATATACGTATAGATATATATATAGATAAATAAATAATTACATTATTTGGGAAAGTTGCGAATTATAGCCTATATAAATTGAATCATACAGAAGTTATTCGAAGACGCACTAGACACCAGCATGACTGGTGAAGAACCCTGTGTGTATTACAATACAATAAAACTCCGTTTTGCGGCTATCGCAGCATTGCATTTACGTCACACGATTTTCTGTAGTTAGTTGTTAGTGATCGTAACCACCGTTTTAAAATTCCTTCGCGTTCCCACTTGTATCGCTATTTCTTAGAATGTTATTTAAAACTACTGATTTGAATCATTACCCACTCTTTTCTTCGAAGAAGTTTCGCATATCAAACAAAAGAAACTTTTTTTGTGTGTGAAATATTTTCCGCGACAGAACAATGCACGATTTGCAGACCTGAAGATATTAAAAACCTAATTCGTCGGATATTAATGTCATACTACTTTTTTATTATTATTTTTGGATTTGAATATTTCTGAAGGAATCGAGTTTATTCGCATTCTCGCACTGATTTAGGAAAAAAAGAATTTGTAAAGTGGTAAACTGAAGTCCGAAGTCCAAAGATGCTCGAAAGCTTGTTTACAAACGAGATGTCCCTGTTTCTTCACGTGTGCAGCCACTTCGAATCTCTGGTCGACAAGGAACAGATCTCTGTATCGTTAATACTGGCGAACCTCAAATGCACGAAGCATTCTCGATCTCGGAAGAAGAGGTCGATGTTATTTCTTTAAATCCTGTTTTAACTTCATCTTCTGCAGTACTTTCTCCTTGCCAATCACCGGTGATCTAAAATGATGGATGCGATCTCCTTGGGGAAACGACAGTAGTTTTGAAGAATTAGGATTGGTTAATTAAACAACCTTATGGGGATAAAAGATTATTACGAGCCTACCATTATCTAATACTTTAATTTGTTACCGAAAAACGCTACAAATATATTCACAATATAAGCATTTTGTAATAAAAAGTTCTACCATTAAAATAGTTTTTTATTGTAATAACCCCTAAAATAATCAAAATAATGAAAAAACAAAGATCAAAAAGTGTTACGTAACAAAGGGGAGGGGTTCGGCCTTGCGTTACGAAGTGTGACAAGCAGATGGGAGGGGTAAAACTTGGTCAAAAATAGCGTTACGTAATATGTGGACGGCCCCTAGAACAGGAAATGAGACATGGATGTTAATAAAATAATTGTTTTTTTTAGTCACAAATAATAATAAATTATTTTTGTCAGGAAATCTTAAAGAAAATAAGTGAAATTTCAAAGAAAATCAGCCTTATGTAGATAGGTGCTGTGTGCAAGGGCTTAAACTAAAATAGTTATGCACAAAGATAAACGTTTGGTCCGGCACAGTAATTATTGGTTAAACATAATAAAAACTACCTGGAATATAATTTATGGACGAAAAGCAAATAATAATAATAATAATAATAATAATAATAATAATAATAATAATAATAATAATAATAATAATAATAATAAGCTAGAAACCAGAGCTTTTTAGTTTCCCGGAAGGAAACAAAAATTTGCCGGTTTTTTCAGGCCTCAAAAACACTAGCTGCAACATAATTTCTTTTGGCTTTGTACCTGGCTCCCCCTGAAAAAAGGCCGGGCCCCCCTACATAAACCTGCTGGCTACACCCCTGGGGGACCATACACGCAAGTTGCGCCCATGAGATTTGTTTTGCGGAGGAGGGGACAGAAATTTACATTGAAAATATCAAAATCGCACGTTTAATTATATCACAATTTTATTTTTAAGAATGCCAAATGCGAAGGAGAACGAATGTATTCTCTTTGGCTTGAAAGAATAAAATTATGGCTGAAAGTAGAAGTTAACAGAGACTGATGATGTTTAGGAAAAATGCATGATACCAATCAGTGGCGTAGCCAGCAGGTCTGGAACCTCCGGACATTTGCACAAATTGTTAAAATAAGGCCTAAGGACAGAAATATACTGAAGAGACCTCGCGATCGAGGTCGAGGTGTCACTCTCGATACTGGCACAAACACATGCATTCAAATGGGTATGCACATGCGGGTACGCTACATTGCGATCTAGAGGTCGACCGCGAGGGTGAATCAGTGGTCACGATGATAAACAACCGAGTTTGTTTTTCGAAGTCCGAAAAAGTGAGCCTAGATCCGTCACAATTCCCGCAGATCTATACACAGGGAAGTGCATGTTCCCGCCGTTCTTTATATAGACACTAGCTACAAATCGTACTGTCATCTGAGCGATGTGAAAATGTAAAAACAAAATCAAACTACTTTTTTTTAGATTAATATTGACTGCACATCTCATGCACAGTTCCAATATGCAAAATCAATCATTATCTTAAGCAGAAATTGCTGAAAACGACAGAAAATGGATATTTAAACATCCAAGTAGAAACCTGTGCTGGAGCGATTCTATTATCAATATTATAATACAAGCTCTTGCAAGTTGCGTCTGTGGTCAAGTGGCTTTAGTACTACTACTCACATTTCTGAAACGAAGAGCAACCATTCGAGCCTCCGTGTGTAAAGTTAAAGCTTTCCTTCCTTTTTTTAATATATGAAAACTTTTTTATAAATATAAATTTCTACTGTGAAGTGGTTGGAAACACATTATCCGACAGTCACTTTTCAAATCCCTGTTCCATTTATTAGCCCGCCATGTCCATAATTCATATACGAAAACGCTAAAAATGAGAAATGTAAACACAATTGAATACCTAAAAACACACGTCCAAAATGAAAATTATTCATATATATATTTCGGGAGGCTTTGCTAACTTCATTCTTGGAAATGTGAACATTCTACAAGATATTTCATTCACTTTACAATATTTTATTAGAATAAACATAAAATTTGGGGGGAATCAAGCCCGGAAGTCCCCTAAAATACACCATATATATATATATATATATATATATGCATGTTTTTTTTTGCATTACAAAAAACTTAGGGTACGTCATAATCTGGATTCTAATAAAGCAATTTGAACAATTATTTAGAAAATATGTACTGCTTAAAATCGGATTAAATCGCAATGCCAGTAATCTATAATATCTTACATTTTTATTTATTTACATTGAATGTGTACTTGTTTTATACTGTATAGCATAAATATTAGCTGCTACGTAAGAAACAATTATGTATAATTGAATTTAAGTAGGAAATCGATATAGTTATAAGAAGAAGCTTGTGAAAATGAAGTGTATAATAATGGTTGTATCTGAAATAGATGTTGCGTAATGGCGTAGTTGGTTACCCCGCCAGCTTTGGAATACTGGGCTCTTCAAACTGTCCATCCTTAGGGATGCGCAGAGTCGAGTCGAGACAGAATTTTCCTGGCAAAATTCAAGTCGAGACAGCTCTTCCAATAGAAAAATATACATTTTTCGAGTCGAGACATCACTTTTACAGCATATTGTCGAGACCAGACGACCTCAAATCTTGTCTCGCGCATCCCTATCCATCCTACCTACATAAAATCAATTTTGCATACGAATATTCAATTTCTTTTAACGATAATTGTAATCTACGATACAGATTGAAGTAATATATTGCCTTGAACTGCTTTATTGCCCACTTAACCTTCGTATACTGCAATTATATCTTAGTTTGGCATAAATATTTATGATTATTAGAATGTAAACACTGAAGAATATATATTAACACACAATGAGGAAGAACTCAATGCTCGTAGTAATTAAGAAATTGGTTGCATGTTTATTTAAAATTAACTCTCTTGAAATCTAAATAATCATTATTAGAAAGAAAGCAAGAGAACCGTTTTGTTAATTTGGACATATAAGAGAATGTGTATGTGTATGTATATGAATGTGTATGTAATCGAACAGAATATATGAAACTAAATGGAATGGCATGTGGAAGTGAACTTGAAAGAGTATAGGATGTGTAAATGAAAAATTAAAGAAACCAATGGTTAACAGCAGTAGTCACTACTTACAGCAGATGAGTGAAATCTCGCCCCCCCCCTAAAGGTTCAACAATTCTGAAATATAAGGACATCTTATTCGTTTCCTGACAAAATTGAAAAATGGATTTTGCATATTGTTCGTCTATACCCCTTCAATATAGTTAGCTAACAAACCAAGTACGATCGACTGACTAGACGTCACGTGAGTGAAATTTATATAGGAAGTTTCGATACAGCGTTCACCGAAGTGACGCAGACGTGGTGTTGAAGCTTCTGGTAGGTCCTATTTCGTAATGGATTTTAGGTCAGTGAGATTTCTTTATACGTATCAGAAAGCTCTTTAACTCCATACTAAAGGCGTGTCGTATGATTTATTCAAGCCGCCAGGTATTCGGACAACCATGAGCCCAATTCGTTTTGCTTCACTGCTCACAAGTTTAACTTGAAATAAATTCTTACGTTTCCACGGAAACACAAACTGAAAACTCATTTTATTATGGGTGAAATGTATAATTCTGCAAGTAATAACAATTTTCATGTCCTTCTCCGAGATTCGATCCCTCGTCCTTTGGCTGAGCAGGTCGACACGTAGACAACTAGACTAATTGTCGTTGTGTAACAGCTTGGAGGAAAATCGGTTTCAACTGCATGAAGGAAATTGAGGGCATTGGTTATAGCTTGATGGAGGCAAATACCATGTGCTCCCAAGTTCGTAGTGAAACTTGCTGTTTTTGGAAGATGAAGACAGTCTTAGGGAAATCGCGTGTACTGATTGCAAGCCCTGGAAGATTTTGTCGTAGATTTGGCAGCTCCAAATCAATACATTCAGTGAGTGAACTAGGAGTGCAATGATACCGGTACTCTATTTTGCTTTGATTGGTGATGTTTTTATAAAGATGGAGAACGAAAATATTTTACCGTTCGAACATTTGAAAGAATACTTTTTTCTTAAGAGCTGAGGATGATGGTGGACAAAATTTAAAAGTAAACAGTCTGAACTGCCCCGGCGGAAAAAACTTATCAACAACTAGGGTGCCATAATTAACGATTTATAGTAAGGGGTTAATATGAATAAACTGTGTTCTGATGAGCAGGCCGACTTTATTACTAGAAAATAGTTTGCTGATGGTATGTAATATTGGGGTTCTTTCAGATCAGTTTGCTTATCCTAGAGTCCCGTTGATTATAGAGTTTGAAACTAGCTTTAAAAAGCATATATCGATTTTAGAGTTACTGCCAAGTTTTGATTCACTCCCAGTTCATGTGTTCTCATTTTATTAGTTGTAGTGTAATGTTTCTCTATATTCTGTATTTTTAATTTTACATAACAACATTGTTATTACTATATAATTAGTTTAGCAGAATAATAATAAGCAACAATTTTTTCTAACGCATAGGGATGAGCACGAGCCAAGCTAAAACTCTACTCGATTCGAATTCAAATTGAGTTTCGAGTCAAGTCAAAGGTAATGACCTCGAGTCGAGTTCTGAACCGATTCAGTTTTTCGCGTCGAGTTCAGTCGAGTTTGATAAATGGTTCGTTCGTTTTAACTCGTCTTGAAATCATGGCCTGATTACACTGGAAAACGAAAGCCATGAGTAATGTAAGCTAAACAGTGATATGGAAAACTTTTAGTGTTGCTCACGAGAGGGGAAACTGCTCGCATCTCGTCTCGTCTCGATAGTGAAACGACAAGAGATTTTTCATAACAAGCTCAGCTCGGCTCGGCTCAACTGAGAGGATGGCTCAAGCCGGCTCACTTGGGGTGAACCATCGGCTCGAGCTGGCTTGGTAGGGATGAGCCATCTGCTCGGTTCGGTTCAACTGAGCCGAGGGCTCTAGCCGAGTCGTTGGGTGAGCTGTTGGCTCGGCTCACTTCTCGGTTCGGGTCGATAGTGAATGAGCTGTGAGCCGAGCTGCTCGAGTCGTTGACAATTCTAAACCCGGACCGAGCAGTTTTGCAGATATTTGGCCAGTGCCCTATAACTTTTAACAGTGTATGGCTCGAGCCCGAACACTCAACCTAGACCCTCAACCCAAATTCAGAAGCTAGTGAACAATGTCCTTGACTCCTAGAGTTCACGACTACCGAGCTTCTCATTCAACGAGTTTTGTAGTATTCAAATACAAACCGCTTATCTTTCACGTTTACATACAGAGTTGTTACAATTAATAATAATAATAATAATAATAAAAGTTGTAGTAGTAGTAGTGTCATTGATAATAATTATACTGTCTATGTAATATACTTGAAGAATATACCAAATTTCACAATAGTAAATCCCCACGTTAAGCGGGTTTCCATATGCAGGTTTCTAACTATGAAAACATTTACGATCACTCCCCCAATCATTTTACAGATTCAACCTGTTGCATATAAGTTATTAGGACGTAAAATTGAATATAGTTTATACGAAAAAGACCTTTATGCATTGCAAGACCTGTAACGCCCAAATATTCACCACAAACTTATAGTGGTATCAACATAAACAACAAAAAAAAAAAGTGTGGAGCAGGAAACTACTTTACACGCAAGTCTAACGAAACTCAATGAAGACGTACGAACTGGTCGAGCGGTTTGGGTCAATAGTCTATCAATCATAAGTTTGTGTGTTCAAATCCTGTAGGAAGTATTCGTTTTTTTTTCCTTAAAAGTGTGTTCCTTATTTTCATCAGAGGACTGAAAACATTTCTTTGAATAAATCTTTGGCAACTACTTTTCTCTCAAATTCGATTAGAAGGGAACATTATATGAATTGCCGAAGATATGGCCACGAATTTATGTCGACAGGATCTCAATTTCTTCCACAGGTCATGCCCTGAAATCATCACTGTTTCAAAGGTTTCCTTAACAAATACCTAAGTAGAATATTACATTTATTTCTCGTTCTACGTTTTGAAATGACAAAATCATAATTTTAAAGATAATTATAATACGATAAGCATAAAGGTTTATAGAACTAATGAAGTAAATATTCTTGTGTAAGTTATCGATTTTTAATCTGATTAAAACTCGAATATTCGTTTGCATCGCACTTTAAAGTAAATCCTCTCTCTATATAATTCTTACTCCAATTACTTAATCAATATTTTTAATAATATATTTTTATTGTAATACTTTCACTATTCAATGTCGTATACACTACATTTCCCAAAGCAAAACCTCGCAAATGTATAGTGGACTAGTGAATATTATCAAATAAATTATCATTTTGTTTACGTAAATACTGCATCGCCTCATTTGAAACTTCGTACTTTAAATACTACTACTACTACTACTACTACTACTACTAATAATAATAATAATAATAATAATAATAATAATAAAATCATAGCAATATCTTTATCAGAATTTCAGGCTTAGTCAATAAATGAATTCAACGTGGTCTCTATTCGAAGTTCTATTTAATCGAATCCGATAGAAATACAAAGAGAAACTTCGAGAACAGGTAAAAGAAAAATGTTACTTTGGTGGGATTGGAAGTAACTTTTAGGAGTTCTTTACAATTTACAAACAAATGCCTTAGACAGTTTTTTCTTTTCTTTAACATATTCACCGAACGTATCTGAGTAACTTGCATTTTGTAGTATCTAAAATTTACACCTATTTCATCCTGCTGTAATAATGTTTACCGTATTCGTTACTTTGAGGAATGATATATGTTATTCATATAGGTTCTATTACGTAGTCGTCCGTAAATATTATATAAATTATCAGAATTATTCATGATCTTCCATGGAAATTCACTGGCGCATGCACAGTAGACAGACAGTGTAAATGAAAGGTGAGTTCAACAGATATTATATATTTCGCCGACATTATTTAATAGATATGTAGAAGAGATAGCAAAAATGAATTTTCATAATGAAGATGGAATTTCGGTAGGAGATAGAATGATGAGGTGCATACAGTTTGGGGTTGATATGGTTGTTGTTGCAGAATCTAAAAAGAAAATTAATAAGATGTAGAAAACTTGACAAAGGCTTCTGAAGAATATGGGATGAAAATAAATGTTAGAAAGACAAAATCCATGGTGATTGAAACGAAGCGATCGGTGTCAAATATAGAAGTAGGAGCGGGGAAAAAAACAGGTGACTAGTTTTTGATGTCTGAGTAGTATTATTACTGATATGACATGCGAACGTGAAATAAAAACCAGGATAGAAACGGCGAAAGAAGCCTTTAGGATGAAGAAAATACTATTTTGTGGGGCCTTAGAGTTGAAAAAAAGACTCATAAAATGCTTCGTGTACTGTATGTTACTGTATTTATAGGACAGAAACATGGACATTACGCAGAAATGATAAGAAACAATTGGAGGCTTTCGAAATATGTGCGTGGAGAAGAATGGAGAGAAATAGCTGGGTCGAGAGGAAAACGAATGAGAGGGATGGAAATGGAAGGAGAAAAATATTAAGAAGAGGAAGAGAAACTGGTTGGAATATTGGTTAAGAAGGAACTGTATCATGAGGGATGTGCTAGAGGGTATGGTGGCAGGAAAGAGAGGGAGGGGACGAATTAGACTATATGGAAACATAATTAGGCTATTGGCGATATCAAAACAGAAAAAATATGTGAAGATGGAGAGGTTAACAGAAGATTGTGGAGCATGGCAGCTTCTCATCTGCGGTAAGTGACCCGCTGGTAATGGCGGAATACTTCTGATATAATGATGCTAGTATGCACAGTAGAAACAGAAAGATCCATTTTACTGTCATTGCTAATACGAATCACAATGCAAATTTCTACAAGGCTGTAGAGAACTATCTGTTAGTCTGCGAGGAGAAATTATAGTCGAGTAAAAGTGGAACAAACTCTCAGTCAGATCGCTTAGGTTTTGGGCTGTGACGAGAAAGCAGTGAAGAAATTGATTTAGCGGTATGACAAATAATAATAATAATAATAATAATAATAATAATAATTTATTTCACAATTCATTTCTGCCAGTAGCTTTCGCCCCCTTAGTCCCACTTCATGCTTACTCAGGAGGAAGCTGCGTGTTCCCAGGTTGGGAACCACTACTTTCCATTAAGGAATTCTGATAGCCTGTTAGAAATTTGCATTCTGACTAATATCAGTAAACTGCATTCTTCTGTTTCTACTGCGCATGCACCAGTGAATTTCCATGGAAGATCATGAATAATTCTGATAATTTATATAATATTTACGAACGAATAGGTAATAGAACCCATATGAATAACGTATATCATTCCTCAAAGTAACGAATACTTATTACAGCAGGATGAAATAGGTGTAAACTTCAGATACTACAAAACGCATTTCACTTGCTTTCCCCGCTGGTCTAGTGGCTAGCACGCGTGCCTAAGGTGTATGGCAGCGTTTCCCAACCTTTTTCAACTTGCGGCACACTTATATATATTATTATTATTTGCAAATATAAAATACCATGGTGTTTTTTTTTCTATGATTACTGATCTGCTCACAGAGATGAAAGCTCGATCACTGGTTTTCCCGTATGCTAATTCATTATGTTTATTTTTTATTCTAATTTTAAAATAGAAAACAATTGCAATGAAATATAGGACTCAGATTTTTAAAAATATGCTTTTTTTTTCGAAGCCTATATCCAACCTTTCACTAAGAACAAAGATCACTAAATAACGAACGAACACACAAATGTTTTGTACTTTTAACTTTGCTGTTTTAACCAAAACCGGTGCATATTATTGCAATCACACAGCTTGCGATGCGTCGAAGTCAAAACACAGCTGTTGAATAAAGTGTTGTTGTCCTGTCATTCACGTGCGAATGAGTGTTCTACGAACGTTCACATGACGCGTACCGTACAAGTGCTTCCATTTCTCGGTGTTAGTATGACTCTCAAATGAAGCGTAACCAAGCAGCTAACCGTGGAAATGTGTACGAGCCGAAATACTGTCTGCTACACAGTAATAGGTGTAGAATAATATATTACAACTACAGTAAATTTTTCCATGGTAGAAATTCATAGCAATGTGAAATACAAAAATATACATATTTTCCTGTCTTGCAATTTGGTTGCTATAGAATTAATAATTTTGTTTCGATTTCCTCGCGGCACACCAGCGTTCCATTCGCGGCACACCAGTGTGCCGCGGCACACCGGTTAGGAAACACTGGTGTATGGGGTCCCGGGTTCGATTCCCGGTGGGGGAGTTGGGAATTTTAATTCTCTTAGATGTTTTTGTATTCGTGTTCCTGTCGTTCAAGATTAACGGGAATGATTGTAAAACGTATATAACCGAGTAGAAAAAAGAGACAAGTTACTCAGATACGTTCGGTGAATACGTTAACTTAAAGAAAAGAAAGAACTGTCTAAGGCATTTGTTTGTAAATTGTAAAGAACTCCTAAAAGTTACTTCCAATCCCACCAAAGTAACATTTTTCTTTTATCTGTTCTCGAAGTTTCTCTTTGTATTTCTATCGGATTCGATTAAATAGAACTTCGAATAGAGACCACGTTGAATTCATTTATTGACTAAGCCTGAAATTCTGATAAAGGTATGGCGATGATTTTATTATTATTATTATTATTATTATTATTATTATTATTATTTAAAGTACGAAGTTTCAAATGAGGCGAAGCAGTATTTACGTAAACCAAATGATAATTTATTTGATAATATTCACTAGTCCACTATACATTTGCGAGGTTTTGCTTTGGGAAATGAAGTGTATACAACATTGAATAGTAAAAATATTACAATAAAAATATATTGTTAAAAATATTGATTACGTAAATGGAATTAAACATGCTTTCCAGTATGAATTATATAGAGAGAGGATTTACTTTAAAGTGCAATGCAAACGAATATTCGAGTTTTAATTCGATTAGAAATCGATAACTTACACAAGAATATTTACTTCATTAGTTCTATAAATCTTTATGCTTATAGTATTATAATTCACTTTAAAATTATGATTTTTCCATTTCAAAACGTAGAACGAGAAATAAATGTATTATTCTATTTGTTAAGGAAACCTTTCAAACAGTGATGATTTCAGGGAGAATTTGAGACTCTGTCGACATAAATTTCACCCTTCGTGGCCATAAGTTATCTTCGATCACGCTCAAAGTGGACTAATAATGTTTTATCAGTTTTCTCTTATTCATATATTGACCATTACCGGGAGAGAATCTTCTGAAATCGTCAATGCTTATAATTAATTTTTCATTACAAATCAAAGGATAATAATGAAATATTGAACATAATATTTTGTTCTCAGCTGTGGATTTTAGATTTGCAATTCATATAATGTTCCCTTCTAATGGAATTTAAGAGAAAAGTAGTTGCCAAAGACTTATTTAAAGAAATGTTCTCAGTCCTCTGATGAAAATAGGAACACACTTTTAAGGAAAAAAAACGAATACCCCCTTCAGGGTTTGAACACATAAACTTCTAATTGATAGACTAGTGACCCAAACCGCACGACCAGTTCATATGTCTTCAGTGAATCTCTTTTGACTTTTGGGTAAAGTAGTTTCCTGCTTCACACTTCTTTTTGTTTATGTCGATACGACTATAAGTTTGTGGTGAATATTTGGGCACTACAGGTCTTGCAATGCATAAAAGTTTTTTTCGTATAAATTATGTTTAATTTTACGTCCTAATAACTTATATACAACAGGTTGAATCTGTGAAATGATTGGGGTTAGAGAGATCGTAAATGTTTTCATAGTTCGGAGTCTGGATATGCAAACCCGCTTAACGTGGGGATTTACTTTTGAGAAATTTGGTACACCTTGTCTCAAAAAGGTTGAGCGCATTCTTTATTAGTGTTTTGAGGCAAAAATTTACTAAGTCCAACTTCGAGAATCTTCGGTAAATAGTAAACCAGGTTCGAACCTCCAAGCCAGCCTTTGGAATCGAGAAAAAGTTTGCAAATGTGTTTTTCTTCTTTTAAATATAATAAGACTTGTTATCAAGTGTTGAAAAAAAGCAACATTGATTGAAATACTTAATGATACAATATTTCGAAACCTTGTATTAATGTCAGCACATGCTTGTTTGTCATTTAGCTCTCCATACGTAATGGAACATTTAGATATGTAAACGAATCTTTCCATATGTAAAAGAATGCTCAAAGTTAAGACATAGAATATAATTATCGCCTGAGTACTAAAATATAAGTCAAGGTAGAACAAAAACAGCGTTTGTAGTGGATATGAATGCCATAATTTTCTTGAGAATCGTGATACATTTCTAGAAGCATGTTTCCAGAAGTCCTTGTGGTAGCTCACTGGTAAGCTGTCGGATTTCAAATCATAAGGTTGAGTTCGATTCCCATCTGGGCCAATTCTCTTTTAAAAATTATATTTCCGCAATGCATGAAAAATTATATAAAATAATATTAAATACATCAGTCTTATATATATATATATATATATATATATATATATATATATATATATATATATATATATATATATATATATATAACATAATCATTGCAGAATATAGTAATTATTATGTTTAAAATATAACATCTTAAATAGGTAGGTGTTCACAGTAGGTCGGTATTATATATATAAGAATGTTAAATACAAGTTAAGAAACTTGTTCAATAGCAATAAATAAATCATGTAGTGTATTTATTTGCAGCTATTTGTCATATAGAGAATAATTCTCAACATTCATAATACAGCATGTCATTTATGTTCTTGAAAAATTATTCGATGCATAAACAGAGAATCCAAAGTCGCTACGCTCGCAAGAAATTCATGAACCCCAAAGGTCACGTGAGCAGACTGGAATTGTCCTTATGAAGCATGCCACAGCAAAAAGTCTTTACATAGATTTTCAATTCAATTCCTGATATATGCTTTTGCAATGTGAAAGTGGTGATGCCTTGAGTCGCTCTCTCTCTCTCTCTCTCTCTCTCTCTCGCTCGCTCACTCTCTATTTATACAGAATATAAAAGTGGATGTATGTGTGTGTTTCAACATAATTCTCATATATCTATCGCAATTTTAACTATATTTCTTACAGTCTGGAAAAGAGTACTGTCGGGATACATATCAAAAATGCTAGAAACGGGTCGATATTAGTATCGAATCCATAGCTTCGTGGTCGCTTAGGTAAATAGTTCTACTTTCAATTCGAGTCCAATTAAGTTCCTATTAGCATCCAGGGTGGTTACGTAGCGACATAAAAATATCGAAATCAACCGATATTAAAATCGAATCGTAAGTTTTCAGCGCCGCTAGCAGTGCCGCATTTCCCATTAGTCCGCATTAGTCCACATTTCACATTAGTCCCATTGCCTAGAGCAGCGTTTCTCAACCTTTTTCAACTTGCGGCACACTATGGATGCAACATAAATTCTCGCGGCACACTCATATTTGTAAATATAAAATACCGTGGTATTTTTTTCTGTGATTACTGATCTCCTCACAGAGAAGAAAGCTCGATCACTGGTTTTCACCCGTGGTAAATCATTATGCTTATTTTCATTCTAATTTAAAAATAGAAAACAATTGTAGTGAAATATTGGACTCAGGTTTTTAAAACTAAGCTTTCTTTTTCGAAAACTGTATCCAACCTTTCACTAAGAAGAAATATCACTAAATAATGAACGCACAAACAAATATCTTTTAGTTTTTAAAAAATAAATGTATGTAATTTGTATGCATGTTTCTTTGTCGAAAGGATTGAATGATATTTTAAAATTTCAAGTTACGAAATAGTCTGCAACAATAAAGAAGCAACAATAATCATAACAATGATAGCAAATACTTTTTTCAACATTAAAAATGTACAGAAAAGTAACACGGTATAAAACTCAAAATTGTTGATTTATAGTACAGGTTCATACTAATGTGAAATACAAATATACATTTTCCCCATTGTCTTGCAATTTGATTGCTATAGAATTAATAATTTGTTTCGATTTCCACGCGGCACACCAGCGGCCCATTCACGGCACACTGGTTGGGAAACGCTGGCCTAGAGGGCAACATATTTGCAGAGTGCAAAGTTTAAAACTTGAATAATATTTTATTTTTTTCCGTATGAAAAAGTTAAAAATCAAGAGCAAATATACTATTTCATGAACAATCCTCTTTTACTATTCTAATATGTTTAATAATAGCGTAAGAAATCTAAAAATAATTCAGAATATGTTTCACATTTGTTATTTTTTGTTACGTAGTTCTAGCTGTAGCATGTAGTGAGGGGTATTTAACTGTAATAAATTCACTAATTAAGCATATTCGAATTAAGTTTTATTTTTAAGTTAGGGATGAAGGGGCGGAGAAATATGTAGTTATTGGGGGCGCCGAGAGCAAAAGTGCGTAGGGGCGCCGAGCTTTTAAATGCAACACTGGTCGCTAAATTAATTGGTAGAAATTTTAATGTCATTTAAGACCAAATTTAGTCCTAACGGTGGCAGTATCCGTTTGCTCTCCTAGGAGAAATGAAAGGGGCTGACATCAAACTTATATATATAACTTTCGGGGTGAATTAGATAAAGAGTGGCACTCCAGGTGCTTAATTATATAGAAAATTAGTTTTTCTTTCTTTTTTACGTCGGTCTACTTTTCCTTGATTTGAGACTTTCAAATTTCATCCTGTTTTCTACTGAAATGTGTTTGTAAGGCAACAAAGAAATAATTATATATGATAAATTTAAATTCATTTTAATTCGGAAGATGAGAAACACTTTGCCATTATATATCCTAAAGGTCAGATCCACCAGTATTGTAACAGAGAGGTACTTGAGCCATTGACGGTAGAAATTCAAACTCCGATAAGTGATAATTTCATAGTCTTGTTTTATTACAAGTGTAACCTCTTTGGTCAACGGAGAAGAGGACGTGGATCATGGGTCAGAATTGATGTCGATCGGTGTTGGTGGGTCGGAGTTGGTCGCAATGGTTCAGAGTAGTTCATAGTTGGTGGTGGGTCAGAGTGGATCACGATAGATGATGGATCAGAGTGGGCCAATGGGTCATTTGGGTGGTGGGTGATAGTGGGTCATGGTGGGTCGTGGATCAAATTTTCATTGACCCACACCATTTCTGGTTAAAATAGTACTAAAGATAAGAGGCACCGAAGATGCATGGCGGCTATTATGCTCAAATTTTGCACATAGATAGTAGCCAACCAGAAGGCAATAAATCTGAAACGGTTCACGGTATCACCTCCTAGAACTCGAGATGTAGGGGTTTGTCTGATTGGCTAAATTAAGACGTCAATGATTTATCCCTCAACAAGCAAGCTTTTTATGATCGTTTCCGTGGGGAAGTCAGAAGAACACGTGCCTAGTAATCGTAATATTGACAGTTCGCGTCCACCCCGGGGTATTTGTTTTGTGTTTTTTTGACTCATCTAAATATAAACAAATCACACATATAGGCATTTTAACATATTTTGGGAGAGTAATTTTGTGGTTCGTTGTCGTTTCATAGCATCTCTGCCGCTGGTAGTAAAGTTTTCAAAATGGAACTGGGGCCGCCGCGGATTATCGCTGCGGGGCCACCAATTTTTGGCGAGAGGTCATTACTTGACCATCTATAGTCCACCGACGCTTACAGCTTAGGGTAATGAACGATGTCTTTGCCTTATAGACTTCATGACTACCGACGTTGGCAGTCAACTAGCTTTTAGTATTCCTTTACTAACCATCTATCGTTCATGTTTATACACGGTGTTGTAATAATAATAATAATAATAATAATAATAATAATAATAATAATAATAATAATAATAATAATAATAATAATTATTATTATTATTATTATTATTATTATTATTATTATTTGTAGTAATAGTTGTATAATTGATAATAGAATAATTATATTGTCTATGTATTGTCTAGGTAGGACTACACACAGGATTTGGCTCGTTTTGGTTCGACTCGACTCTAATCCGAGTCGAGTTGGAGGATATTTTTCGCGCCGAGTCCTAGAGTAGACCTCAAAGATGTCTGTTTCGAATCGAGTCGAGTTTCAAAGAAAAGTCGCTCGTGCCCATCCCTACTAATGAGAGCTTAATCGGAGTTAAGCGAAATCGAAAGTCACACTATTTATCTAAGCGACCCCGAAAACTATGAATTCGACACTAATACCGATCATTTTCTAGCAATCTTTTATATGTATCCCCCTCCCATTCACCATAGGTAACCCGACAGCACTCTTTTTCAGACTATAAGAAATGTGGTTAAAATTACTCTAGGCCAGTGGTTCTCAATCTAATTCCTATCACAATCCCCTTTCATCACATCGTATTGCCAGCGACCCTTCTATAATTTGTGTTTTATAATAAGCATGTGTGGGATTTTTAACATACCTATTTCTATAATACTAGAATCCATTTCTTGTTTATAGTGAACAGTGCCGTAGCATGGAAAATCAGCGCTCGGGACGAGAGTATACGACGATGTCTCCGTACATATGAGTGGGGTCGATAGACTAGCTGCGAAGCGCCACCATGGTTGGCACGAAGCTCAATAAAATTTTCAAAAGTAAACCCTGCCTTTCCTTGATTTTGAGCACATTTTATTACGTTTTTCCTTCTATTTTATACATGTGTACATGCACTTTACTAACATGAGTAACACACTCCCTCCGAAATTTGTGCCCCCTTTTTTCGACGCCCGGCATTGACAGTGGATACAGTAACTGTAATATCCATATTCCCAACGACGAAGGTACTGGTTCAAGATGGATGTTAAACTCCTTCGTTGAAGAGGCCATTAACGTAGCTGATCTAAGCCCACAACTTCTTGAGCAACTAATAGAATAATCGTGCGACAAGTCTTTGCAACTGGTTTTCTGTAACGAAGACTTGGACAAGTTCTGCCTGATAAGGAGAGAAGAATATCCTGGTCTGGTATCTGCTGCTTTAAAAGTAATAATTCCATTTGCTACATCGTACTTGTGCGAAAGTTTTTTTTTCATGGTAAACATTAAAACAAAGACAAGAAATCGCTTATCAGTTCAAAATGGCTCCATAATGTTCGTCACGAAGATTGAACCGGGCATTGCTGCACTAGTGAAATTACATCATGCTTAGGTATCTTATTAGGTTTCAATTTTAATTGTATTTCAATGTACAAGTTTTGTTGCATGTGTATTTTTCTAGTATTTCTATATACAGTTCTCATTAGTTTCATATCATACCTCTTTCATCTAAATTCATTTTTAAACAACTCTGCACCTTTTGAAAATGTTCAGTAGACTTATTTTTTATTGTTCTTTACAGAATGTATAAAAAATAAAAGTATGCCTATCAGAACAAAATTCAAAATAATATTTAAAAATAATTTCCGGCATTAGATTCTAACTATATTTATCTCTTCCGCTTATCTTCGCGACCCCTAGGGGCCACGACTCCCAGGTTGAGAAACCCTCCTCTAGGCATACATGAGTTATGTTGGAACATACATACATACACTTTTATATGTATAAATGCAGATAAGAGAGTTGAGAGAGAGCGATTAAGGTATTACCGCTCTCGATCTCTTCACTTTACTTTTGCGATTCGTAAATTTCTTAGGTGACAGTTTGGGGCTAGCTATTTTTTTTTTTTTTTTTTTTTGTCTTGAACCACGATCCAATTTTCGATATGCTCTACCTAAATGCTGTAATGCGAATATTGAGATGTTACCTGCGTATGAAAATAGCTGCAAATAAATACATTACATAACTTATTTATTGCTATTACACGATTTTCTTAATTTGTATTTAATATTCACATATAACATACCGACGTTCTGTCAATACCTCAAATGTTATATTCTAAAGATAAGAATTGCCTATGCCGTGAAATGATATGAATATATATATTCAACTGATATATGCAACTGATGAAATGTAATGTAACTATTTTACATAATTTTCATGCATAGAGGAAAGTAGAATATCATAAAAGAATCTCACCTGAACGGGTATCGAACTCACGATTTAAACGCTCGGGGGTGTAGCACTGAGCTAACATGACCGCTTTTCGGAAGCTGCTTCTGAAATATAACTGAGCTCATACGTAAATGCTCTTTTCCGTACGGAAATCACAATGACGAAACGAGAGTGTGAATATATAGTTTCGAAATATTGTATCATTAAGTATTTCAATCAATTTTACTTTTTTTCTACGCTTAATACCATTTCAACATGTCTTATTATATTTAACAGAAGGAAAAACATATCTCCACATTTTTCCCGATTGCTAAGATTGGCTTGGAGGTTCGAACCAGCAGCTTTAGTTTACTGTTTTCAGAAGATACACGAAGTTGGATTTCGAAAGTGTTCGTCTCAATACAGCTATTATCATATCGCTCAATCTGTTTGGTATATGGTATATGTTTTTATACGCGTAGTCAGTATAACAATTCATTCTTTAAACAGCTTTTCGTATGTATTAATATTCCTTTATAAAAACTGTTTTTAATATTATTATTACGGCGCACCATTTTCAGATTTCTTTCGCGAGTCGTTGACCAAGTCGTTCCCCACAATAGGCGTGTCGTGCAAGTAACCAACCACACGTCAGGTACTTGCTTTTACCTATTGCTTCCCGCTCACAGCTCAGAACATTGGTAACTATGGATAGACGTACAGCAGTAATTACTTTATGGGAGTTGGAAGGCTATTCTGCAACTGCAGCTAACAGGCGAGTAGGTGTCCCGGCCTCTACAGGAAGGCGATGGATTCGGAAATATGGTGCTACAGGTCAGACTGGTAATTTACGATCTCCTGGTCGTCCGCATGTGTCAACCGAAGCAGAAGATGCGAGATTAGTAAACGAAGCCCGGTTAGACCCACTAAGGACGTCTAGACAGCTAAGTCCCTCTTCATATTCAGCCACTGCAGTGGCGCAACTCGGTGGCACAACTGCTTGTGAAGCATTGCTTTAAATTGCTGCCTTCGTTTGCTTCCACTGCAGTTGCTTCCACTAAAACGGTTGCCGCCACTGACCGCTCTCGCGCAACTGTCTCGAGCAACTCTCAGAGTCCGTCACTCGAGGAAAAGCATTACTTTAAATTGTAACCTACGGACGGGGACACTGCAGTGGCGGTCACCGCACAAGGTTGCCAGTGTATCTCGATGCCAATGTATGTATATGTTGTTAAAAAAAAAAAGGAGAAAGAAAAGAAGAAACGGTACTGATCAAACGAAACATGCACACTTGATCTTTCCGTGCCTGCCCTAGTCGCGGGTATACTACCCCTCCCCGATGGGGGAAATTTTTTACACAATAGAAAATAATAATGAAAAACTTATTTTATGCATACCTTTATTCCGTTTTAGTATAAATTTTAATGAATTTTCATTTTACATATGTTGTGAAGAAAGACTTTAATTACTATAAATTCACGATCTTTTTTTGTTTGAAATAGTTACAGACAATGATGAGTTTTACAATATGCGTTGGCGCAATAATGAAATATATTCGTTTTGAATTTTCGCCCGTAATAGTTTGAATATTTCAACACTAAGAATTTCATTAAAGGAAATAAAATAATCGGATTGCAAGGGCACCCATCAGGAGGGGCAAGGTGGGGCGATTGCCCCCACTAGAGGAAATTGTACTTCAGAATATCGAAAATCCAATAGAATTTTTACATTAGTTAAGCAAAATTTGAAACTATTTTTGAAACATCGCTTATACTGCCCCCCTTGTAAACCACAAGATGGGCGCCCTTGTCGGATTGTTGAACTTTATCTAGATTTATATTGTGACAAGGTGTTGAGGAGCACATGCATAGAGGGTTGCGAGGGAAGTGCAGTACACCATAATTACCCGCCTCTTCGCTACTGTCTACTGCAAGTAGAACGTTAAAATTCTATTTAGCTTCGACGACCAATGATTAACGCCAATAGACTTCCTAAATCAATTATTATTTGGAGACTGTTTGACTTCTGTTATTATTATTATTATTATTATTATTATTATTATTATTATTATTATTATCAATAATAATAATAATAATAATAATATTTTTGCACTTTTTTTGTCTTGCTAAATATTCAAAGTGCTCCCCTCAAAACGTTGCGCCCCTAGACTCGGGCCTAGTGGTAAATCCAACTCTGCCTAGTCGCTTATTATGTTTTGTTCTTTGGTATTAGTCATTCATCACCAGATTAGCAGCCACCCCTTATGCCAAATGAATCATTTCCGGATACGTTTATAACTATTATTATTATCACGTAACGGGACTTATAATATTGTATTCTTAGTCCGTCCGTCCGTTACTCCTACGATAACTCTTGGACAAATGCCAAATTGTTATATTCTGTTTTTGCAATAGATATGTGGAGCGATTATGGTATCTCGTCCGAGTTCGTTAACGGAGATGATTAATCAATCGGACGTGGTAAAAACGTCCGGTTTCGGTTTTAACGTTGCCATTATAGAGCGAAAGCCATAATAGATAGCGAGAAGGGGTTTTCTCAGATCGATTAAGTGTTCCAAGAATATCTTCCATGTCCATCCTTAATACTGTATTAAAACCAGAAGTGGTAGAAATCCAGTACGACTTCCGGTTTCAATATTAATCTATATAAAGAAAACCGATAAGAGAACAAGTTCGATTTCCTTGGAATCGACTTAGCGTTCTAAGAATAGTTCGCATTTTCTCTATTAACACTTTATTCAAATCGGTAGTGGCAGAAATCAACCATTTCCGCTTTCAGTGTTGATCGCCAATTAATAAAAACGATAATAGATAGCGAAAAGTGTTTTTGTAATCAATTTAGCATTTCAAATATATGTACTATCTCCTCTCTTAACCCTCTATTTAAACCAGAAATGGCATAAATCAACTTCCGGTTTAAACGTTGATTACTATAAGGTAAAAACAGTAATAGGTAGGGGGAAGCGGTTTTCTGTAATCAATTGTGTCCCAAGAATAATATTTCATCTCGACTCTAATCTGTTTACTAAAACCAAACCTGGTACACATGTACCATTTTTGGTTTCCAGACTAATTTGAAAAAAAATATTGGCACGCTCCACTTTATTGTCTTTACAGAATTATGTATTAAAAATAATAATAATAATAATTATTATTATTATTATTATATTATTATTATTATTATTATTATTATTAAATCATTAAGGAAAGAAGTAAAGGACGGAAATATGTTGTTGACAAAACCAAATATATATTTATGGGATTCTTTGTGGCTAAATGCTTAGAACTTGCACCCTTGCAGGAGTCGGGTTCGATTTCCGGCGGCAGGTACTGTGGTTTGTAGATCTACGTCCCATGTAGCCTACTAGCGTAGGTGTTGAAATGAAGTTGAACTGTAAGTAATAAAAATGAAAGATGAAATGAAATCTTTAAGTTTTACGTCCCACGGATATGCCGGTTAGGCTAAAGGAGACGGTGATGATGAGAAATGAATGAAATGATGGAATGAAGAAAGTGTGAGGAAACTGGAAACCCCGAGAAAACCCACGAGCACGGTGTTTGTCCACCACAAAGTCCACACGGCGCGAGCTGGGATCGTACTAGGGACCACAAGCACCGGAGTAAGTAATAAAAATATATAAACAAAAATATAGGTAAGTGGAAGAGTATTACCTGCGTCTAACAAAAGAATATAAATTGAGAAATTAATTACAAAGTTTATGTTGACTTTGGAGCTGCAATACCTCAAAAAAAAGTATGGAAATAATATGCATATGTATATAGTCCTAATGACAGGATTGCTCTCATGCAAATCCTCCTCTAAGGAAAATCTCTTAGCAGAAAGAGAGCCGTCCTGTGAATCCTCAGGAACCTCATTCAAGCTAGTTCAGGCCAACTGTCATCCGGGGAATCTAAAATATTCCCCTTCATGTCAGCGTCTTCAAAACCCAGGGAACTCACTCAATTAAAAGGATTTAGTTCTAAATATCTAAAAATTTTCGACATACGGAAGGTTTCGACATACGGAAGTAGTTAAAGAACTTCATTTTGTCTGCACAGAGATCACAATACAAAGTATTATACAGGCCAGTTTGCAATCTCGTTGATAGCATAGGATGCACGGACATTCGTTTTTTCCCTCTACATTTCTTCTTTTTGAGCAGCAAAATAAGAAGTGCTTGCTTACTATTAACAGCCATTTCTCAAAGTGGAATAACTTGAGATAGTGGAAATGCTTCTACGAACTATATGAACCGGATAGTCGCCGAATGGACACTGAAATCTCGAACCATGAACGGCTGTATGTGGGTTTCTGTGTGTTCCATGTATTTCCTGTGTGTTCCTGGCAACACCACTCATAACTTGGGCAATAAAAGGGGGGAAACAGAAAATAAGAAAAATGAAATGAAATCTTTAAGTTTTACGTCCCACGGTTATGCCGGTTAGGCTAAAGGAGACGGTGATGATGAGAGATGAGTGAAATGGTGGAATGAAGAAAGTGGGAGGAAACGGGAGAACCCCGAGAAAACCCACGAGCGCGGTGTTTGTCCATCACAAAGTTCATTTGGCGGGGGCTGGGATCGAACCCGGGACCCCAAGCACCAGAGGTGAACGCTCTACCACTGAGCCACCGCGCCCCCCGCAGAAAATAACAAGTAGCCCTGGTACCTGCTGTCGGTTGCTCGTCTTTTCACAAACAATGGCGCAACTCAGGGTTTCCACTCAGTGGCCGCGAATGAAGTGGACCTAAGGGAAGCTTCTCTCTTTCCTGGTAGTAAGCATACAGCTCTGCGAAGGCTTCGTCATGCTGGGTTACGTGGCCGTGTTGCTGCCGTGAAGGAAAAATTCTCAGACGACCACAAAATTTATCGTCTCGCGTTTGCACAGGCGAATGTGGGTCGCAATTGGGTAAACGTAGTTTTCTCAGATGAATCCATATTGACATCAAATGAGGGACGCCGTTTTGTGTATCGTCCGAGAGGCACCCGATATGACCCTGGATATGTGGCTGCTTAAAATCGCAGTGGCCATGTATCTATTTCATGTTGGGGTTGGATTTCCAGTCGCGGAGCAGTACAGCTTCACAGAATTGAAGGATATCTGGACAGTACTCAGTACTTAGACATTATGAGTAATATCATGGTGCCATCTGTACGAGTATTTCAGCCTAATGGTGTAATTCAGTTCCAGCAAGACCAGTCGCCAATACATACTTCCCGTGTGGTTCAAGAATGGTTTGCAGGGCAGCCTGAGATTGATTTAATTGACTGGCCGCCTCGTGGAGCAGACCTCAATCCCATGGAAAATATGTGGGCAGAAGTGAAGCGTACTCTAAGGGACAGTTGGCCTGAGGCAGATCCACCAAGAACTCAGGATGACCTGTGGCATCTTGTTTCCGAAGCATGGCTGGAAGTAGAGGAAGGAGATAGATTTGTCACCCATTTAATAGATTACATGCTCAGAAGAATGGGGCGTGTAATAAATTCAGAAGGGTCTTGGACACAATATTAATGTCCCCGCCTTAACTCCCGAAAACAGCCCTTTTCAGGGCTACCTAAACGCTTTTGAAAATATTTCTAGAAGTAAACCACTCCTTGTATCCGATTTCTGTGCAATTCTATTAACAAAAAAAAGATAATTCTCTGCAGGCTTTGAACTCAAGACGACCTCCTTAACAAGCCCGAACTCTACCAGTGAGCTAACATGAACACGCAAATCCAACCTGAAGAAACACGACTTTCAATATCCGGTATTCCATGACACTGATGCTCATATACTTTGCAAATGTTGTATTCAACTTGGGATATTCCGCAACACACACACACACACACATAAACAAAGCGAGAGAGAGAGAGAGATGAATATACAAAAGCATATTCAACGTATTCGAATGAGACTAAGTAACGACATTCCGTTCTAAAGAGAATTTGTGTTTCTTCCCGTGACGTTACGGGGATCGGGAAAAGTTATGTGTCTTGAAGAAGGATCCGACTTTGGATACTCTGTTTATACACTTTCTATATCCGTAGGAATATACTGTATTTCATGAATGTAAATGACATGCTGTAATGAGAATATTGAGAAGTTACATCTATATGACAAATAGCTGCAAATAAATACACTACATAATTTATTTATTGCTATTAAACAATTTTCCTAACTTGTATTTAACATTCTCATATATACTACCGACCTACTGTGAAAATTATCTCAGATTTTATATTTTAAACATAATAATTACCATGTTCTGCAATGATTATCTTATATATATATAACTTATCTATTTTAATGTAATTATTTTATATAATTTTTTATGCATTGCGGAAAATATAATTTTTAAAAGAGCATTGACCCAGATGAGAATTGAACTTATAACCTTATGATTTGAAATCCGACAACTTACCAGTGAGCTACCACAAGGACTTCTGCTAGCATGCTTTTAGAGATGCATAAAGGTTCTCAAGATAATTATGACATTCATATCCAGTACAAACGCTGTTTCTGTTCTACTTTGACTTTTATTTTAGTACTCAGGGGATAATTATACTCTATGTCTTAACTTTGAGCATTCTTTTACATATGGAAAGATTCGTTTACGTATCTAAATGTTCCATCACGTATGGAGAGCTAAATGACAAACAAGTATGTGCTGACATTAATACAAGGTTTCGAAATATTGTATCATTAAGTACTTCAATCAATGTTGCTTTTTTTCCAACACTTCAAGTCTTATTATATTTAAAAGAAGAAAAACACATCTGCAAACTTTTTCCCGATTCCAAAGGCTGGCTTGGAGGTTCGAACCTGGTTTACTATTTTCCGAAGATTCCCGAAGTTGGACTTTGTCGTGGAAACTGATAATACTTCTACCCGATTTCTGCAACTTCTCATCGACAATCTACTTGTTGGACTTAAGTCTGATAACGATTTTTCTTGGTCAGGTTTGAAATACTCAGCAAGAAGTATCATCTCTCTATCACCACACAATATCTTTTCCATATCGACCATGTCAGTTGGCAATGTCGACCCATGTAGAACAGAAACTTTATCTACCACGCCTTTGATAGGGAATCTTGTGAATAAATTATCAATTAAAGCCTGATAAACTGATGATTCCTTATTTGTTTATAAATTTAATTTTTGTAATTACACATGAAGGTTTGATGCCATTACCAAGTTCCCTCCCCCGTCTAGAAAGCGAAAGAGAACGAGGTTCCTGGAAAGTGTTCAGACGTGAATGGGAATTTCCCTCCTTCTTCAACTTCTATTACCACACTGCTGTTTGCCATGTGCCAAATTACGATGAATTTCAATTAAATTATCATAGTACAATTCTTTTTGAATTATCAATACTTTTCAGTGGAAAAAAGGATGAAATTTCAAAGTTCCAAATCAAAGTTCCAAGTAGACCAACGTAAAGGGAAAAAGTGTAAAATTTTCCATAGAATTATGCGTACAATCCAAACTTCAAATTTCCGTGCAATTAAGCTCACAGTACAAATTTTATGCCTATTTTTTCTCACGACTTTATGGGTTGATTGCCCTGTGCTGTAAGCGCTCCATATAATAAACATAAGCTTCAGCAATTATTATAGCAGAAAGCAATGGATATATGAAGCCAAGCACTGTATTTTTTGTTTCTGATTTTTTTTCTTAAATAACATCGATCGTTTTCGATCATTTTTACAAACCAACTCACTACCAATTTTCATATATAGAAAGTGCCTTCCCCCCCCACATAAAAGAGAATTTTTAAAAATGGTAGGACACATTCTGTTTATTTTTAATAAAGAGTTAATACACTGAATTTCAGCTCCGTAAGTTTAATGGCTTGCGAGATACTCATTTTTTTTTCGCAAAAATTCGGATACTCACTACCTCCTTAGGATAGTATGCATTATAATAAAAGCAATATAACATCCCAGTTTGGATTAAGGCCTAACTATATACCAAAAGTAATTTCATTTGACTTTGCAATTTGACCGTGATGATCAGGCACACATAGTTACATTCAATTTTTTATATAATAATTTATATATTACAGAGATTCAAAAATGTATTTTTTCCAGTAGTTAGCTCTAAAAACTCACAGGTCTCGAAAGCCAAGTTGTAGTGTAAGTCCTATTGCTATTATTACTATTAAAAATATCAATATCCAAAAGTGCCTGAAGCTCTTTTTTCACTTGGTTAGATATACTCACCTCAGGTAAGTAGACAGAAACAAGTAGAAAAGGAAGGGAAATGAAGGTCTTGAAAGTAAAACGGAGACAAATTTACCAGTCTTCAGAAGATACTGTCTACAATGCACTGAGCAGAGAGGGTCGGTAGATCATACTGAGTCGGTGGGTCGCAGTGGGTCACGGTGGGTGGTGGGTCGCAGAGGGTCATGGTGGGTGGTGGGTCACAGTGGGTCATGGTGGGTGGTGGGTCACAGTGGGTCACATGCTGTTGACCCACGACCCACTCAGAAAACTTGACCCACTGACCCACCGACCCACTGACCCACTCCATCTCTGGCTATAGCACAAAGTATTGGTTGGATAACGAGTAATACATTCTTAATTTGGTTGCAGACTTTGTGAAATTCTGTCATTCTTCCCCTCAGAACCCAGTTCTGTAATTGATTATGGACATGCCAACCACAAGGAACTGAATGTGATTCAGTATGCGAGGGATCACAGTATTTACTGCTCAGAACTCCTCCACATATGACTCATAAGACTCAACCCATTGACAAGTGTTTTATGAAACCGTTTAAAGACGCCGTTTAAAGACCAGAACATTCTGTGGACGGATGAGGCAACCTTCAAGAGTAATGGAGATGTTAACATACACAACACTCACTACTGATCCAGCGTGAATCCTCACTGGGGTCGAGTACGCTAAATTTTTTTCACATGTTCTTTGTGAGTTCTAGGAAGATGTCCCACTAGCAACTCGTGAAACGATGTGGCTAAAACAAGATGGTTGTCCTGCTCATTTTTCAGGAGTTGCCAAACTGTTGAACGTTTATTTCCAAACAGGTGGATTGGAAGTGGAGGTGTCCTGGCCAGCTCGTTCTCCGGACCTGACTCCGCTTGATTTTTTTCTTTTTGGGACGTAGTTTAACTTTAATCCCATGAGCGTTCTTTGATAAAGTGGATACTTTCAAATATTTAGGATCAATATTAACAGACGAAAATCATATTCACGAAGAAATTAAATGTCGACTAAAAGCAGGGAATTCGTGTTACTATTCGGTTCAAAATCTCTTGTCGTCGCGAATTCTGTCGAGGAATTTGAAGCTTAAAATATATAAAACGATAATCATGCCTGTTGTTCTGTATGGTTGCGAAACATGGTCGCTTTACCATTCATTCCCGCTTCGCCCCTTACGGAAGGAGATCGGAAAGATAATTTTCTAAGAATTAGATTTCCTCTTTAGCATTATCACTTATACTTTAATAATATTTTTCTCCATTGGATTATTCTCGAGGCGTGGAATGAATAATACCCTCTGTGATTTCCTATAGGAGTTCTATTCTGTTCATCAGCTATTATTTTCAACCGTATTCATATTAGTGATACTGGACGTTTCATCTGATACAGGCAAGATGTCTTGACGCCCATTTTGAAAACGGTGACCCATATGAACAATCTTTTGCCACAACGCTGTTTAGTGTATGAAGATCTATCGAACGATGTATCACGTGACCCATATTTTCATATAAAATTTCTAAGTTGGGCCTGGGCCCCCATGGAAGGCAGCCCTGGGGGCACCGCGACAACATTATTCGATTTGCCCCATGACTTTCCTATTTGAGTTTTTGTTTGGTTCATTTATGTTTAACCGTTTTCATATTAGTGCTACTGGACATTTATGTGATACAGGTAACATATTTGGCAGCCATTTTGAATACGGTGACCTATATGAAAAACCGTTTGCCACATCGCTTTTTAGTTTTTAAAGATCTATCGAATGAAGTGTCACTCGCCCCATGTTTCCATTTAAAATTTTTAAGTTGGCCTCGGGCCCACTTGAAGAGCGGCCCTGGGGACACCCCGATATCATCATTCGATTTGCTCCATGGTATTTCCTATTTGAGTTTTTGCCCAGTTCTTTTATGTTCAACCGTTCTTGAGATATTTCCGTGAAAATATTAAAATGGGCCACAATGTATGTTTATATATATATATATATATATATATATATATATATATATATATATATATATATATATATATATAGTAAAACCTGTCAACTTGGCCATCTGTCTATCTTGGAAGTTGGCCGCATTGAAACAATGTTTATCCTATAATGATAATGATAAATTTACCTGCATATCTTGGCCATGCAAAGTATCATTTTGTTGTTTTTCTTAACTCTTTTGCATTCCCATACGCGAGGCAGATGTTCTGTATTTGTAAGTGGAGACAAAGAAGCATAGATTCCCACGATTTGCTCTTGGAGGTCAAAGGCCAGAACACTACCCTGATAAAGGGTTGGGGAAGGAAGACATGAATAAGAAAAAGCACGTACAGGAATTCCGGAAATGATTGCACGTATTTGTTTACCCTATATGTTTTGGAAAAATCATTAGCTATAGCCTATCAGCTCCGTTCATCAGTGGGGAGCTTTAGTAATTCCGGAAAGTTCTCAAGGCTAAAGCTAACCATCTCAATACTCAACTATTGGCACATGACTTCTTGTCAAAAGGCAGTGGAGGTTTTAAAATATGAATTCCCTTAACATTTCTCAAAAGATCTTTTGCTCCGAGGGAAACACTTGTAGCTCATTAACAAAAAGTAGTTAAATTATTAATCTATATACATTATTTTAAAGTAGCTGTCTTGCCATTGCTTATTAACAACCAAGTAATACTAGAAATCCTATTCTAAAAATACACGAATCACACTTATTCTCTGGTAAGTTGGCCGCTTTTCAATGGAACCAATGTTGGCCAGCATAGACAGGTTTCACTGTTCATATATATAGTATTTGTAAGGCATATGTTTACTCTCTTCCTTTAAGAATAAAATTTTATAATTAGTGAAATTTGGTGAATAGTATTATTTTTTCGAAGCATAGATTTCTGAATGGTACCTCATTTGCAAGAAATGGGGGCATTACTTTACCATACCCTCCTTAGGGATAGTCATTTCTAAATCCCTTAGGAATGAACTGTAAAGTAAACAAAAACAATAGAAGTAAAAAAAAAACCAAACACCTTACAACACCTAACTTAATACCTAATACCAAATACCTTACCTAATCAATACCTTACAATCTTGTAAATGAGCTCCATACCTTATTCTTTATTTCGGCGAAAATATTACTAGCTCTTTCTTTGAATTCAAATATCCTACAAAGCTTCCATACCAAGTTCTTTATTGTAAGTGTCCGTATTTCAGAAAGTTTGTCAAGCTATTCGTTAAGTAAGTTACACTCTTTCCAGGGCATTCATTGAATGTTTACAAAAAAACTGGAGTTAATGGAATGCTCAATACCATACTTAGCAGCTTCGTTATTTCCTGATATATCCTTTGAGGTTCATTACTGAGAATATATTTCAAGTATTCGGGAAGAGAAATGTGTTTGTTCTATCGGAACATATGTTGATAAGTTCATTCTTAAGCTGATCTGAGCAAAAAGTGTTAGGAAAGGTGGATATCAAGTCATTCAGTTTGCCGTATGGAATAATTTGTTGATGCATACTAAATATTCTATAATTTATTAGTTCTACAATGACCAGATTTTTGTATTTTTCAAATCTTTCATCTGCACAATTATTGAGCGAAGAATCTAATAAAAATAAAGTAGAGTTTGTTTGTGTGTCTATCTATCTATCTTTGTGTCTGTGTGCACCAGCGGACCAGACGAGTGGACCGAGTTACCAAAATTTGGTCACGGCTACCTTGATCCAGGCCCCAGACCAAGACAAAAGGTTTCTCTTTCTCAAAATTCGAACCAGGGGGGAGGGGTATTTACCGGGACATGTAAAAGTACTTGTCACTCTCGCGAAAAACATAGAAGTGATAGAATTGCCAATACATCTAAACTTTTCGTTAGGGAATCTTTTTTTTTATTCTGATGTTGGAGACATATAGGGACAATATATGTATACTAATGTTCTTCAAGGGTACGTTACAAAAATTTAACATTTTATAGAGGGAGCTCGAAAGATGGTTTAAAATAAAAACAAATAAGAAGAAATAGCGGTCTGTTTCTGTCGCTTACAAATCCAGCTTAAAATGAAGATAGCCAGCCCTGTAAACGTAGACCGAACAGCAACTGTCTTTTCGCAAGTACTAGTACACAGCACGAGTCTTTGGACTTTAACTTCTCACGTGGCTGTTTGTTTATCCTACGTTTCTATAGGAATAATGTTCAAGGTTTCGTAAAACCCATTTTCTGTCTTTCATACGGAAGCATTAAAAAAGCTTAGAATAAATCATAGGAAATTTTAAGTTCAGAATCTAAATTGCAAAATTTTAAGTTAGTAATTTAGGCTTAATGGCTTAATACATATAACATTCTAAAGCAGCGTTTCCCAACCTTTTTCAACTTGCGGCACACTACAGATGTAACTTGAATTCTCGCGGCACACCCATATATATATATATATATATATATATATATATATATATATATATATATATATATATATATATATAATTACTATTATTATTTGTAAATATAAAATACCGTGGTATTTTAATGTGATTACAGATCTCCTTCTTACAGAGAAGAGAGCTCGATCACTGATTTTCCCCCGTGCTAAATCATTATACTTATTTTTCATTCTAATTTTAAAATAGAAAACAATAGCAATGAAATATAGGACTCGGGTTTTTAAAAATCCACTTTCTCTTTCGAAAACTGTATCTAACCTCTAACTAAAAGGGAAGAACACTAAATAACGAACAAATAAACAAATCTCCTATACTTTCAAAACACAAATGTAGGTAATTTGTATGCATGTTTGCTTTGTTGAATTTATTGAATGATATGTTAAAATTTCAAGTTACGAAATAGTCTGGAACAATAAAGAAGTAATAATGGTCATGACAATGATAAATACGTTTTTCAATATTAAAGATGTACAGAAAAGTAAGGCGGTATGAAACTTAAAATTGTAGATTTATAGTAAAGGTTCATACTAATGTGAAATACAAATATACATTTTCCCCTATGTCTTGCAATTTGGTTCGTATAGAATTAATAATTTGTTTCGATTTTCTCGCGGCACACCAACGGCCCATTCGCGGCACACCAGTGTGCCGCGGCACACCGGTTGGGAAACGCTGTTCTAAAGGGTAGACGCTTCTACCTTGTCTCCCCTCAGGCCTTGCCACTGCGTTAATCTCAAAATCAAAACTCAACACATACCTCTTTTTATTTAAAAATATTGTGTGGTATACAATATGTGGAATTCAAGATGGCTGCTATGATGTATACTAAAGCATTTAACGCAGTTTCTAAACCAATGTCAAATTGTAACATTTGCTTTTCCTCCGACTATGCATCTCTTTGTTACTGCCCTATCATGATAATTTTTTCTATGAGATACATATGTCAAACATAGCACACTCTGTCTGAAACAAATGATGTGTAATAAATGAGTTCACATTCTCATTTGTTTGAATATTCAAGCCTAAGTGAAGTGTAAAATCATAACCTTTTACATTTGAAACAATATTGTGTGATATGCAATATATCGGAATTCAAGATGCCTTCCATGGTGACCACACTCCAAATCAATACAGGTTTTGCAATAATACCATTTGTAACATTTATTTTTCCTCCGTTCGCGCATGTCGTTATTATTGTTCTGTCCCAATACTTTTCACTAACCCTGTATACAGATCCACATATGTATTCTCACAGTAAAATTAAACTAATCTTTTTCCACAGAATATTTTTCATACTATACTTTGATCCAGGGGTAGAAATGAAATTTTACAAGTAAGGGGAAAATCAACAATAGACAAAGTTTGATTGGGCTATGTCACTAGAATACAAACTCAGAAAGACGGGAGTCAGGGGCAGACTGGCCAGAGCCGTTAGGCCGCAATCGCGGCCTAGGCCCTCTCAGAAAAAAATATGAAACAATAAAGAAAGAAAGAGAAAGAGAGAAAAGCTAAAACATAAGAAAGCTAAATAATTCGGTAGATCACTTATTATGCTGCCAACAGACACTCCTCCTCCATCCTTTCATCAATCGGTAAGTTATCTTTTTCAATAAGGTCCTTTTGTTACTGGATTTGTGGCTAGATCCATCTTTCACTATGGTCTTTTATTATCAGAATTTGTGATTTAGTTTGTACCTGGGGCCTTTGACCCTTCTTTCAATATATTGGACAGTTGGGGCCTTCTTTCATTACATTGAGCAGTTGTGGCCCTGAGTCCTTTATTCATTATATTGGGCAGTTGGGGACTTTCTTTCATTTCATTGAGCAGTTGGGCTCCTAGGCACTTTCTTCATCATGTTGAGCTCTTGGGACCTGGAACTTTTTTCATTATGTTGGACAGTTGGGGCCCTTTCATCGTTGAAGACTGGGGTCTAGTTTGTAGCTGGGTCCATATTTAACCACAGGCTGATTGGTCCTTTATGGATGTTAATACATCTTGTAGGTCTATATTTGATAAATCAAAAATGAAAAAACAGAGTATTTAAAAAAAATATTTTCTATCAAAAACGTTTACAAAATTGCAGGAGAAAACAGTGGAAGATGGCAAGAAAGCGGGCATTTTCAGCATAATGGTTGATTCTATTTAAGATGTTTCAGTACTGAACCAGCTTACTATAGTAATTCTCTGCGTTATAAGCGGTCAAGTATTTGGGCGGCTGTTAGCAGTTGTCGTAAAGAGTGACACTGTAAGGCAAGTAACTTAAAATGAAAACAAAAGAGTACTTTGTGCCAACAATTTTTTGATGTCTGATATTGTAAGTTGCTCTTTCGATGGAGCTGCTAACTTGAGTGGATGCTATAAAGGAGTTAAAGCATTACTGGAGAAGGATAATCCTGAAATCATTTACCCCCAATGCATGGCTCATGCTCTTATTTTGGTTATGACAAATTCGACTGAGTAGATCCCTGAAGCTGCAAATTTATTTGGTGTGGTTGAAACCAGTGCCGTGTTCTGTCTGAATACTGCAAAAGAAAGAATGTTTGGAAGAAAATGATTGATGCAAGCCACGAGGGACATGACAAACTACGAAAAGTTCAAAAGTCGGTGCAACACGATTGTGGAGCAAAAAAAGGCACTGAATGCGGTAGTCAACACTAACGAGTTTCGCTATGAAACATGAAGCCAAGACGAGACGACTGTCTATCACCATCAAGATTTCTTTCATTTTTATTGTTCCTCAATGATGATGTGCAGGACAGGAGTTTTAATGCGAAATCAACATTTCAAGCTTAACTTTGCTGAATAAATTGATAGAATTTAACACTGTAATGATGTGCTCTGTGTTTCAGGACTTGTTTACAGAAACGAAGCATGTTTCAAAATACCTACAGTCTCACGGATTGGACTACCGTACAACCTGGAGACTTGTAGACAATTTGCAGCAGCAGCTCCAGAAGAAAATAGAGGCAAAAGATGTCTGTTTAAGCTTTACGAAAATACAAAAATATTTTGTATTAAAAAAAACAAGAGCTTGTGCAATCTGGTGTAGAGATAGCAATGGAAAAAGACTTTCCGCCCAGAAGAATCTTAAAGAAGAAGAAAATTTCAGTGATAGATTTCAGCAGCCAAGTGAACTCCAAATGCTGGATCCCAAGCACTTTTCCGAAATCGGGAAGAATGGTGTGTCTGCAGGAGCTTTCACAGTTCTTGCGAAAAAACTAAATATAAAATAGGAGGAAATATACAAAGAGCTCCAGCAGTTCTTTGTCGAGTATTCTGTCACAAAACGTTCTGGTTTTTGATGATCCTGAAGAGAATGATGCCCCTGAATCCGTAGAAGAAGATGATGATGATTATGCATCTGAGCATGCTATGGGAGATGGAACATTTTGGACGGGATTCACGGCAAGAGTGATAATGATGCTGCAAACACCTTGTGTAAAAATTGTTTGTCATGTGCAGGGAAAATTGTGTACCAATTTCTGCTGCTCTTGATCGATACAGGATAATTGATAGAACGGTAATACCTATTCTGACAGCGATAGTAGAAGCATTACGCCACTATGTAGATTACTTGGTAACACATGCGTTGTAGACTAATTGGTAATAAATTATCTCTTCCATTCATCGATGTCGAGATAATGTCCATAGCAAAGTTGCACTAGGCCACAAAGAACACTTTCAGAGTGCATAAATTGGATTAGATGTACACTGAGACGGCAAGCCACAGCCGAGTTTGACTGGTAGACAATTTGTTGACCGGTTACTAATAATTATTACAGAAGATGCTCAAGAGAGGCTCATTGGTGTTCCAATTTTGCCACCATCAAAAGGAGAACATATTGCTTCTACTATAGTTCATTCGCTAAAGAATAGAAGTTAGGAAAGTTCATGCAGGGAGTTTGTTGTGACACCAATTCCTGGAATATGGGTCATACCAACGGTGCCTGCACTCTGCTAGAAAAGAAGCTCCAGAAAAATCTTTTGTACTCTACTTGCAGACACTACGTTTACGAATTAGTTTTAAAATCTGAATTTTATAAGTATCAGTTACGTCTGGACCGAATGTTCCCCATTTAAGTCGTTTCAGGACAACGGTTCTTCCCAAGTTTTTCCGTCATGTCCACTATTCAATGGAGGAACATATAGCATTGGCATTTTTTGATGAGAAGTTAACGTAGTGGAAAATTGGCTTAGGAAATTGAAACTGTTGTGCACACAAACAGCAAATAGTGTTGGGGTAGGCTGACATGATAGAAATTCTTGTGAAAAGAGAAATCAGTGACTTTATTGCAATTAACACACACTTTCTTGACAGATCTAAAATTCCAAAAGGGTTTCTTGGGTATGATACGATTTCGTTGTCAAATAACGACTATTTTCAACGAAAGAAAATAGTTTAATTCCTTCACGTAGTACATGATAAAGCAACAACGTTATTACGAAAAATAAGGAACGGAAACAGTTTCTTTTGCATATAGTGGACACAAACAATATTTCTTTGTTGTTATAAAAGTAAATTACATACAAACAAAACTGAAAAATTACCATAAAGCTACTATATAAGGGTTGTTTTAGTTTATTCACTGTCTCCTTATAATTTCCTTCTTTCTTTAAAGGTTACACTATTCATCTTTATGTAATATTATTTGTACTCTAAAGCAACACAAAGATTCAAATTCATCTAGTAGTTCGTGCCAGGAAAGAAATTTAAGAACTAGAAATAAAATAACAGCATTACATCGAAGCACTTCGTTTTCAACACACAACTTTTACATGATTAAAAGTGTCTTGAAAATAATATCAGATTTATGTTTGCGGTGAAGACCCAACGATATATCACATGACCCTCTTCCAACTTGAAATCTTTGACCTGAACCCAAGTTGGCGGACTTCAAGTTGGTTGTCATGATGGTGCTACACGAAATGTAGTTCTACCTCCACTATCTCTATCCAAGACATGATCCTATTCCCTTCAATCGTTTCTACACTACAATGTTATATTCCAGATTTTTGCTATATACTATGTACTGTAAATGCATTCAAAATTTTAGGTTGCTTGAGGTATCATTTACATTATTGAATGAAGCAAATTGTTCTCACCGTTAGTTTGGTCCGATATTGAATCATTTTAAGGAGTACGTAAAAAAAATCAAAATTCTTCTTCATATAAATAAATACTAACCTTATATATACAAGGTAGACTATTTATGTTGATATATGCATGATACAGAATTTTAATGTAGTTTATCCATTAAAGTTAAGGAGTGTATGGGCAGGGAAACATAACTAAATTTTCAATGTCTTGTAAATTTGATCGTATTCATTCGAAATCCGTTATATTATGACCATAATATTAGATACTAAAGTATTTTGAATGTGCACTGCCCCGTCTATCTCATTTGCATTAGTACTGCTGTGATGTCATTCAAATTTTAATGCTTGTGATATTGTAGCGTCCTTAGTTCGCAACTCTGAATAATACATGTAACACTGCAAGTTTTTGTTTAGCATATAGATTTGAAATATGTAATAACTGGACGCAGTGGCATTTGGAAAAAAACTTTTTATTTATTTACCAAAAAACTTTTTATTTATTTACCAACTCAAAAGGTAGATGCCCAATTATAGTGCTGAAATAATACAATATATTTTTATAACTTTTTCCAGTGCCTTACAGGACATTTTACATATATAAATTTTATCACGTTTTTGACAATTTGTTGTAGGCAGAATATATTTTGCAGATTGAAACTTCAGCATTCTGTTGGTTCAAGCCCTTTTGCAATAGAAGAGATATGTACTATTAGTTCTAGTTCTAACTGAACAAACATAGAAGTTTAACGATGATATAAAGTTTGAGCAATCGAATTTATTTTGAACTATTTTTTGGAGGAATACCAGAATTATTACGTCTTTGTTCTAGTGGGTAAATATTAAAATCGTGTACCAGTGTATTATGGTTTTCAAGTGTGGGATAAATTCCAGTTTGTATATCAAATACCTAAGAAATTTTGATTGATCTTTGTCAATTTATTGACGATACTTATGTTGCAAGGGGTTCCAAATTAAAACAGCATATCCAACTTGGAGCGTATATATGAGATTTTCAAGAGTATTTCAATATTACTGAAGTCCTTACCCCTTCTAATTATGAATCGTAATAATTTAAAAGCATGATAATTGAACGTTAATTTCGGGTCAAATGTAACACCTAGAACTCTGACTACATTAGGTCTGCTTATAAAAGTATTACTAAGTTTCTAATCATATTTAAAGGTATTTTTGTTTCCGATGAACGATAATACATTACATTTGTTTATGTTTACTCCAAGTTTATTGACTGAACACCAGTTTGCAATACCCTCTGAGTCTTGTTGTAATCATGTACAGATCAAGACAATCATGTACAGATTTTATCTTGGTGTATATTTTGAGATCACCAGCGAATAGTAATTTTTCACTGTTGAATGTGTGATCTGGAAGATCATTGATAAATAATTGAAATAGGAAAGGCTTAGGTTGGTGTTGTGGAACTCCTGATAACGCAAAATATTTGTTATTTAAATTCTTTATAGATAACTGTATGCTTGCGTTCACTTAGATATGATGAAAAGAGTGAAGGAAAATTATAATAATTTAGCTTGTTTAACAGCATTTTATGTCAAAGGCCTTCTCAAGGTGTATATACATTACATCAACCGGACATGCTTCATCTAACGAATTAGCTGTGAATTTGGTGTCTATTGCTAGACTAGTTATTATTGATTTACGAGTAACAAAGTCACGCTGATAGGTTGAAATTGCTGGTTTAACATGATAAATAATTCATTTATACAATACTTATTCAAATATTTTTTCAAAAGTACACAAAATTGATATGGGCCCAAAATTAATAATTTCACATTTATTATTAGATTTGGTAACATTATTAGCCTTTTGCAGATTATCGCAACGTACCACTGCCAATATTTGCACAGTACAAAATTTCAGCTTTTTTTGTTCATTAATTTAAAAGTTAAAAAGGCGTATCAAGTTAAATATATATTCATTCACGCACATTTTGTAAGTCGATCAATTTTATAGTTCCTGTTTTTGGTTTAGATATCTAACTAAACTACTAGCCTTACGAAAAAGAGAAAAAATAAACCTAAAGAAAACTGACCGAATTCAAAAATGCACCGAAAGCAGAAAATAAAAACAAAAAACACAATATTAACTGACTTCGTCTTCTAGAAGTACTGCAGAGGTTTTAGTAATGCCTTTGGTCTCATTCTAACGAAGGGAAATCTCAATCTACATCTCGTGGAAGAAAACGGTCAAAGGAATGGAGAAACATATGACGAGTCTAGTGATATATTGCATCAAGAGGGAAGAAGTCAACGCCATAGCAATGGAAGATTGTGGTGGGAGGAGTTGTGAGTAAAGCCGGTGGGATCATTTACACTAGTCAAAAGAAACTTGCAGAGGCAGAAGTTTATCGAGTTTTGTAGACAACATGACGATTACTAGTGACGAATACAGGTTTTGAAAAAAGGAAACCAAGCTGTACATATGGAAACGGCCAAGAGACAAGAAACACTATTAAAACAATTAAATTCTAGCCAAGCAACATTTCAGGAATAGTGTACTGGACGTCAAGCTACTACGAGGAGCGAACACTGATTCAGATTACAATTTCCTAAAGGAAGAAGTGCAAAGAAACTAACGTCAATCTAGAAAAATGGAAGGGGAAATCGCAAGTGGCATTTCAAACGACTAGAAAACTATATATGAAAGAAGAGATAGAAGAAAAATTCTGTGCAATGTACGATTGAGAAAAAGTTAAGTAGGTTCTGTTCTGTTAGATACATTCAACAACAACATTGACAAGATGGAGAGCTTTCGAGAGAAAAGTGGGTAATTGAAGCGATGATTAAGAAGTTGAAAGAATGCGGAAGGGAGGTAATGCGGACATCAAAGAATACAGCAGGCTGAGTAACGAACTAGGAAGAGAAACAGAGAGCCAGAGAAAAGTACATGGGAGAGATACGTGCATAAATAATGGAATTTCACTGATGCCGAAGATATGATCTAATGCATTGGACATTACAGGAATTGAAATGGAAACCTAAGAAAAATATACGCGCTTTTGGAATCGAGGATCGATAAAGTAAACAGTCACTAACCACCTACATATCCTTAGGGTCTGGGAGGAATACATAATAAATCTATATGACCTGAGCAGGCATCATATCTAAGAGATTTAGCAATCGAAGCAGGGGAAGATGTGGATGAAAAAGAAAAAGGACCCAGTATATTGAAAAGTGAAATAATACAAGCCATTAAAGACATCTGAAGGAGGAAGCCTACTGGAGACATGATGCACCAGCTGATTTGCTGAAGCAATTAGTAGACAATCCAATAGAAGTACTAATGTCACTTATTATCAAGATCTACCTGAATGGAAAATAGCCAAAGGATTTTCTAGATGTTAGAATGGTGTGTTACTTTAAAAAAAAAGCAGGCAAATAAGTGCAGTAATCACACAACCAGTAACCTTATTGCCCACACTGGAAAGATTACTGTGCGCATAAATGAACGAGTGGTTGGAAAGTAAGATAGAAGAGACATTGAAGGAATACCGATTTGGATTCCGAAAAGGAAAATTCGCCAGAGATGCTATTAGGTTGATGAAAATTATATCAGAATGAGATCTTGACGTGAGGGAAGAGTTGTTTTTCCCTTATTGACTGGCGAGATTTTGACCTGGTCAATTGAACCAAACTTCTGAAAATACTTTCAAAAAATCATAATTAACTAGAGGGCTCGAGTAATTTGCAACCTGCACACAAGACAAAGAGTGAAGCTGAGTTTCAATCACCGAGAAACCAACAGTGTGGAGATTAAGACATGAGTCAGAAAAAGATTATGTTATCCCAATTATTCAACATTTACTGTGAATGCTAAACAAAGGAAGCATTAATGGGAGTTAGAGATTTCCAGATTGGAGGCGTGATAACTAACAAGGTCAGGTATGCAAATGACACTATTATTATAGCTAGAACCGTAGAGCTACAGAAGATAGTAGGTAAAACAGTTGACACCTGGAAACAGCATGTAATGGAAATCAACATCGAAAAGTGGAAATTCATGAGAACATTTTGTGAAAACACGCTCTTAAGGATCAGAGTAGAACAGAGCTTAAAGAGGTCAATTAGATCAAATATCTGGGAAGTCTTCTGACAAAAATAAATAAATAAATAAATAAATAAATAAAAAATATAAATAAATAAATAAATAAATAAATAAAAACCTTGTTGCACCAAAGAGATCAGGTCAAGGATTGCCGTAGCCAAAGAGGCATTCAACAAGAAAATATCACTCTTAACTTGCAGGCTTAATACGAGACTAAGGAAGAAACCAGTCAAGTACTATATATGGAGTATTGCATTCTATCGTTCGAATATTTGAACATTACAGAAGTTAGAGAAGAAATATTTAGAGCGCTTCGAAATGTGGTGTTGGAAGATGAAGAAGATAAAATGGTCGGAGAGAGAGAGTAATAAACGAAGATGTCTTAACATGGGTCAGAGAGAAGAGGACGCTTTTAGGATCCTTTGTACCAGTGGCGGCTAATGTAAATGTTGTAGCGTTGCGCAACGACCAAAGTATTACAAGAAAAATATTAGCAGCAGTAAAGAGCAGGAAAAAAATACTTGCTAATACTCCCATATACTTTAAATAACACATTTTTTACTTCTATAACTGTAAAATCCATCAATCCGTTTCAAAAAGTGAAGAACAATCCACCAGAGAGTTTCTAATATACATTGCGTTGCAGCGAGCATACAGCGACCAGATTCCTACAGCGCTGCAATTGGAGCGAATGTTAAGTCCTTTTTCCCCTATTTCAGAAGTTAAAAGCTCTGGTTGTTGCAGTGCTTCTGCAACATGACACGGTTTCCAGTGAAAGAGAAGGTTTTTCGCGCTAAAAAAGATTTCTGAATTTTATTTCCACCAATTAACAAATTGAATTTATTTTATGCATTCATATTTTTAAATTACGGGTCTTTACTGAAGCAAACCAGTAGAATGAACAAAAAAAAGTGATTGTAGAATTACAAAATAAGAAAAACATATGTAGTAGAGCAGAAAACAAATGGAAGTAAACAGGCCCGTGCTGGGATGCTAATTAGGGCGGTGGACAGGTCTACTAAAAGGGCGCCCATACAAACGGGAATATATATATATATATATATATATATATATATATATATATATATATATATATACAGAAAGAAAGTATGAGTGCCATTTTAAAGCAAAATCATCAAAAAATTTGTTTTAGTATTAACGTAAATAGCTAATTTGTGGAAACCTCGAATCCTGTAATAACATTTCTGTCAAATAAAAAGGTGCTAAATATATCAACAATTTAATATATCTCTATGACTTATGGACACATGGCCGCGTAGCCAACTTGACTCAGTTTCTACTTTATATTCAAATTTCTGCGAAAAAAATATAATAATATTGTCCTCTCATCTGCATCTCGGTCTTCCTAATGGTTGTTTTCCTATTTGGATATCCAGTTAGAACTTTGAAAACGTTTTTAATTTCTTCCATTCTGGCCACATGACCTGCCCATTTGAGCCTCCTAGACTTGATGACCCTAACAATGTGTGATGAACGTATAAATTATGCACTTCCTCGTTATGAAGTTTCCGACATATCCCATTCCCGTTTCTCTTGGAGTCCGAATATTGGCCTAAGAATCTTGTTTTAAAATACTTTCAGTCTGCGATTTTGCCTGTCAGTGACCATGTTTCGCAAGCATACAGCACAGCAAGCATGATTATCGTTTTATATTTTAAGCTTCAAATTCCTCAACAGAATTCGCGACAACAAAAAATCTTTTTACTGAAAAATTACACGAAATCCCTGCTTTCAGTTGACATCAAATTTCTTAGTGTATATGGTTTTGGTCTGTTAATAATGATCCTAGGTATTTGAAAGTATCCACTTTATCGAAAGGAAATATTATTCGATATTTTAACGCATCATAAAATGCAGCATCACGATCCCAACAAACTTCAATGTATTTAGTTTTCTGTGTATTTACTTCTAAGTTCATATCCCTGCAAGCGCTAATTAAGATTTCTGCATTCCTTTCTATTGTTCTATCATCTCCTATTAGATTTTTATCATCAGCATACGCCATAATCTCGTAATTACAATTCAGCTCTAGGACCTGATTGCTGTTTTTGATTTTCCTTATAGTGTTCTCCAGAACAAAGTTAAATAACAATGGCGACAACGCGTCTACTTGTTTCAGGCCATTCTCAACCTAAAAGCTCGTGAACAAGAATTTCTCTACTCGAACCTTACTTTGGGATTCATTTAAACATACCTTAATTAATCTACCTTTTTCGGTATTCCAAATTCTGTAAGAATTTTGTACATTGTATTCCCATTTCTTTTCAAGTAATGGTCGAACCATAAATATCTGGTCGCTAGTTGATCGATTTTATCTAAATCCGTCCTGATAATCTCCAATAATTTCATCTGCGTATGGAGTCAATCTTGTTAATAGAATGTTTAAGAGGATTAATTGCACTTCGACAGAAGAGAAGTGCCTCGATAATTATTACAATCAGTTTGTTGCTTTTCTTCTGAACTGGAACAATGACTGATTCTTTTCACTTTTGTGGTAATTCCTCTTTGTTCCAGATAAGGAGAATGAGTTTGTGCATCTTGCTCTAGATTTTTCTTTTCCAGCTAAAATTAAATCAGCCAGAATTTCGTCTACATCCGGAGATGTGCGTTTCTTTAATTTTTAATAGCGATTCCTATTTCTGTCTGGTTAGGTTCTGGGATATACGGTTATCCTATATGCATTTCACTTCCTCCGCGAACATTAGTTTTTGGCTATTTGATAAGCAAATCGTCTAGGATTTTTTTATCTAATTAAGATGCTATCCTGATCAGTGAGAACTATTCCGTTGACTTTCTTTAATATATAAGCACGGGATTGATTAGCCTTTCAAGCACGAGATTGATTAGCCTTTCTTAAGTTCGTTGATGCATTTATAAATGTCCCGAATGTTTTATTTTTACTATTATCTTCAAGTTAATTAATTTTAGCTTTCAAAAATTCGCGTTTCTTTGTTCTAAAAATTTTGGAAGTTTTCCGCCAGATGACAATGATATTTTATGTAGTTATTTCGTAGCCAAAGTAGTTATTAGAAATTTTGTGTAGTTATTTCGGATTTTGTAGCCAAAGTTGTTTATCCTGTTTTCTCTTTTCTTTTACTTTAGTGCATTCTTGATCGAACCATGGTTTGTTCCTACGTATTTCTGCGTGCCCCAATATTTCTTTTGCTGAAATTTTAATGTTATATCTCATTTAAACCAAGTATCACGAACACTAGTGCACTCCGAACCTTCTAAAACCGAGAATCTATTTGACATTTCAATCTGGCTCCCCTCTCACCTGACTCTCCTCTAATTTCTTTAAATTAAACCGCTCCGTTTTCAGATATTGAATATTTCCTTTATTCAACGACAGTCTCTTTCTCATTATCTCTCCTATTATACTGCTACCAGGTAGTAATCAGTATCACAATCATCTCCTCAGAACAACCGAACATCAGTTTTGTTAGACCGTTTTCTTCTGTCTACTAAAATGTTATCAGTTTGATTGTTTTTTTTTTTTTTTCATTTGATGAAGAGGGAGTATATGAATGTCGCGATGTGGGAATTTTGCAATCTTCACGGTAAGGTTGCTGGATGTTGCAAAGTTCACAAGGCTAACGCCATTGTCACAACTTTCCTTTCGCAGACATTTATTCCCTGTAATCGGTTTGAAAATACCCTCCCGTCCTACCTTCGCATTGAAATCGCCTAACAGAATTTTAATATAGTATTCCGGAAGATGATCAAATACCCGTTCTATTCTTTCGTCTTTTTTTATCGTAATCCTTATTTTCTGTTGGGGTTGCATTTAAAACAATAATATTACACCACCGACCCTTAAGAGAAGTAAAAGAAAATCTATCATTAACAATTCCAACTCATGTAATTGCTGATATTATTCGTTTGTGAACGAAAAACCCTTTTTCTAGTTGGTAATTTTTAATTCGTTCCCCGTAAAAAACGTAAAATTTTACGACTTGGTTCCCCCATTTCTTTCTCATCTAACTTCCTGATATCACACTAGGTCCATCCTCTATTTTTAAACTCATTCGTTCCAAATTTTAATGCGCCTGCTCTATAAAGACTTCTTATATTCCATGTTCCAAATCTTATGTCGATTTTACTTTGCTGAGTTCGTGCCAAGTTATCAGTTCTGATCCGAGGATTCTGCTACTGTATCAGAACAAGCCTTTTTTTTTACAGGATGAGGTTGTTAGCCCCATACCAAATCCCCAAGCTGGAGGATCACCCCTTGTCGTCTGTCCCCGACTGCTTATTCAGTATATTTGTAGCCAGGGGTGCCCATCCCCCCCAAAGGTGATGTCGCACTCCCCCCAAAACTAATAATCTCTTCCCTCCTCAAAACTCAAGTCCTCTAAAAAACAATTGCCCAATGTAGCAGCAGTTTTTATAGTACTAGTAATTGTTATTTTTGTTGTTGTTTTTATTTCCTGTAGTAGTATTATAGAATGCTTGTAGTAATAGTAGTAGTAGGGGCAGTAGTAATTATAAAAATGACATTACTTTTATTAGTAGTCTTGGTAGTGTACAATACTAAATATGTTCTATAAGGATATTGAAGGGTATAAAATCATCTACACACTGTGTATGGCACAGGTATTCTTTTTTTACAATTAGTAGTATTATTTTTTTCTTTACAAAATATTGATATAATTCCCTTGTACATGAAAAGTAAGACGCAAGTTACAAGTTATTGAGTTTGATACCAAAAGAAAATGTTATCCTCGAAATTAGCCTACAAAAAGAAGTGATATCCAACAAAAAACATTCCTGTAAAAGAGCCAAGTACGAGTGGCCTTAAAAAGAATTGAAATCACAAAAATAGGCGCCAAGTTCTGGTGGACAAAAGTTACACTCACTGGCTCACTTCAAATTTAGATTTGAAACTTGGCTGTTGTCTGTATGGTCACCACTAGCTCACAATTATGTCAAACTACTTTATAATTTTCAACAGACAACATAGGCAAGTTTCAAATCTAAATTTGAAAGTGATTCCTTGAGTGTTTGTAACTGTTGTTCACCAGAACTTGGCGCCATCCTTTCATATAGCAACTTGCGTGGTACTTCATTCATAGAGTTTCTAAGCAGGGGGTAGGGGGATTCATTCTCGAGATTTAAAAAAAAAACGCATCGTGTTCCAATGTTATTCTGACGACAGCAAAATTACTTATTCGACATTAGAGTAAAATTCTTCCCCAATTTTTTTTATTACCCCCAATTTTTTTCTCGATGGCACAACTTGCGCCATTCATCCCTTTTGTGGGCGGCTCTTCTCTCTTAAAACGAACCAACCTTTCCTTTCATACGGCTACTTGCGCGGCACTTCATTCATCGAGTATCGAAGCAGGGGGTAAGGGGGTTTACCCCGGAAAATTTTTGAAAATTAGTTTCTCAAAATCGTGTTTTAATGCTATTCCGACAGTAAAATTGCTAGTTCGAAAGTAGAGTAAAATCCCCCCCAAAATTTTTCTCAATGGCGCAACTTGCGCCATACATCCCCCCTGTGGGCGGCCCTGTTTGTAGCTAACCTCTATATCTAGATGCCTTCTCCTCGATCCCCAACCTGAGGACATGCCGTGTGACAGGAAGACTACATTTCACGCAAATTAGTATCGCTATATTTTAGAAATACAATAGATATTGATTATCCGAACACTGCTTTAAAACACACAGGTCCAATTAATATGCTCGAATATATGAATACATATTGAGACTGTGAAAGCTTTGATGCCGAAAAAATCGCAAAATTAGAGACTAGTATCAATGTAGTATTTCATGAATGCACCGTACGTTTGACTATCCGAGCTATTATTGGTATACCACATTATTTTGTTTTATAGCTACATAACTTTATATTTTTGTAAGTGATTATACTGTTTACTTGTTCTCTGCCAATAGCAACTGAATGAATTGATAATACAAAACTGAAATACACAAGAATAAAATTTAAATATATATAATGTGATATAATTTTATATAATGTGATATTTCTAAAGGCATCTTATGTAAAGAGCGCCTTGTACCCTTCACAGATTCTTTCTCAAGAGTCACTATTTGAATTTATTATACAAAGCTGGCACCGGATAACTAAAACCACTCATCTATAATGTGATGTTTCGTAGGGCGCCTTATGTAAAGGGCGCACTGTATCTTTCACAAGTTCTTTACCAACAGTAACTGTAAGTATTTATTGTACAGAACTGTGGTATACAGAAGAGTGAATAAAATCGTTCATCTTTGATGTGGTTTCGCAAGGGCGCCTAATATAAAGGGCACACTGCACCTTTCACGGGTTCTTTACCAATAAAACTGTAAGAATTTATTACTAAAATCTTGTACCTTTATTTATACTGTGATGTTTCGGAGGGCGCACCGGGACACGTCCCGCTGTCCCGGTGGGCCAGCACGGGCCTGGAAGTAAACTCGCATTTACAAGTTAATTCTTAGCTTATACAGATAATGAAGGCTTCTTGTACAGTAATTTTGTGAACCAAATATTAGTAAGTGAATACATGGAACTCCTCCCCCCCCCCCCCGTCTGTGGATAGATGTTGTTTCAGAGTTTAACGTCCTTTTCAGCAGCGAGGCTATATGAGACGGGACCTACTGATTAACGTGGAATCCGAACCACATGAGCTCCCGCCGGGAATCGAACCCCGGTCTCCCACGCCAAAGGCGCGTCTGTGGATAGTATTTTAGTACATATATATTTCTTTTATAAAATAACTGTATAACTTGATAACTTTCCACATAAAAGTGTATGATGGGAAACGCCACATTGAATTTGGGACTAGTTAACAATGCTTAGGGGCGCAACCACAAGGGAGTCTACCTCACAAAAATTTCGAAACTCGACTAACATTTGTAGACTTTCTTAACGAACTATACTTGTTTAATAGAGAAATTATTGATGTAGGCTAAAGATTGTTTCTACGTTTTATCATGTACTTTTTACTTTTCTTATAAAAAGAATCGCTCTATCATTTTTTAAGAATATAGATAACAGTAATTAAGAATTAATTTTCGTCTTTTCGGGTTCAAAATAGAACAGGTTCGATATTACATAGATGTATTGGACCCCTCCCAGCAAACATTTCTGAAGCTCATTCGTGGCTAAGCGGTTGGCGTACGTGCCTTTGGCGTGGGAGACCCGGATTCGATTCCCGGCGGGAGCTCATGTAGTTTGGATTCCACGTTAATAAGTAGGTCCCAGTTCATATAGCCTCGCTGCTGAAAGGGATGTTAAAATCAATTCAACTCAAACATTTCTGGGTGTAGAACTGGCAATGCTGTTTATTTTGACGTTCTTCGACTTTTTGGCTTATGTTAGCTATACATGCTGATCCTACATCTGGCGGGTTCAAAGTTTGTTTTCCAGAATGTATGACATTGATAAGCATTGTTTCACCTCATGTAGAAGTATATTCTGTTCATTGTGCTTTGCTTACAACCAAGACGGATGATTTGGAATGTAGTTTTTCTTTTAAAGTTTCCACTGAGGAAAACAAGCAAAGATCAATTCAGGAGAATGATCGAAAAAAAAAAATCCGCTTTAAATTCACAGGATATTTTATGGCAGCAAAGTTGTTTGCACTAGATATATTTCCACAATTTATTTTAAATTTTCCTAGATAAGCTGTGAATAAAGTGTGTTGAATTTACATTGTTTTTATAACGCTAATCTCTGCCACGAACTTCTTCAGTCTACTCTGCAGAGGAATTTGGATCAGTGTCAGGGATTGGGTTTGCTAGAATGAATTGTTCGCAATTATATAGAAAAATTATTTAGTGAATTTACGAAGCTTCTGAAATTAATATTAGCTGTACCTATGACGTTAGCAAAAGGAAAAAGGTGTTTTTCCATATCGAAAAAAAATGACACTTTCAAGCAATTGAATGTTCGAAGAAAGGTTATTGCCATTAGTTATGCTTCCCATCGAAAAAGATCTGACAATAAAAATACCAGAGTTCAACCAGCATGTAGGCCTATTAGGCAGATGTTCTCCAATGAAAGATAGGAGAGTGAACTTACTAATTAAATAAGGTGACTAATCGGATAAAATGTTCTGCATTATTTTTTTAAATTTTTTTAAAACGGAATTTTATTTAATTTCACATGTCACATAGCATTTTCATCTAAAGTTATGCTGATTAGTCAGTGAGTCTAGTCTGCCTCCGATCGTTCGTACTACAACACCCGAAACCACAATCCACCGGCCGCTACTGCTTTGTAGGAAGGAAAATTGGACTGGACATATGAAAAAAATATCTTCTGCATGACGCTATAGAGGGAAGATGGAAACCTCATTGGTCCCACGACCTGCCGGCAGGCAGAATACTTAATAACAGCCTTTACAAAAGCACTAAAAGGCAGAAAATAATAAAAGAGCTACACGGTAGAAAATGATAATAATAAAGTACTTAGGAGAAAGCAATTCATTACTATTATATATAAAATGTTTTGAAGTCTGTGCCAAGCAAAACAAATTAAATCTCAACATAAAATTAGTTTGGATGGTAATTTTCTCAAGGATTTATTTATTATCGTGGTTCAGATTTCAAAAAAAATGTTTATAGATAATGGTAACGGACTATTTCCTGCTTCCAAGCGCTTATTGCTATTAAATTGAAGTCAGTTAATATACTTTTCTTTTTAGTTCATTATGGGGTCTATGTTAGAGACAAAGGAACATCTGGATAAAAAATATGTGTCCAATGAGAAATTGGGCTTGGGAAACAGACAGAAGTTATCGCGCGCAAACTTTGGGGAATAGATAGGTACAGGAGAGATTCGATGTGTTTATGTTGGTTGGATTTTCTTGCAATGCAGAAACCAATCTCCTCTCTAAAAGTTGCACACGATACTGCCCAGTAATGTCCGTTTGGCACAAAGTCATCTAGAATTATTAATTTTTATAACAGAATATGGTATCAACAATTTTTTAGTTTGAGGAAACTGTGGGAAAATTTGGGTAGGGGTAAGGAAGAATGTCTCCACTGTTTTAACTGCAATTTTAATTGCTTGTTTTATTTTTTTCACAAATACATATGCTACTTTATCTCCTATATATTCAACTACCTCACTTTTATAAGAATATAAAGTGCTTTTAAAACTATTAGGACTATGTGATTGATAAGCATTTGAATAAGACCTTCTTGGATCAGGTTGACATGTGATAATTTGTTTTAATAATGATTCAGTCTACAGTTATTGTGAACGGGATTCTTAAATATCGCTTATGATTAATAAATTCAAGTATTTTACTCAATTTTTTAGGTAATATTACTTTAGAAGCTGAATATAAACCGCAATACTTTTCATCTCTAATAACTCCTCTAATTCAAAATACTTAGCGAAACATTCTTCACGTAAGGATCTCTTATGCCCATTTTTAGTTATTTGACTACCTACAAGTTTCCATAGGTCTTTAATCCAACAATAATAACTATTCTTATTATCTTTAAAATACAACAAATTAATATATTTTTCGTTTTTTCTTTTGTTATTTTAAGTAGAAAAATTGAAAAGTTCTTGTCAAAACTACATACACTAATGAAAATATTGGTTGCTTTCAAACTTAGCTATGTCAGTAAGTCGAACAGGAAAAGGAATGGTTTTAGAATCCTCTTTAAACTTATCTTCACGCCTTTCATATGTAGAAACTCTTTCCTCGTTTTCATTAACTGAATATAACACAGATAAGATTGACAGTAGGAAATATTTCTGAACCTTATTCTTAATGTTAATACATGATCTTCTCGTTTAATTATGTTTGGAAGTTCAATATAAGAAGAGCCATTCATTGGAATATACGTATTCATTCTTAATTCCAAAAGAAATATAGCATATGACATCTATCCAGATCTTCGTCCTTGCAATTCTTCCATTTCGATTTTGATATGTTTTTAGCTCTAGCGTAAAATTAATTTAAGTTTTGTAAATTCAAGTATTATTTCATTAGCTATTTTAAAGTTATGGTCTTGTTTTTTTTTTTCTAATTTACAAATAAATGACATATTCATTTTAAGTACATTAAAAACTTTCAAGCTATCTTTAATTTTATTTTAAACAACTCTGTCATTTGCATTTAAAAATTTAGTAAAGTCTTCATACCAAGTTTTGTATTTAAAATGTTTGTAATCTGTTCTTAAATGATGTTTCCTTCAATTCAGCTTTTAATTCAGGTCCTTTTGGTTTTGGTTCTTCACATATCTCTTCTTTACATGGAAATATTTATATAAATTTTAATATTTTGTTTGTTATCATGTTGTACACTACTGTCAATAAATTCAGTTTATCTTAGTCGGGCATAATCTATTATTTTCCTCTATTTGTCTAACTTTCTCAATCCAATTATTGTATGCCTATTACAATTCATATTATTAATTATAACGAACAAAATATTTTTCAGTTTCATTTGTAGTTTCTTAAAATGTTTTATGATTATTACACATAAAAGCAATTTACTGTTATATGTTTAATTTAATTTCCAGGTTTTGATTCAAAAGGAAGCTCATGTCTTGTAAATCCATTCCAAAATATAGTTATTAATATTAGTAAAGTATTGTAAGAGTTGTTTCTACCTAACAACAAATGGTGTATACATAGAACGGTTCCTGTCGCATTGTTCCTATTAGTGCCATCGAAATCGGTTTTTGAAAAAAACGAAAACCGGTTTTTGAAAAAAAGTGAAATTTCATAAAACCGAAATGTCGGTTTTAAAAACAAAAAAACTCGCTTTTGTGGTTTCGGTTTTGAAAACCGCTTTTGTGGTTTCAGTTTCCAAAACCGCATTTGTGGTTTCGGTTTTAAAAACCGATTTTGCTGTTTCGGTTTTGAAAATCGCATTTCCGGTTTTCGGTTTTCAGAAAATCGGTTTTCTCAAAAACCGAAAACGTCACAAAAATTCGACAGCACTAATTCATACAGATAAGCGATACAAATATAAAAGATCTCAGTCTAAGTGGATGAGATTTCAAATTGAATTTCATGAGTTGCATGTGTAGTGATCTTAAATAGGGATATACTTTATTTTCTATTTAGCTCTGACTTGTACAACCAACGAACTATCCCTTTCGCACAGTGCTGCACATATTACCATAATAGTCTTGGAGAAAATAAAAAAAGTTCAAACACACTTATAAATCAATACAATTGTCTCGATTGATAGATGCTTTCACAATTGTTAAAAAGTGTAATTAAAAACAGCAAACATTGTTTCTGCTTTGAAAAAAACAAACATGGTTTCGCTTATGAAACCGCAAACCGGTTTTGGGGCGGCTTTCGCTTTCGAAAAGAACTTTTGCTGTTTCAGTTTGGAAATTCGCTTTTCCGGTTTCGGTTTTCAAAACCACTTTTGCGGTTTCTATTTTGAAAACTGCATTTGCGGTTTTCGGTTTTCAGAAAACCAGTTTCCTCAAAAACCGAAAACCGCAAATGTAACAAAATTTCGACAGCATTAGTTTCTATTACGGCGTTCCATCGTTCACTCAATTAGTTCTGAAACACCGTTTCTGTGTTAAGTCATGACACTACAGCTATGCTAGCCGCAACACCAGATCCTCGGTTTTAAATACCATGCGAAAATGGTAGTCGCGCTGAAACAACTGGCTTGTGTTAAAATTAAGTAGAATTAACACAATCATTCTTTACTGTGCAAAGAACGCATTTCCTTCAATACAAAGAAATGAAAATAAATTATTTTACCTTATTGCGATTTTAAGTTCTAGTTTATTGTTTAGTGGATGTGTAAAAGACACGATCTTTAAGTGTACTTATATACTAACATAATCTACATTTTTAAAATAATTAATTGACTTCGCAGTAATAGGTAAGTTTCTACTTGGACGTTAATCGACGTTTCTCGAAGATTAAGATCAATTTTGTGTTAAATTTCAACATGCAAATATTTTACGGACTACAGTATGTCGTGTCTTCGTAGCAAATATATAATACTTTTGGATATATCATTTAATATAATCACTATTTCATGTAACCATTTATTTGAAATTATTCGCTTTCTTGAGAAATACACAGACATGCAGGAGTTGATGTATATAGACGCACAACAATAGTTATTTAAGGAAAGGTATATTCTTCACTTCGAATTTCACAACAAACATAACAATGGTACATCTGTGGAAGAATAACATTTAACAATCATGTGTTTCATCTTCACAACACTGTGGGAGAAAAATAAATATGCACAGAAAAGATCAAAACAAAATTCTATATTGTACCAACAGAGAAGAGGATTACAAATGTGGGTAAAGAACGCTAACCCGAAACAGGGAATAAAATAAATATTTTCTTTTTTATATATACATACTCATAATTATTATCTCGTGGTCAACTTATTTACACAAGTAATAAAATTGTTTACGATCAAGTTGTAGGGGAACAATCATTAAATTTAATGGCTGTAGTCCTATTTCAGCCTGGAGAAGTGACAGGAAACAATACAAGTTTAATCATGGTTAATATAAATTAATAATCTAGTCCTGAAATATTCATTTGACCCTTCAATACAGTATTAAACCACTCCTTTTAGCAACGATATATTTAAGAACGATCTGTGAATATGTGAACGTAACTAGCCTTTACTTAGGGTGAAGGTTTATTTTACTTGCTTCGTATAGTGAATACATTTAATGTGTTTACGTTAACATGGAAGTAACTTGACAAATTCTCATAATATACAAATAAATAGGAGTAATACGCCATGGACTTCGTATCTAAGTCATTTACGTGTGTCTTGACCTGAGCTTGGAGCAGTAATTTTAAAAGAAATAAATTGGGAGAGCTATCATAGCCCAAACCCTGATTTTGGTAGAGGTACCCGGTATAATCCATCAACTTTTGGAGAGAGGTGTTTTAAGACCACCATGCTAAATTTTGGCAAATATCAAAACTAAACATTTGGTAGGATTGTACAGAACCATTTTCCATACAAATGGTACATGGTACAGCGGGGGACACTTCTAAATGGTACAGCCATATGGAGATTTACAGCTAAAGTGCTCCACCAGTTGAGTCCAAAGTATTTGCCGGGAAGTACTGCAACCGAATTAACTTTAAAAGAAGGCGGGTGGGTGGCATAATCGCCAGGCACTGACAATTCCCGTACACTTGGGCGAAATTCCCACTATCGTCTACAGCATCATTTTTCCAAATGAAATGGATCTACTTCTCATGGCAAACATATTACTTGATATTTGTTCTATTTGTGGAGATAAATTGAAACAAAAAATTGAAGTCCAATCCTGTTGCTGTTGGAATGAACACTCTTTCTGTCGTTTGATCTGAAATGACTTTGCAGACTCTGAATAAATATTCTGTCACTTCAGGAGGGTAGGAAGAGCGGATACCCACCCACCCTTCCATCAGTGTGAAAACACACATTTAATCAAATGCTTAGTGAGAGTGAGCCCATTGGTATAGCACTTTTATGATTTCAATCTTTGCTCCCAAGCCATCTTATGTCATAGCTGATGACCTTGGAAAACGAGAGATGCAAATATGATGAAAGAGAGATACAGTCACATGCGCAAATTTAGAATTTGAGACAAAATGATCGGATAGCATCCATATTTTGTTGAAAATTTTGAATTGGTAAGTAGACATGTAAAAGCTCGCCCAAACCTGAGAGCATCCCACTACCAATTGTTGAATTCAAGTGAAGAACTCAGTTGAGAGCACCAGATGATTACGGAGGGGGAGAAACATCTTCAGATATGGGAAACAAATAATGAAAAAAATGGACTGCTCTGAGCAGGACTCGAACCATCGAACTTATTATTACTAAGCAACGACTCTACTCACTCATCCACGGAGCCACACTGAACGCTAGCCAGTTATACATCAGACACAGAACGTTTGTTACTTACAAAACGTTTTTGTAAGGGGGAAAGCTAAGGAAATTCCCCGTCTCTAGTTTTTGTTTCCCTGGCACTAACTTAATTACTGTTGTCCCAGCCTGGGAAGAATATTTTCCACCCCTCCATAAACTTTCCTAACAATTTTCATACATTTATATATAGCAGCACAAAACATTTATCCATGGCTGTTCTGCACAATTATACATACACAAAACAATTACTTCCAATTCTATTAATTCCAGTACCAAGTAAACAGAAATACTGGATATGAAATTCTATATTTTGGCAATAATCTTGCAGAAAATATAGAAAAAAAATCAATTTTTCTAAAAGGAACAGGAGGACCCAGGGGTGTAGCCACGGGGGTGCCCATCGGGGCCAGGCCCCACCAAATGATTTCGTGCCCCCCCCCAAATGACCAGCTTTTAAAACATCATTGTAAGATTACCTCGTTTCAGTCACTTAAAAATAACAACGTTTGCATATAATTAATAATTTACGGTAAAATAGTATGGAAAAATACTATTTTACCATACTAATCGAAAAATAGTATGGTATCTGCACCTTATTATACCTATCGGAAAACAGTATGGTTTAATTTTTTTTTTACAGCAGATTACACAATTTATTGCGATTTATATTTGACACTTTGAAGACAAACGTTTCAACAAGGTACTGTAAATACTACCATAAAACAATGGTACTAAACTGATTTGTAAGTAGGCCTGCATCACATTTTTTATATGCTGTAACTAGTATTTAAAAAAAAAACATATTTATATCAGATGAAAAATGTGGTGAAAAACAACGTTTTTAGTATGGATTTCAATTAATCGGCAATTTTCAATTATTTTTACATGTCACCATCCCCCTTAGGAGTACTAATGGGGACTGAATTTGGATTTAAACGGCATCGAAAGTGGCACTGTTCATATCAGCCACTCCGAAAACTATGATTTGACATTAATATTGGTCATTTTCGATCATTTTTGTATTTCTTCCCCTTCTCTTCAAAGTGCACCTTCAAAGTGAAGCTATAAAAACCATTCCAGGCCTGAACCTCATCTACGTTGAAATCAGTCGGGTGGCTGAAGAGTTGTTACAAATGTAGTCATTACATTTTATATATATATATATATATATATATAGGGTGAACGGTAACTACATCGACAACTTCGGGCGGGTGATAGTACATCTAACAAGAAGCAAAGAAAAAGTAGTAGTGAACATGGGACAAAATTCCGTCCCGTTTAGGAGTGACAGAGTGTCGAAAACGTGAGAACATGAACTTTAGAGGCCAACAGCTTAAAAACAATACATCATAGAGAGTGCGGTTAAAAACGTCACTTAGAAAGGCATACCTACTCTGTTGAAAAATGCATGTTTGGAAACGCAGCTATGCGTGCGCACGGGATTCCCCAAAGGAGCGGAGGGATTCCCGGACATGCTGTAAAGGAAAGAAGTGTCACACGTTGTTAATCCCGTGCACACACGTAGCTGCGTTTTCAAATATGCATTTTTCAATAGAGTAGGTATTACTTTCTAAGTGACGTTTTTAACCGCACTCTCCAAGATGTATTGTTTTTAAGCTGTTGGCCTCTGAAGTTCATGTTCCCACGCTTTCAACACTCTGTCATTCCTAAACAGGACGGAATTTCCCCCATGTTCACTAGGACTTTTTTGCTTTTTTTAAGATGTACTATCACCCGTCCAAGTTCGTCCACATAGTTACCATTCACCCTGTATATACGTATAGATATATATATAGATAAATAAATAATTACATTATTTGGGAAAGTTGCGAATTATAGCCTATATAAATTGAATCATACAGAAGTTATTCGAAGACGCACTAGACACCAGCATGACTGGTGAAGAACCCTGTGTGTATTACAATACAATAAAACTCCGTTTTGCGGCTATCGCAGCATTGCATTTACGTCACACGATTTTCTGTAGTTAGTTGTTAGTGATCGTAACCACCGTTTTAAAATTCCTTCGCGTTCCCACTTGTATCGCTATTTCTTAGAATGTTATTTAAAACTACTGATTTGAATCATTACCCACTCTTTTCTTCGAAGAAGTTTCGCATATCAAACAAAAGAAACTTTTTTTGTGTGTGAAATATTTTCCGCGACAGAACAATGCACGATTTGCAGACCTGAAGATATTAAAAACCTAATTCGTCGGATATTAATGTCATACTACTTTTTTATTATTATTTTTGGATTTGAATATTTCTGAAGGAATCGAGTTTATTCGCATTCTCGCACTGATTTAGGAAAAAAAGAATTTGTAAAGTGGTAAACTGAAGTCCGAAGTCCAAAGATGCTCGAAAGCTTGTTTACAAACGAGATGTCCCTGTTTCTTCACGTGTGCAGCCACTTCGAATCTCTGGTCGACAAGGAACAGATCTCTGTATCGTTAATACTGGCGAACCTCAAATGCACGAAGCATTCTCGATCTCGGAAGAAGAGGTCGATGTTATTTCTTTAAATCCTGTTTTAACTTCATCTTCTGCAGTACTTTCTCCTTGCCAATCACCGGTGATCTAAAATGATGGATGCGATCTCCTTGGGGAAACGACAGTAGTTTTGAAGAATTAGGATTGGTTAATTAAACAACCTTATGGGGATAAAAGATTATTACGAGCCTACCATTATCTAATACTTTAATTTGTTACCGAGAAACGCTACAAATATATTCACAATATAAGCATTTTGTAATAAAAAGTTCTACCATTAAAATAGTTTTTTATTGTAATAACCCCTAAAATAATCAAAATAATGAAAAAACAAAGATCAAAAAGTGTTACGTAACAAAGGGGAGGGGTTCGGCCTTGCGTTACGAAGTGTGACAAGCAGATGGGAGGGGTAAAACTTGGTCAAAAATAGCGTTACGTAATATGTGGACGGCCCCTAGAACAGGAAATGAGACATGGATGTTAATAAAATAATTGTTTTTTTTAGTCACAAATAATAATAAATTATTTTTGTCAGGAAATCTTAAAGAAAATAAGTGAAATTTCAAAGAAAATCAGCCTTATGTAGATAGGTGCTGTGTGCAAGGGCTTAAACTAAAATAGTTATGCACAAAGATAAACGTTTGGTCCGGCACAGTAATTATTGGTTAAACATAATAAAAACTACCTGGAATATAATTTATGGACGAAAAGCAAATAATAATAATAATAATAATAATAATAATAATAATAATAATAATAATAAGCTAGAAACCAGAGCTTTTTAGTTTCCCGGAAGGAAACAAAAATTTGCCGGTTTTTTCAGGCCTCAAAAACACTAGCTGCAACATAATTTCTTTTGGCTTTGTACCTGGCTCCCCCTGAAAAAAGGCCGGGCCCCCCTACATAAACCTGCTGGCTACACCCCTGGGGGACCATACACGCAAGTTGCGCCCATGAGATTTGTTTTGCGGAGGAGGGGACAGAAATTTACATTGAAAATATCAAAATCGCACGTTTAATTATATCACAATTTTATTTTTAAGAATGCCAAATGCGAAGGAGAACGAATGTATTCTCTTTGGCTTGAAAGAATAAAATTATGGCTGAAAGTAGAAGTTAACAGAGACTGATGATGTTTAGGAAAAATGCATGATACCAATCAGTGGCGTAGCCAGCAGGTCTGGAACCTCCGGACATTTGCACAAATTGTTAAAATAAGGCCTAAGGACAGAAATATACTGAAGAGACCTCGCGATCGAGGTCGAGGTGTCACTCTCGATACTGGCACAAACACATGCATTCAAATGGGTATGCACATGCGGGTACGCTACATTGCGATCTAGAGGTCGACCGCGAGGGTGAATCAGTGGTCACGATGATAAACAACCGAGTTTGTTTTTCGAAGTCCGAAAAAGTGAGCCTAGATCCGTCACAATTCCCGCAGATCTATACACAGGGAAGTGCATGTTCCCGCCGTTCTTTATATAGACACTAGCTACAAATCGTACTGTCATCTGAGCGATGTGAAAATGTAAAAACAAAATCAAACTACTTTTTTTTAGATTAATATTGACTGCACATCTCATGCACAGTTCCAATATGCAAAATCAATCATTATCTTAAGCAGAAATTGCTGAAAACGACAGAAAATGGATATTTAAACATCCAAGTAGAAACCTGTGCTGGAGCGATTCTATTATCAATATTATAATACAAGCTCTTGCAAGTTGCGTCTGTGGTCAAGTGGCTTTAGTACTACTACTCACATTTCTGAAACGAAGAGCAACCATTCGAGCCTCCGTGTGTAAAGTTAAAGCTTTCCTTCCTTTTTTTAATATATGAAAACTTTTTTATAAATATAAATTTCTACTGTGAAGTGGTTGGAAACACATTATCCGACAAACAGTCACTTTTCAAATCCCTGTTCCATTTATTAGCCCGCCATGTCCATAATTCATATACGAAAACGCTAAAAATGAGAAATGTAAACACAATTGAATACCTAAAAACACACGTCCAAAATGAAAATTATTCATATATATATTTCGGGAGGCTTTGCTAACTTCATTCTTGGAAATGTGAACATTCTACAAGATATTTCATTCACTTTACAATATTTTATTAGAATAAACATAAAATTTGGGGGGAATCAAGCCCGGAAGTCCCCTAAAATACACCATATATATATATATATATATATATATATGCATGTTTTTTTTTGCATTACAAAAAACTTAGGGTACGTCATAATCTGGATTCTAATAAAGCAATTTGAACAATTATTTAGAAAATATGTACTGCTTAAAATCGGATTAAATCGCAATGCCAGTAATCTATAATATCTTACATTTTTATTTATTTACATTGAATGTGTACTTGTTTTATACTGTATAGCATAAATATTAGCTGCTACGTAAGAAACAATTATGTATAATTGAATTTAAGTAGGAAATCGATATAGTTATAAGAAGAAGCTTGTGAAAATGAAGTGTATAATAATGGTTGTATCTGAAATAGATGTTGCGTAATGGCGTAGTTGGTTACCCCGCCAGCTTTGGAATACTGGGCTCTTCAAACTGTCCATCCTTAGGGATGCGCAGAGTCGAGTCGAGACAGAATTTTCCTGGCAAAATTCAAGTCGAGACAGCTCTTCCAATAGAAAAATATACATTTTTCGAGTCGAGACATCACTTTTACAGCATATTGTCGAGACCAGACGACCTCAAATCTTGTCTCGCGCATCCCTATCCATCCTACCTACATAAAATCAATTTTGCATACGAATATTCAATTTCTTTTAACGATAATTGTAATCTACGATACAGATTGAAGTAATATATTGCCTTGAACTGCTTTATTGCCCACTTAACCTTCGTATACTGCAATTATATCTTAGTTTGGCATAAATATTTATGATTATTAGAATGTAAACACTGAAGAATATATATTAACACACAATGAGGAAGAACTCAATGCTCGTAGTAATTAAGAAATTGGTTGCATGTTTATTTAAAATTAACTCTCTTGAAATCTAAATAATCATTATTAGAAAGAAAGCAAGAGAACCGTTTTGTTAATTTGGACATATAAGAGAATGTGTATGTGTATGTATATGAATGTGTATGTAATCGAACAGAATATATGAAACTAAATGGAATGGCATGTGGAAGTGAACTTGAAAGAGTATAGGATGTGTAAATGAAAAATTAAAGAAACCAATGGTTAACAGCACTGCCGTGTCGTGACAAAACGCTGTAACTTTGGCTGAGAAGTTTTGCGAAAATGAGCCGTAAAGTTTTCATTCGAAAATGTGATCTGTGTCGTGTAGAACCAGTGTAACTAGGCAATAATGGTCAACCAATCAGTTTTCACCAAATTTAATCACACAACATGCATTTACGTAACATTACATGTAACCACGTGTTTCCAAAGTCAAGATACACTGGTTCTACACGATACAGATCACATTTTCGAATGAAAACTTTAAGGCTCATTTTCGCAAAACTTCTCCGCCAAAGTTACAGCGTTTTGTCATGACACGGCAGAGCAGTAGTCACTACTTACAGCAGATGAGTGAAATCTCGCCCCCCCCCTAAAGGTTCAACAATTCTGAAATATAAGGACATCTTATTCGTTTCCTGACAAAATTGAAAAATGGATTTTGCATATTGTTCGTCTATACCCCTTCAATATAGTTAGCTAACAAACCAAGTACGATCGACTGACTAGACGTCACGTGAGTGAAATTTATATAGGAAGTTTCGATACAGCGTTCACCGAAGTGACGCAGACGTGGTGTTGAAGCTTCTGGTAGGTCCTATTTCGTAATGGATTTTAGGTCAGTGAGATTTCTTTATACGTATCAGAAAGCTCTTTAACTCCATACTAAAGGCGTGTCGTATGATTTATTCAAGCCGCCAGGTATTCGGACAACCATGAGCCCAATTCGTTTTGCTTCACTGCTCACAAGTTTAACTTGAAATAAATTCTTACGTTTCCACGGAAACACAAACTGAAAACTCATTTTATTATGGGTGAAATGTATAATTCTGCAAGTAATAACAATTTTCATGTCCTTCTCCGAGATTCGATCCCTCGTCCTTTGGCTGAGCAGGTCGACACGTAGACAACTAGACTAATTGTCGTTGTGTAACAGCTTGGAGGAAAATCGGTTTCAACTGCATGAAGGAAATTGAGGGCATTGGTTATAGCTTGATGGAGGCAAATACCATGTGCTCCCAAGTTCGTAGTGAAACTTGCTGTTTTTGGAAGATGAAGACAGTCTTAGGGAAATCGCGTGTACTGATTGCAAGCCCTGGAAGATTTTGTCGTAGATTTGGCAGCTCCAAATCAATACATTCAGTGAGTGAACTAGGAGTGCAATGATACCGGTACTCTATTTTGCTTTGATTGGTGATGTTTTTATAAAGATGGAGAACGAAAATATTTTACCGTTCGAACATTTGAAAGAATACTTTTTTCTTAAGAGCTGAGGATGATGGTGGACAAAATTTAAAAGTAAACAGTCTGAACTGCCCCGGCGGAAAAAACTTATCAACAACTAGGGTGCCATAATTAACGATTTATAGTAAGGGGTTAATATGAATAAACTGTGTTCTGATGAGCAGGCCGACTTTATTACTAGAAAATAGTTTGCTGATGGTATGTAATATTGGGGTTCTTTCAGATCAGTTTGCTTATCCTAGAGTCCCGTTGATTATAGAGTTTGAAACTAGCTTTAAAAAGCATATATCGATTTTAGAGTTACTGCCAAGTTTTGATTCACTCCCAGTTCATGTGTTCTCATTTTATTAGTTGTAGTGTAATGTTTCTCTATATTCTGTATTTTTAATTTTACATAACAACATTGTTATTACTATATAATTAGTTTAGCAGAATAATAATAAGCAACAATTTTTTCTAACGCATAGGGATGAGCACGAGCCAAGCTAAAACTCTACTCGATTCGAATTCAAATTGAGTTTCGAGTCAAGTCAAAGGTAATGACCTCGAGTCGAGTTCTGAACCGATTCAGTTTTTCGCGTCGAGTTCAGTCGAGTTTGATAAATGGTTCGTTCGTTTTAACTCGTCTTGAAATCATGGCCTGATTACACTGGAAAACGAAAGCCATGAGTAATGTAAGCTAAACAGTGATATGGAAAACTTTTAGTGTTGCTCACGAGAGGGGAAACTGCTCGCATCTCGTCTCGTCTCGATAGTGAAACGACAAGAGATTTTTCATAACAAGCTCAGCTCGGCTCGGCTCAACTGAGAGGATGGCTCAAGCCGGCTCACTTGGGGTGAACCATCGGCTCGAGCTGGCTTGGTAGGGATGAGCCATCTGCTCGGTTCGGTTCAACTGAGCCGAGGGCTCTAGCCGAGTCGTTGGGTGAGCTGTTGGCTCGGCTCACTTCTCGGTTCGGGTCGATAGTGAATGAGCTGTGAGCCGAGCTGCTCGAGTCGTTGACAATTCTAAACCCGGACCGAGCAGTTTTGCAGATATTTGGCCAGTGCCCTATAACTTTTAACAGTGTATGGCTCGAGCCCGAACACTCAACCTAGACCCTCAACCCAAATTCAGAAGCTAGTGAACAATGTCCTTGACTCCTAGAGTTCACGACTACCGAGCTTCTCATTCAACGAGTTTTGTAGTATTCAAATACAAACCGCTTATCTTTCACGTTTACATACAGAGTTGTTACAATTAATAATAATAATAATAATAATAAAAGTTGTAGTAGTAGTAGTGTCATTGATAATAATTATACTGTCTATGTAATATACTTGAAGAATATACCAAATTTCACAATAGTAAATCCCCACGTTAAGCGGGTTTCCATATGCAGGTTTCTAACTATGAAAACATTTACGATCACTCCCCCAATCATTTTACAGATTCAACCTGTTGCATATAAGTTATTAGGACGTAAAATTGAATATAGTTTATACGAAAAAGACCTTTATGCATTGCAAGACCTGTAACGCCCAAATATTCACCACAAACTTATAGTGGTATCAACATAAACAAAAAAAAAAAAAAGTGTGGAGCAGGAAACTACTTTACACGCAAGTCTAACGAAACTCAATGAAGACGTACGAACTGGTCGAGCGGTTTGGGTCAATAGTCTATCAATCATAAGTTTGTGTGTTCAAATCCTGTAGGAAGTATTCGTTTTTTTTTCCCTTAAAAGTGTGTTCCTTATTTTCATCAGAGGACTGAAAACATTTCTTTGAATAAATCTTTGGCAACTACTTTTCTCTCAAATTCGATTAGAAGGGAACATTATATGAATTGCCGAAGATATGGCCACGAATTTATGTCGACAGGATCTCAATTTCTTCCACAGGTCATGCCCTGAAATCATCACTGTTTCAAAGGTTTCCTTAACAAATACCTAAGTAGAATATTACATTTATTTCTCGTTCTACGTTTTGAAATGACAAAATCATAATTTTAAAGATAATTATAATACGATAAGCATAAAGGTTTATAGAACTAATGAAGTAAATATTCTTGTGTAAGTTATCGATTTTTAATCTGATTAAAACTCGAATATTCGTTTGCATCGCACTTTAAAGTAAATCCTCTCTCTATATAATTCTTACTCCAATTACTTAATCAATATTTTTAATAATATATTTTTATTGTAATACTTTCACTATTCAATGTCGTATACACTACATTTCCCAAAGCAAAACCTCGCAAATGTATAGTGGACTAGTGAATATTATCAAATAAATTATCATTTTGTTTACGTAAATACTGCATCGCCTCATTTGAAACTTCGTACTTTAAATACTACTACTACTACTACTACTAATAATAATAATAATAATAATAATAATAATAATAATAATAATAAAATCATAGCAATATCTTTATCAGAATTTCAGGCTTAGTCAATAAATGAATTCAACGTGGTCTCTATTCGAAGTTCTATTTAATCGAATCCGATAGAAATACAAAGAGAAACTTCGAGAACAGGTAAAAGAAAAATGTTACTTTGGTGGGATTGGAAGTAACTTTTAGGAGTTCTTTACAATTTACAAACAAATGCCTTAGACAGTTTTTTCTTTTCTTTAACATATTCACCGAACGTATCTGAGTAACTTGCATTTTGTAGTATCTAAAATTTACACCTATTTCATCCTGCTGTAATAATGTTTACCGTATTCGTTACTTTGAGGAATGATATATGTTATTCATATAGGTTCTATTACGTAGTCGTCCGTAAATATTATATAAATTATCAGAATTATTCATGATCTTCCATGGAAATTCACTGGCGCATGCACAGTAGACAGACAGTGTAAATGAAAGGTGAGTTCAACAGATATTATATATTTCGCCGACATTATTTAATAGATATGTAGAAGAGATAGCAAAAATGAATTTTCATAATGAAGATGGAATTTCGGTAGGAGATAGAATGATGAGGTGTATACAGTTTGGGGTTGATATGGTTGTTGTTGCAGAATCTAAAAAGAAAATTAATAAGATGTAGAAAACTTGACAAAGGCTTCTGAAGAATATGGGATGAAAATAAATGTTAGAAAGACAAAATCCATGGTGATTGAAACGAAGCGATCGGTGTCAAATATAGAAGTAGGAGCGGGGAAAAAAACAGGTGACTAGTTTTTGATGTCTGAGTAGTATTATTACTGATATGACATGCGAACGTGAAATAAAAACCAGGATAGAAACGGCGAAAGAAGCCTTTAGGATGAAGAAAATACTATTTTGTGGGGCCTTAGAGTTGAAAAAAAGACTCATAAAATGCTTCGTGTACTGTATGTTACTGTATTTATAGGACAGAAACATGGACATTACGCAGAAATGATAAGAAACAATTGGAGGCTTTCGAAATATGTGCGTGGAGAAGAATGGAGAGAAATAGCTGGGTCGAGAGGAAAACGAATGAGAGGGATGGAAATGGAAGGAGAAAAATATTAAGAAGAGGAAGAGAAACTGGTTGGAATATTGGTTAAGAAGGAACTGTATCATGAGGGATGTGCTAGAGGGTATGGTGGCAGGAAAGAGAGGGAGGGGACGAATTAGACTATATGGAAACATAATTAGGCTATTGGCGATATCAAAACAGAAAAAATATGTGAAGATGGAGAGGTTAACAGAAGATTGTGGAGCATGGCAGCTTCTCATCTGCGGTAAGTGACCCGCTGGTAATGGCGGAATACTTCTGATATAATGATGCTAGTATGCACAGTAGAAACAGAAAGATCCATTTTACTGTCATTGCTAATACGAATCACAATGCAAATTTCTACAAGGCTGTAGAGAACTATCTGTTAGTCTGCGAGGAGAAATTATAGTCGAGTAAAAGTGGAACAAACTCTCAGTCAGATCGCTTAGGTTTTGGGCTGTGACGAGAAAGCAGTGAAGAAATTGATTTAGCGGTATGACAAATAATAATAATAATAATAATAATAATAATAATTTATTTCACAATTCATTTCTGCCAGTAGCTTTCGCCCCCTTAGTCCCACTTCATGCTTACTCAGGAGGAAGCTGCGTGTTCCCAGGTTGGGAACCACTACTTTCCATTAAGGAATTCTGATAGCCTGTTAGAAATTTGCATTCTGACTAATATCAGTAAACTGCATTCTTCTGTTTCTACTGCGCATGCACCAGTGAATTTCCATGGAAGATCATGAATAATTCTGATAATTTATATAATATTTACGAACGAATAGGTAATAGAACCCATATGAATAACGTATATCATTCCTCAAAGTAACGAATACTTATTACAGCAGGATGAAATAGGTGTAAACTTCAGATACTACAAAACGCATTTCACTTGCTTTCCCCGCTGGTCTAGTGGCTAGCACGCGTGCCTAAGGTGTATGGCAGCGTTTCCCAACCTTTTTCAACTTGCGGCACACTTATAGATATTATTATTATTTGCAAATATAAAATACCATGGTGTTTTTTTTTCTATGATTACTGATCTGCTCACAGAGATGAAAGCTCGATCACTGGTTTTCCCGTATGCTAATTCATTATGTTTATTTTTTATTCTAATTTTAAAATAGAAAACAATTGCAATGAAATATAGGACTAAGATTTTTAAAAATATGCTTTCTTTTTCGAAGCCTATATCCAACCTTTCACTAAGAACAAAGATCACTAAATAACGAACGAACACACAAATGTTTTGTACTTTTAACTTTGCTGTTTTAACCAAAACCGGTGCATATTATTGCAATCACACAGCTTGCGATGCGTCGAAGTCAAAACACAGCTGTTGAATAAAGTGTTGTTGTCCTGTCATTCACGTGCGAATGAGTGTTCTACGAACGTTCACATGACGCGTACCGTACAAGTGCTTCCATTTCTCGGTGTTAGTATGACTCTCAAATGAAGCGTAACCAAGCAGCTAACCGTGGAAATGTGTACGAGCCGAAATACTGTCTGCTACACAGTAATAGGTGTAGAATAATATATTACAACTACAGTAAATTTTTCCATGGTAGAAATTCATAGCAATGTGAAATACAAAAATATACATATTTTCCTGTCTTGCAATTTGGTTGCTATAGAATTAATAATTTTGTTTCGATTTCCTCGCGGCACACCAGCGTTCCATTCGCGGCACACCAGTGTGCCGCGGCACACCGGTTAGGAAACACTGGTGTATGGGGTCCCGGGTTCGATTCCCGGTGGGGGAGTTGGGAATTTTAATTCTCTTAGATGTTTTTGTATTCGTGTTCCTGTCGTTCAAGATTAACGGGAATGATTGTAAAACGTATATAACCGAGTAGAAAAAAGAGACAAGTTACTCAGATACGTTCGGTGAATACGTTAACTTAAAGAAAAGAAAGAACTGTCTAAGGCATTTGTTTGTAAATTGTAAAGAACTCCTAAAAGTTACTTCCAATCCCACCAAAGTAACATTTTTCTTTTATCTGTTCTCGAAGTTTCTCTTTGTATTTCTATCGGATTCGATTAAATAGAACTTCGAATAGAGACCACGTTGAATTCATTTATTGACTAAGCCTGAAATTCTGATAAAGGTATGGCGATGATTTTATTATTATTATTATTATTATTATTATTATTATTTAAAGTACGAAGTTTCAAATGAGGCGAAGCAGTATTTACGTAAACCAAATGATAATTTATTTGATAATATTCACTAGTCCACTATACATTTGCGAGGTTTTGCTTTGGGAAATGAAGTGTATACAACATTGAATAGTAAAAATATTACAATAAAAATATATTGTTAAAAATATTGATTACGTAAATGGAATTAAACATGCTTTCCAGTATGAATTATATAGAGAGAGGATTTACTTTAAAGTGCAATGCAAACGAATATTCGAGTTTTAATTCGATTAGAAATCGATAACTTACACAAGAATATTTACTTCATTAGTTCTATAAATCTTTATGCTTATAGTATTATAATTCACTTTAAAATTATGATTTTTCCATTTCAAAACGTAGAACGAGAAATAAATGTATTATTCTATTTGTTAAGGAAACCTTTCAAACAGTGATGATTTCAGGGAGAATTTGAGACTCTGTCGACATAAATTTCACCCTTCGTGGCCATAAGTTATCTTCGATCACGCTCAAAGTGGACTAATAATGTTTTATCAGTTTTCTCTTATTCATATATTGACCATTACCGGGAGAGAATCTTCTGAAATCGTCAATGCTTATAATTAATTTTTCATTACAAATCAAAGGATAATAATGAAATATTGAACATAATATTTTGTTCTCAGCTGTGGATTTTAGATTTGCAATTCATATAATGTTCCCTTCTAATGGAATTTAAGAGAAAAGTAGTTGCCAAAGACTTATTTAAAGAAATGTTCTCAGTCCTCTGATGAAAATAGGAACACACTTTTAAGGAAAAAAAACGAATACCCCCTTCAGGGTTTGAACACATAAACTTCTAATTGATAGACTAGTGACCCAAACCGCACGACCAGTTCATATGTCTTCAGTGAATCTCTTTTGACTTTTGGGTAAAGTAGTTTCCTGCTTCACACTTCTTTTTGTTTATGTCGATACGACTATAAGTTTGTGGTGAATATTTGGGCACTACAGGTCTTGCAATGCATAAAAGTTTTTTTCGTATAAATTATGTTTAATTTTACGTCCTAATAACTTATATACAACAGGTTGAATCTGTGAAATGATTGGGGTTAGAGAGATCGTAAATGTTTTCATAGTTCGGAGTCTGGATATGCAAACCCGCTTAACGTGGGGATTTACTTTTGAGAAATTTGGTACACCTTGTCTCAAAAAGGTTGAGCGCATTCTTTATTAGTGTTTTGAGGCAAAAATTTACTAAGTCCAACTTCGAGAATCTTCGGTAAATAGTAAACCAGGTTCGAACCTCCAAGCCAGCCTTTGGAATCGAGAAAAAGTTTGCAAATGTGTTTTTCTTCTTTTAAATATAATAAGACTTGTTATCAAGTGTTGAAAAAAAGCAACATTGATTGAAATACTTAATGATACAATATTTCGAAACCTTGTATTAATGTCAGCACATGCTTGTTTGTCATTTAGCTCTCCATACGTAATGGAACATTTAGATATGTAAACGAATCTTTCCATATGTAAAAGAATGCTCAAAGTTAAGACATAGAATATAATTATCGCCTGAGTACTAAAATATAAGTCAAGGTAGAACAAAAACAGCGTTTGTAGTGGATATGAATGCCATAATTTTCTTGAGAATCGTGATACATTTCTAGAAGCATGTTTCCAGAAGTCCTTGTGGTAGCTCACTGGTAAGCTGTCGGATTTCAAATCATAAGGTTGAGTTCGATTCCCATCTGGGCCAATTCTCTTTTAAAAATTATATTTCCGCAATGCATGAAAAATTATATAAAATAATATTAAATACATCAGTCTTATATATATATATATATATATATATATATATATATAACATAATCATTGCAGAATATAGTAATTATTATGTTTAAAATATAACATCTTAAATAGGTAGGTGTTCACAGTAGGTCGGTATTATATATATAAGAATGTTAAATACAAGTTAAGAAACTTGTTCAATAGCAATAAATAAATCATGTAGTGTATTTATTTGCAGCTATTTGTCATATAGAGAATAATTCTCAACATTCATAATACAGCATGTCATTTATGTTCTTAAAAAATTATTCGATGCATAAACAGAGAATCCAAAGTCGCTACGCTCGCAAGAAATTCATGAACCCCAAAGGTCACGTGAGCAGACTGGAATTGTCCTTATGAAGCATGCCACAGCAAAAAGTCTTTACATAGATTTTCAATTCAATTCCTGATATATGCTTTTGCAATGTGAAAGTGGTGATGCCTTGAGTCGCTCTCTCTCTCTCTCTCTCTCTCTCTCTCTCGCTCGCTCACTCTCTATTTATACAGAATATAAAAGTGGATGTATGTGTGTGTTTCAACATAATTCTCATATATCTATCGCAATTTTAACTATATTTCTTACAGTCTGGAAAAGAGTACTGTCGGGATACATATCAAAAATGCTAGAAACGGGTCGATATTAGTATCGAATCCATAGCTTCGTGGTCGCTTAGGTAAATAGTTCTACTTTCAATTCGAGTCCAATTAAGTTCCTATTAGCATCCAGGGTGGTTACGTAGCGACATAAAAATATCGAAATCAACCGATATTAGAATCAAATCGTAAGTTTTCAGCGCCGCTAGCAGTGCCGCATTTCCCATTAGTCCGCATTAGTCCACATTTCACATTAGTCCCATTGCCTAGAGCAGCGTTTCTCAACCTTTTTCAACTTGCGGCACACTATGGATGCAACATAAATTCTCGCGGCACACTCATATTTGTAAATATAAAATACCGTGGTATTTTTTTCTGTGATTACTGATCTCACAGAGAAGAAAGCTCGATCACTGGTTTTCACCCGTGGTAAATCATTATGCTTATTTTCATTCTAATTTAAAAATAGAAAACAATTGTAGTGAAATATTGGACTCAGGTTTTTAAAACTAAGCTTTCTTTTTCGAAAACTGTATCCAACCTTTCACTAAGAAGAAATATCACTAAATAATGAACGCACAAACAAATATCTTTTAGTTTTTAAAAAATAAATGTATGTAATTTGTATGCATGTTTCTTTGTCGAAAGGATTGAATGATATTTTAAAATTTCAAGTTACGAAATAGTCTGCAACAATAAAGAAGCAACAATAATCATAACAATGATAGCAAATACTTTTTTCAACATTAAAAATGTACAGAAAAGTAACACGGTATAAAACTCAAAATTGTTGATTTATAGTACAGGTTCATACTAATGTGAAATACAAATATACATTTTCCCCATTGTCTTGCAATTTGATTGCTATAGAATTAATAATTTGTTTCGATTTCCACGCGGCACACCAGCGGCCCATTCACGGCACACTGGTTGGGAAACGCTGGCCTAGAGGGCAACATATTTGCAGAGTGCAAAGTTTAAAACTTGAATAATATTTTATTTTTTTCCGTATGAAAAAGTTAAAAATCAAGAGCAAATATACTATTTCATGAACAATCCTCTTTTACTATTCTAATATGTTTAATAATAGCGTAAGAAATCTAAAAATAATTCAGAATATGTTTCACATTTGTTATTTTTTGTTACGTAGTTCTAGCTGTAGCATGTAGTGAGGGGTATTTAACTGTAATAAATTCACTAATTAAGCATATTCGAATTAAGTTTTATTTTTAAGTTAGGGATGAAGGGGCGGAGAAATATGTAGTTATTGGGGGCGCCGAGAGCAAAAGTGCGTAGGGGCGCCGAGCTTTTAAATGCAACACTGGTCGCTAAATTAATTGGTAGAAATTTTAATGTCATTTAAGACCAAATTTAGTCCTAACGGTGGCAGTATCCGTTTGCTCTCCTAGGAGAAATGAAAGGGGCTGACATCAAACTTATATATATAACTTTCGGGGTGAATTAGATAAAGAGTGGCACTCCAGGTGCTTAATTATATAGAAAATTAGTTTTTCTTTCTTTTTTACGTCGGTCTACTTTTCCTTGATTTGAGACTTTCAAATTTCATCCTGTTTTCTACTGAAATGTGTTTGTAAGGCAACAAAGAAATAATTATATATGATAAATTTAAATTCATTTTAATTCGGAAGATGAGAAACACTTTGCCATTATATATCCTAAAGGTCAGATCCACCAGTATTGTAACAGAGAGGTACTTGAGCCATTGACGGTAGAAATTCAAACTCCGATAAGTGATAATTTCATAGTCTTGTTTTATTACAAGTGTAACCTCTTTGGTCAACGGAGAAGAGGACGTGGATCATGGGTCAGAATTGATGTCGATCGGTGTTGGTGGGTCGGAGTTGGTCGCAATGGTTCAGAGTAGTTCATAGTTGGTGGTGGGTCAGAGTGGATCACGATAGATGATGGATCAGAGTGGGCCAATGGGTCATTTGGGTGGTGGGTGATAGTGGGTCATGGTGGGTCGTGGATCAAATTTTCATTGACCCACACCATTTCTGGTTAAAATAGTACTAAAGATAAGAGGCACCGAAGATGCATGGCGGCTATTATGCTCAAATTTTGCACATAGATAGTAGCCAACCAGAAGGCAATAAATCTGAAACGGTTCACGGTATCACCTCCTAGAACTCGAGATGTAGGGGTTTGTCTGATTGGCTAAATTAAGACGTCAATGATTTATCCCTCAACAAGCAAGCTTTTTATGATCGTTTCCGTGGGGAAGTCAGAAGAACACGTGCCTAGTAATCGTAATATTGACAGTTCGCGTCCACCCCGGGGTATTTGTTTTGTGTTTTTTTGACTCATCTAAATATAAACAAATCACACATATAGGCATTTTAACATATTTTGGGAGAGTAATTTTGTGGTTCGTTGTCGTTTCATAGCATCTCTGCCGCTGGTAGTAAAGTTTTCAAAATGGAACTGGGGCCGCCGCGGATTATCGCTGCGGGGCCACCAATTTTTGGCGAGAGGTCATTACTTGACCATCTATAGTCCACCGACGCTTACAGCTTAGGGTAATGAACGATGTCTTTGCCTTATAGACTTCATGACTACCGACGTTGGCAGTCAACTAGCTTTTAGTATTCCTTTACTAACCATCTATCGTTCATGTTTATACACGGTGTTGTAATAATAATAATAATAATAATAATAATAATAATAATAATAATAATTATTATTATTATTATTATTATTATTATTATTATTATTATTTGTAGTAATAGTTGTATAATTGATAATAGAATAATTATATTGTCTATGTATTGTCTAGGTAGGACTACACACAGGATTTGGCTCGTTTTGGTTCGACTCGACTCTAATCCGAGTCGAGTTGGAGGATATTTTTCGCGCCGAGTCCTAGAGTAGACCTCAAAGATGTCTGTTTCGAGTCGAGTCGAGTTTCAAAGAAAAGTCGCTCGTGCCCATCCCTACTAATGAGAGCTTAATCGGAGTTAAGCGAAATCGAAAGTCACACTATTTATCTAAGCGACCCCGAAAACTATGAATTCGACACTAATACCGATCATTTTCTAGCAATCTTTTATATGTATCCCCCTCCCATTCACCATAGGTAACCCGACAGCACTCTTTTTCAGACTATAAGAAATGTGGTTAAAATTACTCTAGGCCAGTGGTTCTCAATCTAATTCCTATCACAATCCCCTTTCATCACATCGTATTGCCAGCGACCCTTCTATAATTTGTGTTTTATAATAAGCATGTGTGGGATTTTTAACATACCTATTTCTATAATACTAGAATCCATTTCTTGTTTATAGTGAACAGTGCCGTAGCATGGAAAATCAGCGCTCGGGACGAGAGTATACGACGATGTCTCCGTACATATGAGTGGGGTCGATAGACTAGCTGCGAAGCGCCACCATGGTTGGCACGAAGCTCAATAAAATTTTCAAAAGTAAACCCTGCCTTTCCTTGATTTTGAGCACATTTTATTACGTTTTTCCTTCTATTTTATACATGTGTACATGCACTTTACTAACATGAGTAACACACTCCCTCCGAAATTTGTGCCCCCTTTTTTCGACGCCCGGCATTGACAGTGGATACAGTAACTGTAATATCCATATTCCCAACGACGAAGGTACTGGTTCAAGATGGATGTTAAACTCCTTCGTTGAAGAGGCCATTAACGTAGCTGATCTAAGCCCACAACTTCTTGAGCAACTAATAGAATAATCGTGCGACAAGTCTTTGCAACTGGTTTTCTGTAACGAAGACTTGGACAAGTTCTGCCTGATAAGGAGAGAAGAATATCCTGGTCTGGTATCTGCTGCTTTAAAAGTAATAATTCCATTTGCTACATCGTACTTGTGCGAAAGTTTTTTTTTCATGGTAAACATTAAAACAAAGACAAGAAATCGCTTATCAGTTCAAAATGGCTCCATAATGTTCGTCACGAAGATTGAACCGGGCATTGCTGCACTAGTGAAATTACATCATGCTTAGGTATCTTATTAGGTTTCAATTTTAATTGTATTTCAATGTACAAGTTTTGTTGCATGTGTATTTTTCTAGTATTTCTATATACAGTTCTCATTAGTTTCATATCATACCTCTTTCATCTAAATTCATTTTTAAACAACTCTGCACCTTTTGAAAATGTTCAGTAGACTTATTTTTTATTGTTCTTTACAGAATGTATAAAAAATAAAAGTATGCCTATCAGAACAAAATTCAAAATAATATTTAAAAATAATTTCCGGCATTAGATTCTAACTATATTTATCTCTTCCGCTTATCTTCGCGACCCCTAGGGGCCACGACTCCCAGGTTGAGAAACCCTCCTCTAGGCATACATGAGTTATGTTGGAACATACATACATACACTTTTATATGTATAAATGCAGATAAGAGAGTTGAGAGAGAGCGATTAAGGTATTACCGCTCTCGATCTCTTCACTTTACTTTTGCGATTCGTAAATTTCTTAGGTGACAGTTTGGGGCTAGCTATTTTTTTTTTTTTTTTTTTTTTTGTCTTGAACCACGATCCAATTTTCGATATGCTCTACCTAAATGCTGTAATGCGAATATTGAGATGTTACCTGCGTATGAAAATAGCTGCAAATAAATACATTACATAACTTATTTATTGCTATTACACGATTTTCTTAATTTGTATTTAATATTCACATATAACATACCGACGTTCTGTCAATACCTCAAATGTTATATTCTAAAGATAAGAATTGCCTATGCCGTGAAATGATATGAATATATATATTCAACTGATATATGCAACTGATGAAATGTAATGTAACTATTTTACATAATTTTCATGCATAGAGGAAAGTAGAATATCATAAAAGAATCTCACCTGAACGGGTATCGAACTCACGATTTAAACGCTCGGGGGTGTAGCACTGAGCTAACATGACCGCTTTTCGGAAGCTGCTTCTGAAATATAACTGAGCTCATACGTAAATGCTCTTTTCCGTACGGAAATCACAATGACGAAACGAGAGTGTGAATATATAGTTTCGAAATATTGTATCATTAAGTATTTCAATCAATTTTACTTTTTTTCTACGCTTAATACCATTTCAACATGTCTTATTATATTTAACAGAAGGAAAAACATATCTCCACATTTTTCCCGATTGCTAAGATTGGCTTGGAGGTTCGAACCAGCAGCTTTAGTTTACTGTTTTCAGAAGATACACGAAGTTGGATTTCGAAAGTGTTCGTCTCAATACAGCTATTATCATATCGCTCAATCTGTTTGGTATATGGTATATGTTTTTATACGCGTAGTCAGTATAACAATTCATTCTTTAAACAGCTTTTCGTATGTATTAATATTCCTTTATAAAAACTGTTTTTAATATTATTATTACGGCGCACCATTTTCAGATTTCTTTCGCGAGTCGTTGACCAAGTCGTTCCCCACAATAGGCGTGTCGTGCAAGTAACCAACCACACGTCAGGTACTTGCTTTTACCTATTGCTTCCCGCTCACAGCTCAGAACATTGGTAACTATGGATAGACGTACAGCAGTAATTACTTTATGGGAGTTGGAAGGCTATTCTGCAACTGCAGCTAACAGGCGAGTAGGTGTCCCGGCCTCTACAGGAAGGCGATGGATTCGGAAATATGGTGCTACAGGTCAGACTGGTAATTTACGATCTCCTGGTCGTCCGCATGTGTCAACCGAAGCAGAAGATGCGAGATTAGTAAACGAAGCCCGGTTAGACCCACTAAGGACGTCTAGACAGCTAAGTCCCTCTTCATATTCAGCCACTGCAGTGGCGCAACTCGGTGGCACAACTGCTTGTGAAGCATTGCTTTAAATTGCTGCCTTCGTTTGCTTCCACTGCAGTTGCTTCCACTAAAACGGTTGCCGCCACTGACCGCTCTCGCGCAACTGTCTCGAGCAACTCTCAGAGTCCGTCACTCGAGGAAAAGCATTACTTTAAATTGTAACCTACGGACGGGGACACTGCAGTGGCGGTCACCGCACAAGGTTGCCAGTGTATCTCGATGCCAATGTATGTATATGTTGTTAAAAAAAAAAAGGAGAAAGAAAAGAAGAAACGGTACTGATCAAACGAAACATGCACACTTGATCTTTCCGTGCCTGCCCTAGTCGCGGGTATACTACCCCTCCCCGATGGGGGAAATTTTTTACACAATAGAAAATAATAATGAAAAACTTATTTTATGCATACCTTTATTCCGTTTTAGTATAAATTTTAATGAATTTTCATTTTACATATGTTGTGAAGAAAGACTTTAATTACTATAAATTCACGATCTTTTTTTGTTTGAAATAGTTACAGACAATGATGAGTTTTACAATATGCGTTGGCGCAATAATGAAATATATTCGTTTTGAATTTTCGCCCGTAATAGTTTGAATATTTCAACACTAAGAATTTCATTAAAGGAAATAAAATAATCGGATTGCAAGGGCACCCATCAGGAGGGGCAAGGTGGGGCGATTGCCCCCACTAGAGGAAATTGTACTTCAGAATATCGAAAATCCAATAGAATTTTTACATTAGTTAAGCAAAATTTGAAACTATTTTTGAAACATCGCTTATACTGCCCCCCTTGTAAACCACAAGATGGGCGCCCTTGTCGGATTGTTGAACTTTATCTAGATTTATATTGTGACAAGGTGTTGAGGAGCACATGCATAGAGGGTTGCGAGGGAAGTGCAGTACACCATAATTACCCGCCTCTTCGCTACTGTCTACTGCAAGTAGAACGTTAAAATTCTATTTAGCTTCGACGACCAATGATTAACGCCAATAGACTTCCTAAATCAATTATTATTTGGAGACTGTTTGACTTCTGTTATTATTATTATTATTATTATTATTATTATTATTATTATTATTATTATTATCAATAATAATAATAATAATAATAATATTTTTGCACTTTTTTTGTCTTGCTAAATATTCAAAGTGCTCCCCTCAAAACGTTGCGCCCCTAGACTCGGGCCTAGTGGTAAATCCAACTCTGCCTAGTCGCTTATTATGTTTTGTTCTTTGGTATTAGTCATTCATCACCAGATTAGCAGCCACCCCTTATGCCAAATGAATCATTTCCGGATACGTTTATAACTATTATTATTATCACGTAACGGGACTTATAATATTGTATTCTTAGTCCGTCCGTCCGTTACTCCTACGATAACTCTTGGACAAATGCCAAATTGTTATATTCTGTTTTTGCAATAGATATGTGGAGCGATTATGGTATCTCGTCCGAGTTCGTTAACGGAGATGATTAATCAATCGGACGTGGTAAAAACGTCCGGTTTCGGTTTTAACGTTGCCATTATAGAGCGAAAGCCATAATAGATAGCGAGAAGGGGTTTTCTCAGATCGATTAAGTGTTCCAAGAATATCTTCCATGTCCATCCTTAATACTGTATTAAAACCAGAAGTGGTAGAAATCCAGTACGACTTCCGGTTTCAATATTAATCTATATAAAGAAAACCGATAAGAGAACAAGTTCGATTTCCTTGGAATCGACTTAGCGTTCTAAGAATAGTTCGCATTTTCTCTATTAACACTTTATTCAAATCGGTAGTGGCAGAAATCAACCATTTCCGCTTTCAGTGTTGATCGCCAATTAATAAAAACGATAATAGATAGCGAAAAGTGTTTTTGTAATCAATTTAGCATTTCAAATATATGTACTATCTCCTCTCTTAACCCTCTATTTAAACCAGAAATGGCATAAATCAACTTCCGGTTTAAACGTTGATTACTATAAGGTAAAAACAGTAATAGGTAGGGGGAAGCGGTTTTCTGTAATCAATTGTGTCCCAAGAATAATATTTCATCTCGACTCTAATCTGTTTACTAAAACCAAACCTGGTACACATGTACCATTTTTGGTTTCCAGACTAATTTGAAAAAAAATATTGGCACGCTCCACTTTATTGTCTTTACAGAATTATGTATTAAAAATAATAATAATAATAATTATTATTATTATTATTATTATTATTATATTATTATTATTATTATTATTATTAAATCATTAAGGAAAGAAGTAAAGGACGGAAATATGTTGTTGACAAAACCAAATATATATTTATGGGATTCTTTGTGGCTAAATGCTTAGAACTTGCACCCTTGCAGGAGTCGGGTTCGATTTCCGGCGGCAGGTACTGTGGTTTGTAGATCTACGTCCCATGTAGCCTACTAGCGTAGGTGTTGAAATGAAGTTGAACTGTAAGTAATAAAAATGAAAGATGAAATGAAATCTTTAAGTTTTACGTCCCACGGATATGCCGGTTAGGCTAAAGGAGACGGTGATGATGAGAAATGAATGAAATGATGGAATGAAGAAAGTGTGAGGAAACTGGAAACCCCGAGAAAACCCACGAGCACGGTGTTTGTCCACCACAAAGTCCACACGGCGCGAGCTGGGATCGTACTAGGGACCACAAGCACCGGAGTAAGTAATAAAAATATATAAACAAAAATATAGGTAAGTGGAAGAGTATTACCTGCGTCTAACAAAAGAATATAAATTGAGAAATTAATTACAAAGTTTATGTTGACTTTGGAGCTGCAATACCTCAAAAAAAAGTATGGAAATAATATGCATATGTATATAGTCCTAATGACAGGATTGCTCTCATGCAAATCCTCCTCTAAGGAAAATCTCTTAGCAGAAAGAGAGCCGTCCTGTGAATCCTCAGGAACCTCATTCAAGCTAGTTCAGGCCAACTGTCATCCGGGGAATCTAAAATATTCCCCTTCATGTCAGCGTCTTCAAAACCCAGGGAACTCACTCAATTAAAAGGATTTAGTTCTAAATATCTAAAAAATTTCGACATACGGAAGGTTTCGACATACGGAAGTAGTTAAAGAACTTCATTTTGTCTGCACAGAGATCACAATACAAAGTATTATACAGGCCAGTTTGCAATCTCGTTGATAGCATAGGATGCACGGACATTCGTTTTTTCCCTCTACATTTCTTCTTTTTGAGCAGCAAAATAAGAAGTGCTTGCTTACTATTAACAGCCATTTCTCAAAGTGGAATAACTTGAGATAGTGGAAATGCTTCTACGAACTATATGAACCGGATAGTCGCCGAATGGACACTGAAATCTCGAACCATGAACGGCTGTATGTGGGTTTCTGTGTGTTCCATGTATTTCCTGTGTGTTCCTGGCAACACCACTCATAACTTGGGCAATAAAAGGGGGGAAACAGAAAATAAGAAAAATGAAATGAAATCTTTAAGTTTTACGTCCCACGGTTATGCCGGTTAGGCTAAAGGAGACGGTGATGATGAGAGATGAGTGAAATGGTGGAATGAAGAAAGTGGGAGGAAACGGGAGAACCCCGAGAAAACCCACGAGCGCGGTGTTTGTCCATCACAAAGTTCATTTGGCGGGGGCTGGGATCGAACCCGGGACCCCAAGCACCAGAGGTGAACGCTCTACCACTGAGCCACCGCGCCCCCCGCAGAAAATAACAAGTAGCCCTGGTACCTGCTGTCGGTTGCTCGTCTTTTCACAAACAATGGCGCAACTCAGGGTTTCCACTCAGTGGCCGCGAATGAAGTGGACCTAAGGGAAGCTTCTCTCTTTCCTGGTAGTAAGCATACAGCTCTGCGAAGGCTTCGTCATGCTGGGTTACGTGGCCGTGTTGCTGCCGTGAAGGAAAAACTCTCAGACGACCACAAAATTTATCGTCTCGCGTTTGCACAGGCGAATGTGGGTCGCAATTGGGTAAACGTAGTTTTCTCAGATGAATCCATATTGACATCAAATGAGGGACGCCGTTTTGTGTATCGTCCGAGAGGCACCCGATATGACCCTGGATATGTGGCTGCTTAAAATCGCAGTGGCCATGTATCTATTTCATGTTGGGGTTGGATTTCCAGTCGCGGAGCAGTACAGCTTCACAGAATTGAAGGATATCTGGACAGTACTCAGTACTTAGACATTATGAGTAATATCATGGTGCCATCTGTACGAGTATTTCAGCCTAATGGTGTAATTCAGTTCCAGCAAGACCAGTCGCCAATACATACTTCCCGTGTGGTTCAAGAATGGTTTGCAGGGCAGCCTGAGATTGATTTAATTGACTGGCCGCCTCGTGGAGCAGACCTCAATCCCATGGAAAATATGTGGGCAGAAGTGAAGCGTACTCTAAGGGACAGTTGGCCTGAGGCAGATCCACCAAGAACTCAGGATGACCTGTGGCATCTTGTTTCCGAAGCATGGCTGGAAGTAGAGGAAGGAGATAGATTTGTCACCCATTTAATAGATTACATGCTCAGAAGAATGGGGCGTGTAATAAATTCAGAAGGGTCTTGGACACAATATTAATGTCCCCGCCTTAACTCCCGAAAACAGCCCTTTTCAGGGCTACCTAAACGCTTTTGAAAATATTTCTAGAAGTAAACCACTCCTTGTATCCGATTTCTGTGCAATTCTATTAACAAAAAAAAGATAATTCTCTGCAGGCTTTGAACTCAAGACGACCTCCTTAACAAGCCCGAACTCTACCAGTGAGCTAACATGAACACGCAAATCCAACCTGAAGAAACACGACTTTCAATATCCGGTATTCCATGACACTGATGCTCATATACTTTGCAAATGTTGTATTCAACTTGGGATATTCCGCAACACACACACACACACACATAAACAAAGCGAGAGAGAGAGAGATGAATATACAAAAGCATATTCAACGTATTCGAATGAGACTAAGTAACGACATTCCGTTCTAAAGAGAATTTGTGTTTCTTCCCGTGACGTTACGGGGATCGGGAAAAGTTATGTGTCTTGAAGAAGGATCCGACTTTGGATACTCTGTTTATACACTTTCTATATCCGTAGGAATATACTGTATTTCATGAATGTAAATGACATGCTGTAATGAGAATATTGAGAAGTTACATCTATATGACAAATAGCTGCAAATAAATACACTACATAATTTATTTATTGCTATTAAACAATTTTCCTAACTTGTATTTAACATTCTCATATATACTACCGACCTACTGTGAAAATTATCTCAGATTTTATATTTTAAACATAATAATTACCATGTTCTGCAATGATTATCTTATATATATATAACTTATCTATTTTAATGTAATTATTTTATATAATTTTTTATGCATTGCGGAAAATATAATTTTTAAAAGAGCATTGACCCAGATGAGAATTGAACTTATAACCTTATGATTTGAAATCCGACAACTTACCAGTGAGCTACCACAAGGACTTCTGCTAGCATGCTTTTAGAGATGCATAAAGGTTCTCAAGATAATTATGACATTCATATCCAGTACAAACGCTGTTTCTGTTCTACTTTGACTTTTATTTTAGTACTCAGGGGATAATTATACTCTATGTCTTAACTTTGAGCATTCTTTTACATATGGAAAGATTCGTTTACGTATCTAAATGTTCCATCACGTATGGAGAGCTAAATGACAAACAAGTATGTGCTGACATTAATACAAGGTTTCGAAATATTGTATCATTAAGTACTTCAATCAATGTTGCTTTTTTTCCAACACTTCAAGTCTTATTATTTTTAAAAGAAGAAAAACACATCTGCAAACTTTTTCCCGATTCCAAAGGCTGGCTTGGAGGTTCGAACCTGGTTTACTATTTTCCGAAGATTCCCGAAGTTGGACTTTGTCGTGGAAACTGATAATACTTCTACCCGATTTCTGCAACTTCTCATCGACAATCTACTTGTTGGACTTAAGTCTGATAACGATTTTTCTTGGTCAGGTTTGAAATACTCAGCAAGAAGTATCATCTCTCTATCACCACACAATATCTTTTCCATATCGACCATGTCAGTTGGCAATGTCGACCCATGTAGAACAGAAACTTTATCTACCACGCCTTTGATAGGGAATCTTGTGAATAAATTATCAATTAAAGCCTGATAAACTGATGATTCCTTATTTGTTTATAAATTTAATTTTTGTAATTACACATGAAGGTTTGATGCCATTACCAAGTTCCCTCCCCCGTCTAGAAAGCGAAAGAGAACGAGGTTCCTGGAAAGTGTTCAGACGTGAATGGGAATTTCCCTCCTTCTTCAACTTCTATTACCACACTGCTGTTTGCCATGTGCCAAATTACGATGAATTTCAATTAAATTATCATAGTACAATTCTTTTTGAATTATCAATACTTTTCAGTGGAAAAAAGGATGAAATTTCAAAGTTCCAAATCAAAGTTCCAAGTAGACCAACGTAAAGGGAAAAAGTGTAAAATTTTCCATAGAACTATGCGTACAATCCAAACTTCAAATTTCCGTGCAATTAAGCTCACAGTACAAATTTTATGCCTATTTTTTCTCACGACTTTATGGGTTGATTGCCCTGTGCTGTAAGCGCTCCATATAATAAACATAAGCTTCAGCAATTATTATAGCAGAAAGCAATGGATATATGAAGCCAAGCACTGTATTTTTTGTTTCTGATTTTTTTTCTTAAATAACATCGATCGTTTTCGATCATTTTTACAAACCAACTCACTACCAATTTTCATATATAGAAAGTGCCTTCCCCCCCACATAAAAGAGAATTTTTAAAAATGGTAGGACACATTCTGTTTATTTTTAATAAAGAGTTAATACACTGAATTTCAGCTCCGTAAGTTTAATGGCTTGCGAGATACTCATTTTTTTTTCGCAAAAATTCGGATACTCACTACCTCCTTAGGATAGTATGCATTATAATAAAAGCAATATAACATCCCAGTTTGGATTAAGGCCTAACTATATACCAAAAGTAATTTCATTTGACTTTGCAATTTGACCGTGATGATCAGGCACACATAGTTACATTCAATTTTTTATATAATAATTTATATATTACAGAGATTCAAAAATGTATTTTTTCCAGTAGTTAGCTCTAAAAACTCACAGGTCTCGAAAGCCAAGTTGTAGTGTAAGTCCTATTGCTATTATTACTATTAAAAATATCAATATCCAAAAGTGCCTGAAGCTCTTTTTTCACTTGGTTAGATATACTCACCTCAGGTAAGTAGACAGAAACAAGTAGAAAAGGAAGGGAAATGAAGGTCTTGAAAGTAAAACGGAGACAAATTTACCAGTCTTCAGAAGATACTGTCTACAATGCACTGAGCAGAGAGGGTCGGTAGATCATACTGAGTCGGTGGGTCGCAGTGGGTCACGGTGGGTGGTGGGTCGCAGAGGGTCATGGTGGGTGGTGGGTCACAGTGGGTCATGGTGGGTGGTGGGTCACAGTGGGTCACATGCTGTTGACCCACGACCCACTCAGAAAACTTGACCCACTGACCCACCGACCCACTGACCCACTCCATCTCTGGCTATAGCACAAAGTATTGGTTGGATAACGAGTAATACATTCTTAATTTGGTTGCAGACTTTGTGAAATTCTGTCATTCTTCCCCTCAGAACCCAGTTCTGTAATTGATTATGGACATGCCAACCACAAGGAACTGAATGTGATTCAGTATGCGAGGGATCACAGTATTTACTGCTCAGAACTCCTCCACATATGACTCATAAGACTCAACCCATTGACAAGTGTTTTATGAAACCGTTTAAAGACGCCGTTTAAAGACCAGAACATTCTGTGGACGGATGAGGCAACCTTCAAGAGTAATGGAGATGTTAACATACACAACACTCACTACTGATCCAGCGTGAATCCTCACTGGGGTCGAGTACGCTAAATTTTTTTCACATGTTCTTTGTGAGTTCTAGGAAGATGTCCCACTAGCAACTCGTGAAACGATGTGGCTAAAACAAGATGGTTGTCCTGCTCATTTTTCAGGAGTTGCCAAACTGTTGAACGTTTATTTCCAAACAGGTGGATTGGAAGTGGAGGTGTCCTGGCCAGCTCGTTCTCCGGACCTGACTCCGCTTGATTTTTTTCTTTTTGGGACGTAGTTTAACTTTAATCCCATGAGCGTTCTTTGATAAAGTGGATACTTTCAAATATTTAGGATCAATATTAACAGACGAAAATCATATTCACGAAGAAATTAAATGTCGACTAAAAGCAGGGAATTCGTGTTACTATTCGGTTCAAAATCTCTTGTCGTCGCGAATTCTGTCGAGGAATTTGAAGCTTAAAATATATAAAACGATAATCATGCCTGTTGTTCTGTATGGTTGCGAAACATGGTCGCTTTACCATTCATTCCCGCTTCGCCCCTTACGGAAGGAGATCGGAAAGATAATTTTCTAAGAATTAGATTTCCTCTTTAGCATTATCACTTATACTTTAATAATATTTTTCTCCATTGGATTATTCTCGAGGCGTGGAATGAATAATACCCTCTGTGATTTCCTATAGGAGTTCTATTCTGTTCATCAGCTATTATTTTCAACCGTATTCATATTAGTGATACTGGACGTTTCATCTGATACAGGCAAGATGTCTTGACGCCCATTTTGAAAACGGTGACCCATATGAACAATCTTTTGCCACAACGCTGTTTAGTGTATGAAGATCTATCGAACGATGTATCACGTGACCCATATTTTCATATAAAATTTCTAAGTTGGGCCTGGGCCCCCATGGAAGGCAGCCCTGGGGGCACCGCGACAACATTATTCGATTTGCCCCATGACTTTCCTATTTGAGTTTTTGTTTGGTTCATTTATGTTTAACCGTTTTCATATTAGTGCTACTGGACATTTATGTGATACAGGTAACATATTTGGCAGCCATTTTGAATACGGTGACCTATATGAAAAACCGTTTGCCACATCGCTTTTTAGTTTTTAAAGATCTATCGAATGAAGTGTCACTCGCCCCATGTTTCCATTTAAAATTTTTAAGTTGGCCTCGGGCCCACTTGAAGAGCGGCCCTGGGGACACCCCGATATCATCATTCGATTTGCTCCATGGTATTTCCTATTTGAGTTTTTGCCCAGTTCTTTTATGTTCAACCGTTCTTGAGATATTTCCGTGAAAATATTAAAATGGGCCACAATGTATGTTTATATATATATATATATATATATATATATATATATATATATATATATATATATATATATAGTAAAACCTGTCAACTTGGCCATCTGTCTATCTTGGAAGTTGGCCGCATTGAAACAATGTTTATCCTATAATGATAATGATAAATTTACCTGCATATCTTGGCCATGCAAAGTATCATTTTGTTGTTTTTCTTAACTCTTTTGCATTCCCATACGCGAGGCAGATGTTCTGTATTTGTAAGTGGAGACAAAGAAGCATAGATTCCCACGATTTGCTCTTGGAGGTCAAAGGCCAGAACACTACCCTGATAAAGGGTTGGGGAAGGAAGACATGAATAAGAAAAAGCACGTACAGGAATTCCGGAAATGATTGCACGTATTTGTTTACCCTATATGTTTTGGAAAAATCATTAGCTATAGCCTATCAGCTCCGTTCATCAGTGGGGAGCTTTAGTAATTCCGGAAAGTTCTCAAGGCTAAAGCTAACCATCTCAATACTCAACTATTGGCACATGACTTCTTGTCAAAAGGCAGTGGAGGTTTTAAAATATGAATTCCCTTAACATTTCTCAAAAGATCTTTTGCTCCGAGGGAAACACTTGTAGCTCATTAACAAAAAGTAGTTAAATTATTAATCTATATACATTATTTTAAAGTAGCTGTCTTGCCATTGCTTATTAACAACCAAGTAATACTAGAAATCCTATTCTAAAAATACACGAATCACACTTATTCTCTGGTAAGTTGGCCGCTTTTCAATGGAACCAATGTTGGCCAGCATAGACAGGTTTCACTGTTCATATATATAGTATTTGTAAGGCATATGTTTACTCTCTTCCTTTAAGAATAAAATTTTATAATTAGTGAAATTTGGTGAATAGTATTATTTTTTCGAAGCATAGATTTCTGAATGGTACCTCATTTGCAAGAAATGGGGGCATTACTTTACCATACCCTCCTTAGGGATAGTCATTTCTAAATCCCTTAGGAATGAACTGTAAAGTAAACAAAAACAATAGAAGTAAAAAAAAAACCAAACACCTTACAACACCTAACTTAATACCTAATACCAAATACCTTACCTAATCAATACCTTACAATCTTGTAAATGAGCTCCATACCTTATTCTTTATTTCGGCGAAAATATTACTAGCTCTTTCTTTGAATTCAAATATCCTACAAAGCTTCCATACCAAGTTCTTTATTGTAAGTGTCCGTATTTCAGAAAGTTTGTCAAGCTATTCGTTAAGTAAGTTACACTCTTTCCAGGGCATTCATTGAATGTTTACAAAAAAACTGGAGTTAATGGAATGCTCAATACCATACTTAGCAGCTTCGTTATTTCCTGATATATCCTTTGAGGTTCATTACTGAGAATATATTTCAAGTATTCGGGAAGAGAAATGTGTTTGTTCTATCGGAACATATGTTGATAAGTTCATTCTTAAGCTGATCTGAGCAAAAAGTGTTAGGAAAGGTGGATATCAAGTCATTCAGTTTGCCGTATGGAATAATTTGTTGATGCATACTAAATATTCTATAATTTATTAGTTCTACAATGACCAGATTTTTGTATTTTTCAAATCTTTCATCTGCACAATTATTGAGCGAAGAATCTAATAAAAATAAAGTAGAGTTTGTTTGTGTGTCTATCTATCTATCTTTGTGTCTGTGTGCACCAGCGGACCAGACGAGTGGACCGAGTTACCAAAATTTGGTCACGGCTACCTTGATCCAGGCCCCAGACCAAGACAAAAGGTTTCTCTTTCTCAAAATTCGAACCAGGGGGAGGGGTATTTACCGGGACATGTAAAAGTACTTGTCACTCTCGCGAAAAACATAGAAGTGATAGAATTGCCAATACATCTAAACTTTTCGTTAGGGAATCTTTTTTTTTATTCTGATGTTGGAGACATATAGGGACAATATATGTATACTAATGTTCTTCAAGGGTACGTTACAAAAATTTAACATTTTATAGAGGGAGCTCGAAAGATGGTTTAAAATAAAAACAAATAAGAAGAAATAGCGGTCTGTTTCTGTCGCTTACAAATCCAGCTTAAAATGAAGATAGCCAGCCCTGTAAACGTAGACCGAACAGCAACTGTCTTTTCGCAAGTACTAGTACACAGCACGAGTCTTTGGACTTTAACTTCTCACGTGGCTGTTTGTTTATCCTACGTTTCTATAGGAATAATGTTCAAGGTTTCGTAAAACCCATTTTCTGTCTTTCATACGGAAGCATTAAAAAAGCTTAGAATAAATCATAGGAAATTTTAAGTTCAGAATCTAAATTGCAAAATTTTAAGTTAGTAATTTAGGCTTAATGGCTTAATACATATAACATTCTAAAGCAGCGTTTCCCAACCTTTTTCAACTTGCGGCACACTACAGATGTAACTTGAATTCTCGCGGCACACCCATATATATATATATATATATATATATATATATATATATATATATATATATATATATAATTACTATTATTATTTGTAAATATAAAATACCGTGGTATTTTAATGTGATTACAGATCTCCTTCTTACAGAGAAGAGAGCTCGATCACTGATTTTCCCTCGTGCTAAATCATTATACTTATTTTTCATTCTAATTTTAAAATAGAAAACAATAGCAATGAAATATAGGACTCGGGTTTTTAAAAATCCACTTTCTCTTTCGAAAACTGTATCTAACCTCTAACTAAAAGGGAAGAACACTAAATAACGAACAAATAAACAAATCTCCTATACTTTCAAAACACAAATGTAGGTAATTTGTATGCATGTTTGCTTTGTTGAATTTATTGAATGATATGTTAAAATTTCAAGTTACGAAATAGTCTGGAACAATAAAGAAGTAATAATGGTCATGACAATGATAAATACGTTTTTCAATATTAAAGATGTACAGAAAAGTAAGGCGGTATGAAACTTAAAATTGTAGATTTATAGTAAAGGTTCATACTAATGTGAAATACAAATATACATTTTCCCCTATGTCTTGCAATTTGGTTCGTATAGAATTAATAATTTGTTTCGATTTTCTCGCGGCACACCAACGGCCCATTCGCGGCACACCAGTGTGCCGCGGCACACCGGTTGGGAAACGCTGTTCTAAAGGGTAGACGCTTCTACCTTGTCTCCCCTCAGGCCTTGCCACTGCGTTAATCTCAAAATCAAAACTCAACACATACCTCTTTTTATTTAAAAATATTGTGTGGTATACAATATGTGGAATTCAAGATGGCTGCTATGATGTATACTAAAGCATTTAACGCAGTTTCTAAACCAATGTCAAATTGTAACATTTGCTTTTCCTCCGACTATGCATCTCTTTGTTACTGCCCTATCATGATAATTTTTTCTATGAGATACATATGTCAAACATAGCACACTCTGTCTGAAACAAATGATGTGTAATAAATGAGTTCACATTCTCATTTGTTTGAATATTCAAGCCTAAGTGAAGTGTAAAATCATAACCTTTTACATTTGAAACAATATTGTGTGATATGCAATATATCGGAATTCAAGATGCCTTCCATGGTGACCACACTCCAAATCAATACAGGTTTTGCAATAATACCATTTGTAACATTTATTTTTCCTCCGTTCGCGCATGTCGTTATTATTGTTCTGTCCCAATACTTTTCACTAACCCTGTATACAGATCCACATATGTATTCTCACAGTAAAATTAAACTAATCTTTTTCCACAGAATATTTTTCATACTATACTTTGATCCAGGGGTAGAAATGAAATTTTACAAGTAAGGGGAAAATCAACAATAGACAAAGTTTGATTGGGCTATGTCACTAGAATACAAACTCAGAAAGACGGGAGTCAGGGGCAGACTGGCCAGAGCCGTTAGGCCGCAATCGCGGCCTAGGCCCTCTCAGAAAAAAATATGAAACAATAAAGAAAGAAAGAGAAAGAGAGAAAAGCTAAAACATAAGAAAGCTAAATAATTCGGTAGATCACTTATTATGCTGCCAACAGACACTCCTCCTCCATCCTTTCATCAATCGGTAAGTTATCTTTTTCAATAAGGTCCTTTTGTTACTGGATTTGTGGCTAGATCCATCTTTCACTATGGTCTTTTATTATCAGAATTTGTGATTTAGTTTGTACCTGGGGCCTTTGACCCTTCTTTCAATATATTGGACAGTTGGGGCCTTCTTTCATTACATTGAGCAGTTGTGGCCCTGAGTCCTTTATTCATTATATTGGGCAGTTGGGGACTTTCTTTCATTTCATTGAGCAGTTGGGCTCCTAGGCACTTTCTTCATCATGTTGAGCTCTTGGGACCTGGAACTTTTTTCATTATGTTGGACAGTTGGGGCCCTTTCATCGTTGAAGACTGGGGTCTAGTTTGTAGCTGGGTCCATATTTAACCACAGGCTGATTGGTCCTTTATGGATGTTAATACATCTTGTAGGTCTATATTTGATAAATCAAAAATGAAAAAACAGAGTATTTAAAAAAAATATTTTCTATCAAAAACGTTTACAAAATTGCAGGAGAAAACAGTGGAAGATGGCAAGAAAGCGGGCATTTTCAGCATAATGGTTGATTCTATTTAAGATGTTTCAGTACTGAACCAGCTTACTATAGTAATTCTCTGCGTTATAAGCGGTCAAGTATTTGGGCGGCTGTTAGCAGTTGTCGTAAAGAGTGACACTGTAAGGCAAGTAACTTAAAATGAAAACAAAAGAGTACTTTGTGCCAACAATTTTTTGATGTCTGATATTGTAAGTTGCTCTTTCGATGGAGCTGCTAACTTGAGTGGATGCTATAAAGGAGTTAAAGCATTACTGGAGAAGGATAATCCTGAAATCATTTACCCCCAATGCATGGCTCATGCTCTTATTTTGGTTATGACAAATTCGACTGAGTAGATCCCTGAAGCTGCAAATTTATTTGGTGTGGTTGAAACCAGTGCCGTGTTCTGTCTGAATACTGCAAAAGAAAGAATGTTTGGAAGAAAATGATTGATGCAAGCCACGAGGGACATGACAAACTACGAAAAGTTCAAAAGTCGGTGCAACACGATTGTGGAGCAAAAAAAGGCACTGAATGCGGTAGTCAACACTAACGAGTTTCGCTATGAAACATGAAGCCAAGACGAGACGACTGTCTATCACCATCAAGATTTCTTTCATTTTTATTGTTCCTCAATGATGATGTGCAGGACAGGAGTTTTAATGCGAAATCAACATTTCAAGCTTAACTTTGCTGAATAAATTGATAGAATTTAACACTGTAATGATGTGCTCTGTGTTTCAGGACTTGTTTACAGAAACGAAGCATGTTTCAAAATACCTACAGTCTCACGGATTGGACTACCGTACAACCTGGAGACTTGTAGACAATTTGCAGCAGCAGCTCCAGAAGAAAATAGAGGCAAAAGATGTCTGTTTAAGCTTTACGAAAATACAAAAATATTTTGTATTAAAAAAAACAAGAGCTTGTGCAATCTGGTGTAGAGATAGCAATGGAAAAAGACTTTCCGCCCAGAAGAATCTTAAAGAAGAAGAAAATTTCAGTGATAGATTTCAGCAGCCAAGTGAACTCCAAATGCTGGATCCCAAGAACTTTTCCGAAATCGGGAAGAATGGTGTGTCTGCAGGAGCTTTCACAGTTCTTGCGAAAAAACTAAATATAAAATAGGAGGAAATATACAAAGAGCTCCAGCAGTTCTTTGTCGAGTATTCTGTCACAAAACGTTCTGGTTTTTGATGATCCTGAAGAGAATGATGCCCCTGAATCCGTAGAAGATGATGATGATTATGCATCTGAGCATGCTATGGGAGATGGAACATTTTGGACGGGATTCACGGCAAGAGTGATAATGATGCTGCAAACACCTTGTGTAAAAATTGTTTGTCATGTGCAGGGAAAATTGTGTACCAATTTCTGTCAGTCTAGTTGTTTTAATAATTTATACATTGCTTACAAACATGCGTTGTCTCTACCATGCACACAAGTGACATGTGAAAGGTGCTTCTCAAAGTTAAAGTTAGAGAGTAAACAAATCTCAGAGCTAATTAGTGTGAAGACATTTTGGACACATTTATACTAATGAAAATGGAAACAGATATGTTAAATTTAGTGTCTGTGAACAAAGTTATTCAGGAACTCTCCCATTCATAATCTGAACTGAAAAAAATCTTAACGTTTTAAAATTATTAGTTGTTTAGTGGTTCAGCAGTGTTTTTCATTTTCAGTAAAACGTCATGTTCATTCCAGAGTCAAAAGTTATTATTAGTTGTTTGTTACGATTTTCAGTAAGCTGTTCTGTTCTTTCCATAGTACAAAGCTATGGGCTATTATGTGTTTAGTGTTTCAGCTACTATACAGAGTCTCAAAAGTCCCATGACATTCGGTAACTCTTATTATCAGAATTACAACAAAATGTAGGAGGGGAAACCATCTCCAAATATAATGTTTTCAATCTAAAGTGAAAGAATTTTCCAAATCGGACAAGCCGTTTGGGCTGTACGCTATATATATGCGCATAATGTTACATGAAAATGCAACATTACCATTTACCTGGACCCACAACATAAATGAATGAAGTTACTGTCTATTAAAAACTTTATTTGAAGACGGTTTCTCCTCTTACATTTTGTTGTAACTCTGATAATAACAGAGTTATCCTAAGTCAGGGGACATTTTAGACACCCCGTGTGGCAATACAATAATAATTATAAAACATTATCTTGAGTTTGTTTCTGGAAATCTTGTGCTTGCTATGACATCAAATTTCCAATGACCAATAGAAAATCATAGCTTGCAAAAACTATCATGTAACAACGAATTTACAACTACTTAACTCGATGGCTCATCGCATATGTTCATTGTACCCACTGGCGCAACCAGGAATTTATTTCGGGAGGGGACAAGAATATCCAATACAGTAGTCCACAAACGACGTGCTGCGCCATTTGACATGGACAAAATTGAAAGTTTGAATTCTCCTCATTACAAGCAATTTAGTTATCCTTATTATTAACTTGCTAAAGAAAACCTTAAAATGAAAATTCCAATTCACAAATTCCCTATTATTAATGGTTACAAGTTTTAAAATTTGCACTATAATTATTATTTTGTAGATCTATATTTTTGCATAAAATGACGCACTCTTTACTAACATTTATTACTGTAAGAAATTAATGTAGGGATTTTCTCTGTGCATTTCTCTTTCGACAATGCTTTGACTTAATTCAATGTTCATTTATGCATTGATCTATTTTGAAATTTCACCGAAATTTGTCTGCAGCGCGGCTGTATAAGATTGACCACGTTTTTTTCGGGGAGGCACGAACCCCCGAGCTCATAGCTGCTTGCGCCACTGATTGTACGATATTTTAGAAATTGGTGTTATAGTCTGAGGGCCCTCCATGGTAACCGTGTCCTAGGCCCTAATACACCCAGTCCGCCTATGACGGGAGTGCAAGCAAACATTCATGGAGAACGACTTAAGCGAAAGCGATTGTTGCAAACCAGTCAACAAGTAAACAAAACTAATATCACCATTCAAATTTCCTATTTGTTACTAATAACCACAGATATATTTCCTTCTTTTGCACAAAGACTTCAATTTAGTAAGAGGACACAAACCCCTTGTGCATGCGTGATCTCCAATCTTGCTTTGATCTAAAGCTTTTTACCCGTGAAACCGTATTTACACTTTTGACGCGGGATCTTTCTGACTTGTGCCATTTTGACGCGAGGGCCTTTTGACTCAGGCCCAGCTGACGCCTGGCCGTTTTAACCCGTGCCCTTTTGTAGTGGTGCCCCTTTCACCAGGGTCCGTATGACGTATTTCCCTATTGACTCGGGTCCTTTTTTCGCAGAACCCTTTTGACCCAGGTTCTTTTGATGCAGCGCCCTTATGACTCGGGCCCTTTTTTCGCGGAAACCTTTTACCTGGGCCCTTTCGTTGTTTTAACTCGGACATTTTGTAGCGGGACCACTTTTGACCCGGATCCGTTTGACGCAAGGCCCTTTTGACTCGGACCCTTTTGTCGTGGGGCTCTTTTGACCCAGGCCCTTTGATGAGGGGCGTTTAGATTCGGCCTCTTTTGACTCGGGCAATTTTGTTTCGTAGACTTTTGACCCAGGTCCTTTTCACACGGGTCCGTTTGACTTAGGCTTTTTGTAGTGAAGCCACATTTCACCCGGGCCCGTTTTACGCAGAGCCCTTGCGATTTGAGACCTTTTGTCGTGGGACTCTTTTGACCCGGGCTCTTTTGATGAGGGGCGTTTTGATTCGGGCCTTTTGACTCCGGCCCTTTTGTTGTGAAGACTTTTAACCGGACCTATTTGACGCAGGTCCGTTTGACTCTTGCCCTTTTGTAGCAGGGCCTCTTTCTGACACGGGCCTGTTTGACGCAGGGCCTTTTAACTCGGGTCGTTTTGTCGTGGGACCATTTTAACCCGACCCCTTTTTACGAATGGCGTTACGATTCGGGCCCTTTTGAATCAGGCCTTTCGTTGTCGAGATCTTTTGACCCGAGACCTTTTGACGCGGGGCCGTTTTGACTCGGGCCCTTTTGTAGCGGGACCCCTTTAGACCCGGGCTCGTTTGAGGCAGGTCTCTTATGTCGTGAGACCCTTTTGACCTGGTTCCTTTGGTGAGTGTAGTTTTGATTCGGGCCCTTTTGACTCTTGCCCTTTTGTTGCTGAGATCTTTGACCCGAGCCCTTTGACTCCTGCTCTTTTGTTGCTGAAACGTTTGACCCGAGCCCTTTTGTCCCGGGTCCGTTTTGACTCGTGCTCTTTTTAGCGGGGCCACTTCTGACTTGTGCCCTTTTCTTGCAGAGACCTTTTGACCCGGATCCTTTTGACGTGGGTCCGTTTTGACTCGGGTCTTTTGTAGCGCGGCAATTTTGTCCAGGGCCCATTTGTTGCGGGATTATTTTGACCCAGGCTATTTTGATGAGGAGCGTTTTGATTCGGCCTCTTTTTGTCTTGGGTTCTTTTTTGCACAGACCTTTTGACCTGGGCCCTTTTGACACGGAACCGTTTGACTCGGGCCCTTTTGTAGCGGGACCACTTTTGACCCGAGCCCGTTTGACGTAGGTCCATTACGACCCGAGCCCTTTTGTCGTGGAAACCTTTTGACCCAGGTCCTTTTGATGAAAGGTGATATGATTCTGGCCCTTTTTTGCGGAGACCTTTTGAACAGGGCCCTTTTGACGCGGGGTCGTTTGACTGGCTCCTTTTGTAGCGACGCACATTTTTTACCCGGGCCCGTTTGACACAGACCTTTTGGATCGGGTCCTTTTGTTGTGAGACCCTTTTAGCCAGAGCCCTTTTTATGAGGGGCGTTTTGATTCGGGCCCGTTTGACTCAGGCCCTTTCGTTGCCGAGACCTTTTCACCCGGGCACGTTTGACACAAGGCCGTTTTGACTCGGGCCCTTTTGTAACGTGGCCCCTTTGACCCAGGCTTGTTTGAGACAGTTCCCTTTTTTGCTAGAACTATTTTGTCTTGGGACCCTTTTCACCCGGCCCTTTTGATATGGGCCGTTTTGATTCGACCCCTTTTGACTCCAGCCCTTTTGTTGCGGAGACCTTTTAACTCGGTCCCTTTTGATGCAGGGCTGACTCGGGCCCATTCGTAGCGGGACCCCTTTTTGAGACGGGCCTTTTTGACTCAGGCCCTTTTGTTGCGGACACCTTTTCACCCGGGCACTTTTGACGCAGGACCTTTTTGGTCTGGCCCTTCTGTAGCGGGTCCCTTTTGTCGCGGGCCGTTTTGACTCGAGCCTCTCTGTGTTTGCTCTTTTGTCTGCCCTTCTGATATGGAACCCTATATATAAGGCATCAGCTGAAATACTTGGGACAGGGGGCCTGGTGGAGTATGAGTAAATCAATGATCGACCGATCCAGGGCGCAGTAAAATTAATTACGCCACTGTTCATATCTCTTTCTTTCTATTCTCTCGACATCATGTCTGGAGATGAATGTTCTAAATAATGGGCTACAGTGGCGAAAGACGAGATACGCTATCAATATTAATGGTATGGATTTTAACTTAACATAGGGCAATAAAATGAAAAACTCTATATCGATATTTTGCCCCCCCCCCCTTTCCGTTGGAAAAAATCCTGCGGGCGTTAGTGATTATGATGTTTCTCAGTTACGGTATTATATTGTTCTATATACGGAATAAATACTTCTGTGTTTTGTATAATAATATCTATATTTATTACGGTCCTTGCTTTACGACAGCGAAACATATTCACGTTCAGCGTAATCAGTTTCCATTCTCAAATAAGGACAGTGAGAGGAATGAAATAATTCACACACACATTTAGGACTTAGAAAAGTGCCCTGCGAACATGTCGTGGTAAAGTCCTGAAGAGTGAAAAGCGCTAGTAGCAGTTGTTAGAAGTTATTAACTTAACATATAAGACAGTAAATTGAAAAACTGAGAATACGAATCTTTTTAGAGATGACAGTGCACTGATGCTTCTAATCTATGCCTTTACTCCCTATACCTACGTTATTTCCCTAGTCAAAATAAAAACTCTTCAAAATTAATCACAATTTCTTATGCAACCATCCCTTCTTTAGAGTACTGCGCGGTCACATACCCGTCACGGCGATGTAAAGGCACTTTTGGCGACGATGATACATTCGTTCATCACATATGATTTTTGCATTTTTGGACACTGCATGTTATGTTTTTTTACATGCCGCCTGACTGTCCTATGCACAGTCGTTTTAAACCTAATTTTGATCAGAGTTATTTTCCCATATTCACACACTCGGAAGCCATTCATTTATCATTCCTCATCATTAGAATAGAAGATTTAATTGTGATACGTTAAATACTTCGTTTTATTTAAATTCTTCCTCCGAGAGTTAATACTGCACTGAGACAAAATACATCACTCACACACACACACACATTTTATATATATTTCGAATTCTAAGTGTTCTTGTAACTTGAAAGATGTACTATTATCTTTGTTGAAATCTTATATTTGATTTTTGTCCATTTCCCTCATTTAACGTTTCATAAAATACTCGAAGGAATATAGGAATATTCCACTTTCTTTGGGAGTCATCCTTGCGCTGCCACTGCACTATATCCGATTGTGCACTAATAGAAGCTATGACTAAAAATTATGGATATTCTCCTTTACCCGACTTTGATCCGATGTTTTGTTCTCGAGTTATGGCTGTTTTTACATTTTATGTATTAAATAGCTAAACTGTGAAAATGTCTTTACAAGAGAAACATTTTTTAGTTCTTGTAATAATTTTTGTGGCAAAGAAAATGAAGCTAAATATATGCCAAAAAATCAATATAGCTATATTTTAGAAATACAATAGGCACTGATTATTCGAACACTGCTTTAAAACACGCAGGAACAATCAAATTTGTAAATTAAAAAAAAAAAACTTGAATTGTTTAAACTACACTAAATCAATTGCACTTACCTTCTGAAAGTTTTTTTTTTTTTTTTTTGAAATAAATAAGTAGCCGCAAGAAAAACTCCTATATTATCTTACCAAATAGACGTACGCGTTAATTGCTTTACTGGCTTTATATATATATATTTTGAAAAGTGATCGTACTCTTTACCTTTTCTCTGCCAATAGCAACTGTATACACAACTGATATACAGAAGATTTATATTATATTATATTATATATATATATATATATATATATATATATATATATATATATATATATATATATATATATATATATAATTTATTTATTTATTTATTTATAATGTGATATTTCGCAGTCCGTCTTTTATAAGGGCGCACTTTATCCTTCACAGGTTCTTTACCAACAGCCAGTATATGAATTTACTATACAAACCTGGTATACGGAACAACTAAAACTATTTACCTATAATGTGATGTTTCGCAGGGCGCTCGCTCTACGCACAGAGCACACTCTACCTTTCACGTTTTTTTTTCTTTTTTAATCAACAGTAACAGTATGTATTTATTGTACAGAACTGTGCTATAGGCTACAGAAGAATAAATAAAACCGTTTTACTTTGATGTGGTTTTGCAAGGGCGCCTTATGTAAAGAGCACACTGTACTTATCACGGGTTCTTTACCAATAGCTTTATTATTTTGAAAAGAATAAAATAAACTTGTATCATTCTTTTATAATGTGATGTTTCGGAGGGCGCACCGAGACATGTACCGGTGTCCTGGTGGAACTTAGGTAATTTCGTCACCGGAAATTTCGCCACCGGAATTTTCGTCACCAAAATATTAGCATGTAGGTTATTTCGTCACCGGAAATTTTGACACAGTAATTTCGTCACCTGTAATTTTGTCACCAATTTTGTCATGGTCATTTTTTCACCTTTGTTGAACTAAGTAGAGACAAAGTAAACGACCAAAACAGCTAATCTTATCTTAATCAAACTTGGAAAACAATTCAGTTGCTGTTCGACTCTGGAAAATCGAAATTTCAGATACTCGACGTAAGAACAAACAATAATAAAAGAACATAACGTCAGTTTCAGAAAATGTTAAAAGCACAGGCAAAATGGGTAGCTAATGAATTTATATATCACTATTTACAAATATTAAGTTTTCAAAATTTCAGAACAGAAAATAGAAAAAAAATAACTTGTTATAATGCAATAAGTGTTTTACAGGTTGATTTTCTACTATTCATAACATGATAAGAAACAACAAGCAAAAATTTTTTTCAAACATTTAGTTCCAGTGTTGTACGTTATGCACAAAGACTGGAGCCGTTTCTGCAAAATCTGAAACACTCTTTTAGCTTTCATTTTTGGTGGTTGACCCACAACATCTTGATGTAGCTCAGTTGAAACCGTTTCTTTAACTTGTTGAATTAAGTAGCCTACTATCAAAATAGTCCAGAAGTTCCAGCTCTTCCTCCGAAGCCTCTTGTATTCCTGATGCACATCTGTTGCGGGAAGAAATGTCAATCCGTTCATTTTCTCCCATAATAGACGCATAATAGTGTCATTGCTTTTGTACCGTTCTGTGAATCCAATCTTTTGGACCTTTCTCCACGTTGAGCGAGTCAGGTGAAAAAAAAAGCAATGCTGTACACGAGTTGATAATATTTCTGTGATAGAATTACTGGAAACTTTTATTTCTTATCTCAAATACGATATCTAAAATATGTAACTCTTTATTTAATAATAATAATAATAATAATAATAATAATAATAATAATAATAATAATAATAATAATAATAATTATTATTATTATTATTATTATTATTATTATTATTATTATTATTATTATTATTTTTCGATTTGCTTCAGTTGAAGATTAAAGAAAGCAATTTCAAAAAATTTTTCGATTCATTCACTGTACTTGTATTATGTTCTAAAAGACACTGGTGATGAAATTATCGTGACAAAATTTTCGGTGACGGAATTACCTATATGGTAATAATTTGGTGACAAAATTACCGGTGACGAAATTACCGTGACGAACTTTCCGGTGACGAAATTACCGTGACGAACTTTCCGGTCAAAATTACCGCCACCCGTCCTGGTGGGCCAGCACGGGCCTGTATACAAGAATATCGGGTGTAGATTAAAGTAGTAGAGTTCATCAAATAAAAATATATATCTGATTTTTCTTACTTTAATAGTGTGAATAGTGTATGACGTCACATCGTCACACTTACTGAAATAGTGTGACGTCACATCGTTTTGTACTCTTGTTAATCTGGGATAATAAAAAAATAATTGCGTACAGATTAATATTATGCTCGCAAACTTTAGTACCCTGGAAATTATTACATGTTATCCTATTATCAAATGTGCAATTATTTTATTACGTAATTCACGTGTAGTATTTCAGAAGTTGGTTCTTAAAGTAGGAGTTGCTTTCATGCGTGCAAGTTAGTTTTACGAGGACTTTCCCGGAAGGTATAAATGCGCATCCAGATATATGCCACATATACGAAAGTGAAAATCCCACAAAAATCGATAATGCTATTTAACAGTGTCAGCGCAGGAACGTAAAAAGGAGCCCACGCGAGAGTACGTCCGTCGGAAGCAGGCACGTCATCGACGGAGGTTAGAGTGCAAGAAACATAAGAATAGTGGAACAAATCCTTGACATCGTATTCACTCATTTGAATTCAACTATAGCCCTTGTAATAATTTGATACTGATAACATTAAAACTACTAAACACAACTGTTTCCTACATTATACAGGCATGTTCCGACAGGGAAATTATTATCCCATCATTCTCCTGCGCCCAACAATCCTCTTTCATATCCACTCACACATTTTAACAGTAGAAGTACTATTTGTTTGACCAAGATGAACTAAAACTACGGAAAACACTTCCAAATTATGTCGAAGGATAAACAGATAAAACTGTTCTTTTTGGTCCAGTTGTAAGGTCACCGATATCACTTAACGTTAATTCAAAAATTTTCACCCGTGCACTTACGCTAGAAAGGGTCGTGTTGTCAGTTGTATTACTAAAACTATCAGTTTCGAAAGTACATTGCACATTACTTTCCGATTGACTTGGTGTTTCTGTTTGATTAGCACAAACACCATTATCATTAACACTTTTATTTTCTTCGCTCTTTTGAAGTTTATTTGCCCTGAAGTAGAAATGGGTAGCTAATGGATTTATATATCACTATTTACAAATATTAAGTTTTCAAAATTTCAGAACAGAAAATAGAAAAAATATAACTTGTTATAATGCAATAAGTGTTTTACAGGTTGATTTTCTACTATTTATAACATGATACGAAACAAGCAAAAAAATTTTTCAAACATTTAGTTCCAGCAGTGGCGGAGCCAAGGGTGGGCCTGGGGGGTCAGGCCCCCTTGCTGAAAATCTTGGCCCCCCTAGCGGCCCCCCACAGAGTGATACTGCTATAGGTAGACAAATGGTGAATTAATAGTGGCCGCAAGTTAAACTACTACCGAAACATATCTCGACAACAAAGTTACCAACTGCAGAATATCGTATGTTTGCAATAGTCTGCGTTCCGAGCAAAACCCTTCAGGCTCCTTTCTGTTTGGAGTACAGCAAGATCTAATTTATCTAAATCTGTAAGATGCATGCATTGACCTCAGCATCTGAACGTTCCTTTTAACCTCTGTCCCTTATCTGGTTGTCTTCTTTGTTTTCGACAAAAAAAAAAATCAGTCTGCATTCTGATTTGCTTCAATGTTGAAAGTCATACTAAAATAACAGATGCTTCCTTACAAATAGCATGCTTTGCAGTAAAACTTTACACTCGTATTGGACGAAAGAAGTCTTCGTACACTAAGTAATTAATTTCCATCGATTATGGCGAAGTAGAGCAAATGCATAGCATCCATTAAATAATTTATTATTATTATTATTATTATTATTATTATTATTATTATTATTATTATTATTAAATAATATCGAGAGGTTTTGTTTAATATACAGTAAAAGAAGAGAGCAGAAGTTTTTATTATTTCTGTCATTCTCTCTGCTGTTCGTATCCCAATAGTTCGAGAAAATTAAGATACTCAATACTACCAACACCTACTATTTACTACTTGTACTGGTTCTCCTTCTCGTCTACCTTCTGGTCTTGTCTCTAGTAGGCCCTACGTCTAATTTCCTAACGCTCTTGGCCGTGGCAACTAAGTAGAAACCTTCTGCTGCGATGTTAATAAGCGATACTAGCGATCTCCAAGGAAAACGGAGGCAGCGCTTGGCGGAAATATTCTACTAACTAAAGCTTGGGGAAATGAGGCTAACAAAAATCAGTGATTCTTTATAAATAAATCTTTCAGAAGTTATTTTCTTTTAAACTATTTTAACTTTAGCTTAATCCAAAAACTGCTACTACTAGAGAAATTCCGAAATTTATCACAGAGCTAGTACTACAATCTCCTGATTACTAACCATCAGGTAAGATACCGAGATGATACAACTTGGTCACGGCAGTAATGCTGTTTTGTGTAAAAGTGTAATTACTCCCATGACCAGGTTGTATCATCCTGTTATCTGATGTTTGTGGGACTGGTCTACGGATATTCCATTCAGTAAGTTCAGTCAGTGAATACCAATTTTTATCACAGGTTTATATTAATTCTGCGTCAAAATATCCATTTCTGAGAAAATTACATTGTAGGAATTATGCAGAACAGTAAATCAGTAGTGACATGGATTTTCAACAAAATATACTAATTAATGCCTCTCCTTCAAATCTAATCTCAAAACTTACAATATTAATTTAGCATCGACTACAGGATAATAGCGTTATTTCAACTACATTTGAATTTATTTTAAGGCTTTGAAACATCCGAGACTGAGAGGATAGAAATAAGGGAAATTAGTCAATAGGGCCACCGAGGAAGAATCTTGGTAATCTCCTCAGTTGAAATATTTATCCACGAGGGATCAATCACACCATCTTCCGAATCTTAAGCTGATGTTCTACCGCTGAGCTTTGGCCATTTGGTGTGGGTGTGAAGTGTTTGTGTATTTGAATTCACGTCAAATTCTAAAAAGTAGTGAAAGTAAACAAACGAAAGAAAGAAAAGGACCACGTATACTTCTTTTGCTGTAAGGAGTCCCGATTTAAATGTCTGTTCTAACACTGTTTGATATTAGGGAAAGAAAAACAAATTTCACCTTTTTGCTTCAAAGAGTGCTCACTTCACCATTTTAATAAAGTAAAGGTACATTCATTACTCAGTAAAGGTACATTCATTACTCAGTTTTAAAGCTCAAGGGTAAAAGTAACCAAAAGTAATTGAACTACGGCCAGATCAAAACAAGATACTGAAACCGGGGCAGTTGCCCGGGCGCCAGCAAACTAATATGTGTGTTTATTGGTGTGGATGTAGAAGAAACGGGTACTAATCGCAAAATTTGCCCTGGGCACCAAATGTTTAGTTTCGTCACTGATTAGGCTACCATTTTTAGAGCGTGAAATTTTGACATTTTTCTGAAATATTAAGAATACATGATAATTATTGGCAGTTTACTTTAAAGTAAAACTTTAAATTATAAGCCTTGCTCTTGAAGCTTAAGTGGGGTGGAACGGCAAATCACTGTCCTGTTAAGAGTTCAGTTCCTGTTTTTGTGAGACATTTGTCTCGTCCTCGTACACCACATTTTACTTTATTATTATTATTAATAATACAGTTTATCTACAAACAACTATTTATATTATTATGCGGTATTAAACCAAATCTGGAACTTGTGATATTTATTTACTTCCATCATTCCACCGGGAAATAAATGTCATCTATACGAGATGGAATGTTTTCGGGTAAAATTTAATATTACTGCTGCCATGCTGTAACTTGGAGCTTCGCCTTATTTCAAGTAGATGCAGACATGTCGGAAGGTTTGATTCTTGTAGATTTACTAGTTCAAACGCTGTCGAAAATGTGGTCTGGAGAATATGACTCTCAACGAACAACATTCGAACAAATTTATCAAGAATAGTTGTCGATATGCATAGAAAATGGTCCTGAAATTCCAGAGCCGGAAACAGATAGGCTATTGGGGTTCCTTGTGGAAACGAATTAGACATTCCCCATCGAAATATCACAAATTCATTTTGGATTAATCTCTTCCTTCATTGGAGGCAGAAAATGAATTTTCTAAAGATAATATATCAAGAGACATTTTTCTGCCTACTATTGATAAAGCAATCACTGAGACGGAAAAACGCTTTGGATTATGTAGCAAAATCATTAGATCAATCACCACTCTACATCGAAAAGGTGAAAACTTTCTAAATTACAACATTGTGGAGCATATGGTCCAGTATTATGAAAGTGATCTGGAAATATTTAAATGTAAACTCAAAATTCTCCCAAACACAATTAAGTTGTATGAAGACGAGAGGAAACCAAAGTTGATCCTTGGGGAATTTCGTTCATCTTTGCGTCTACAAAAACGCATTCCTAGAAACCAACAAGTTACATATAATCTCTATATAAGTTTCTAGTGCTACATGTGAAAGGCCATTCTCATGTTTGAAAAGATTAAATATATATAGGCAATTCAATGACTGATGATAGGTTGAAAAACTTAGGATTACTTTATATTGAAGAAAATTGCTAAATCGTTAGATCTTGAAGAAGTTGTTGATAAGTTTGCTGCTGCCCACAAGAATAGAAAGATCCTCTTTTAAGTTGAGGCATGAACCTCTAAGTTATTTTCTTGACCTGTAAAAGTGTATTTCTCTGCTTCCACTTAAATCTACCAGCCACACATATTTTATATGCAGCGATTAAATAACTACTTACTTATATTGGAAATCAATTGCATTAATGTATCCTAGTTGTTTGAAGTAGTAAGTTCTTACACTTTCACCGTAAAAGAGTAAAATCATGAACAACAAAGATGAAAAAATTCACCTTGAAAAACAAAGAAAGACACAAACACACACACGCACACACATATATGAAAAAAATCATTCATTGGAGATGGCCCCCTCAAAATTTTCTTGGGCCCTTCATTGGACCCCCCCTGAGAAAAATTGTAGTTATGCTACTGAGTTCCAGTGTTGTACGTTATGCACAAAGACTGGAGCCGTTTCTGCAAAATCTGAAACACTCTTTTAGCTTTCTATAAGACTGAAATAGTGTGACGTCACATCCTTCTCGTTGGCATGGTGATCGCAGTTTTTATTTTCTAAACAACATGGCCTAAGAACCTAAGTACAAAGCGAAAACAGTGACGTATTAACTTTTGGATTGCAAACATTAGATTAAAAGGAAAACTTGTATATGTAAAAAAGATTTCCAATGAATGACTACGAAAAGCAAGCAATTTGGTAAATAATATAATATGGCAAGCGTTGAAAGTGATATGTTTTCTTTGATACCGTAGATTTTGTGTATTTATCTATACATTTGGAGGTTACACTAAGTGTCAAAACACTTAACTTGTTTTTATCGGATATTAAGCTTAAATAATTCTGGAAAATCTTTATTTAGTACCATCAGTATCACACATTACATTGCATATGTGTACGGCTACAGAATTAGTGTTTAAAACTTAACCGATCAGAAATCGGTCCAGACTGAACTCTCAGACGCATATGGCTACAAGCCTTGTGTCATCTTTTGTTTTGATTGTTTGTTTGTTTATTTTGTAGACACTGTAACTATGTACTCACATTTTAAAGTGTGGGTGTAACAAATCTGAATGCGTCAACATAATTAACATTATTTTCAAAGTAGACAGTGATTTTTCCTCGTAGACAAATCGTATTTTGTTCTAGTTTAATTGTGCCGACAGCTTGTCAGTCTCTACCTTAGAGTTTCTACATTGCGTACGTATAATTGCTTTTGTTCATTATGGATTATGGATGTAATGACGCTAGCGTTTCTTATGCAATTTCTATCTTATCATTTTACGTAGAAATGTGGTCTCTGAAGAAGATTCCTTAGATGTTACTTCATGAATTATTGAATTTCACTCATAAATTTTCTAAATAGTGGCTCCATATTCTTAATCTGTACCTTTTCTTACTAACTTTACTTTATCTTCAAAATGTTATACAATTGTCTAATTAACAGTCTCTGATTATTAACAGCAGACTTAGTAGTATTCCTTTCGATTCATGTATTTGTTTAGAAAAAAAAAACATGGCGATCACCATGGTAACATCACTATTTCAGTCTATTCTATCTCGTTGTTCACTGCCGAAGGAACTTTCGTCTTCACGTGACATTGTATTTCACGATTGCTATTTGATCTCTTTTCACTGCTTTTAGTGAAAAACATCTTATATCTCTATAGCTACACATGGCTGTCCACACACAAGATAAAACTGAACTGAACACAAAGTAATGCTAAATTGAAAATTCTTCTTGGAGGCACAGATTATTCTTTCTTTCTTTCTTTATGCACATTATCAGGTGAAAACAAGGGTGCACAGGAAATAAATCGTATTGGTTGGTGGAGAATTTTCATTGTTTCCTTCTTTATGTCATGCGTTTCAACCAAGGTTACTAGAAGGAAAGGTTGGGCTATACGCACAGACGCTTCGCTCCTCGTTTTGCGTGGTGTCACGAGCGAGGAGCAGCAAGTAGGTACTGTTTAAATAGTGTGGTAATATAGTGGTTAGATTTTATTGAGAGGATGAATATTATTACCTGTCATTAACTTAATAAGTTAGCCTATTGGATGGTATTTAAAACAACAGACAAGTGTTTCTATTTTCCCCTTTGCCAAAATGCAATGTTTTATGTATAGGTAATTACAGAAATCAATCTAACGATTATATATATATAAAGAGATAGCCATTAATTTTGAGGGTTAACTTTATTGCAAGGAAACCAAACTTGAAACTTGGGTTACCAAAATAACAGCGTTTTGTGAATGAAAAATAGAACTTACATTAAACAGGATTTGAGCCCAGTTCTCCGTCGTCCATCCATTCTTCGAGTTACAATTATTATTGGGAATTTTTGTTTTAAGTCCTAATGTGAACCTCAATCCCCACTGTCCTCTTGTGTATCTTTTATATTAGGAAAATTGCATCATTCTGGACCCTGAGGTTCATTATAATTATTTTTTTTCCTAATGGTAGTAAATGACGCAAGAGGATACGTGATCGCCCGAGACTAAAATTCTTTTGTTACATTTAGATTCCCATTACCTAGTATTCACATTTTTAAAATTGCCACAAAATAACAATACAAAAATATTTGCAATTTCAGTCTTCTTTTCCTTTACCATTAGAGTAAAATTTTTCGTTTTTTTAAATAAAATATATACATGTATTTTTTTTTTAAACTTTGTTCTTAAATTTTCATTGCAGTATAGAGGTGTACGAAGCAGACAGAATATGTCTTTAATTCTTTCTTTATGCATAACATTTTCGCTGTCACAACATTCTCCTACATAGAGATGCAAGGGCTCGGAAAGAAACCGGCTTTTTTGAAAAAAAAAAAAACTCGGTTTTTTCTGCTTCGCTTTTCAAAATTCTGCTTTAAATTGATAAAACAGACTTTGTTTCGTTTCTCTATAACACAAAAGTCATTTAATTAGTGGTTGATGCTAATAATAATATAAAACCTCGAAAATAAACCATGAATTTCGAAAATATATTTCAAACAATTTTACTTCAACATATTTACATTATGAATTCCAAAGGATTAACCAATGTATATAATAAGAAGTTTTTAACTTCCTATATACAAAAGTAAGCAGAGTTGGCAAGAACCATGGTTGTTTTTGAAAATGCCAAAAACCCGTTTTTGGGACATGTTTAAACAAGGCTTTTTTGGTTTAAAGCAGGCTTTTTTGGTTTAAACCAGGTTTTTTGATTTAGATATTTTGCTTTATGTGTTTATATTACATATTCACAGAAATAAGTTTGTTTCGCCTTGGTGTTGTTATGCAACAGCGGGGTTATGCTGGAAGAAGCCCCATAAGCTTAAAGAAGTCCGGTCAGTAAATGTCTTAAATTGAGAAGCTCCCGCCCTAGCCATCGGGAAAATCCCGTCATTACTTGAAATGTAAAACAATAACGGGAAAATCCTGTTATTGCTTTGCGTGTAAAATTTAAAGGTCAACATATCATAATCAGTACGCTAAAACTGAGGTATTAAATTACAAATTTAGTGCGTAGATATCATTGAAAGTCCAATCCAAGCTATTTTTTTGAAGCTACGTAGGCAATGGATAAATTTTGCCAATTTCTATCAATATATTTAAGCAATCTTGGCTTCTTTATAAAACAACAGGCATTTAGGCATGCAGAAATATACAATTTGGTTTCGTTTCGTATGTTTAGGCTTAACATTCTTACTAATACCGAGGTTATCAAGGAGACTTTCGCTTAAAGTGACATCCGAACCGCTACTTGGTTTACGCATGAAAGAAGGATTGTGGTTCGACCGAGAATTGAACATAGGACACCTTGATTAAAAGGTGAAAGGGAAATAAAACTAATGCAGGTGGTTTGATATGTGGAAACGTCACTATGAAGTTCACACGATTCGCATTTTTCGTTTTTTTTATTTTTTTGGTTTAAACCAGTTATTTAAAAAAGTTGGTGTAAACCAGCCAACCCTAAAAGTTAACATTCTTTTCAAAAAATACATAAATAACTAGCAAAATTGTATGTAGTATTTTTACTTCAAAATATTCCATACCCTCTTTTTGAAACAAAATAAAATTAAAATAAAACATAAGAGAAATATTAGGCTGCACATCTAGACCGTTTGGTTTTGTATATTCTTGAAATTCTATAGTTAAGTTTTATATAACCACCATCACGGTTTACCCAATCCTCAAGTTTTCTTAATTTTTTACAAGGGGGATTCAACATATCATTAATGAACCCCCCACCCCAAAAAGGACTACGGAATATATTTAAGTTAAGCTAAATACAACTGCACAACAAACATGACTGAATGGTTAGCTTTTGCGCTTCTATCAGGAAGTCCGGGATTCAACCCAGCATTCGACTATTCTGACAAAGCTTTTCTTCATTCCATCTGTGAATGTAGAAATAGTGCGTGTACTGTGAGTTGGCCGACTTCCTTTCTTATTATTTTTAAATCGTTATTATTACTAATTACCAGCAGTGACGGTTTTGCGAAGGTTAGGGGGGCGGTCTTTTGACTGAAGCCTGTTCCCCAAAGTTACGGAATGTCTGCAACAAACGAAATATTTATTAGTTATGCCTTTACTCATAAACTTTAAGCTCCCGTCAAATAAAAATTACGAATGTTTAGAAAAACTAAAAATTAGTAAGAAACCCTTCCCAAAATACTTTTCTAAATCCGCCACTGAGTCTCAGTATAAAATGATTTTTAAAGTTGTATCCGGAAGATTATTGCTAAACATATAAACGAAATGAAATATTAGTTATGCCTGTACTCATAAACTTCAAGCGCCTCCCAAATAAAATTAGGACTTTTTAGAAAACGAAACAATCAGAGAAACCCCCTTAAAGTACTTTTCTAAATCCGCTACTGATTATTTGTATAAATTGGTATTCAAGGTTGTGTCTGGAAAATTATTGCTAAATCCCTGCATAGCTACATTATAACAGAAATGTGGAAGTACGGTTTGGCGGATATATTGAAAAATGTACGCTTTGACGAATATATAGAAAAACGTAAGTTTAACTTTTGCGCTAGAAGCTAGAGTACTAAGTTCTTAGAAATGAAACACGGATGACAAATTGAAATGATCTAGAGAAGAAAACAAATCTCGAAAGCTCAAAAGTTAAAATAAAGTTAAATAGCCTCTAAAATTGCCCTCAAATACTACATTCTTCATGTTAGCTTTAATTCGTAAAACATGTGCTCCATCCATCTTGATGGTGAATTTCAGAGCAAAATATCGCATTTAGGTCATGGAATTCTTATCTAACTATAGAATATACTATAAGAAAGCTATTTAGATAGAAAAATCATGAAAATGAAAAAAGCCAAAATTTCCAAAATTCTCGTTTTTTTCCCAAAAAAGTCGGCTTTTTATGTGAAAAAAAAACATCAATTCAAAAAAGCCGGCTTTTTTGCATCTCTACTCCTACACACAAACTACGAATAAATAAATAAATAAATAAATAATAAGTAAGCCAGCAATAAATAGAACATCTTCTCAATGCAATTTATATTATGGAAAATTAACGATGTACCTATATTGCATGATCATTTATTTATTTTTTGATGAGATAGATAATTGTTGAATTATTATTACATTTTAAATTTATTTATATCTGAAATGCTACTGTGAATGTATTTATGCAAAGTTGCAGATACATATGTGTTTTATCAGGGAAATCTCTAACTTTCCGGGTCATGGAGTTAAAGTAATTGCGGAACCAATGTTAAGGTGAGTTCCACACCCGGCATGAGTAGATTACTTTGTGATTACTGATAGGAATATCTCAATAAATACTTAAAACCGTGAGTAATAATAATAATAATAATAATAATAATAGATTGTCGATGCATTCAGTTGCGGAAGCCTTTGGATGCCTAGCATTTTGTTTTGTTCAATATACGGCACTCAGGCTTAAAGTTTAAAATTGCCAATTCATATCTTCTCCAGATGATTATTAAAACGGAACCCATCCGTGTTAAACGTTATGTCGACTATCCACCAGAGATTATATTTAATGCACCCACTGTTGACGCTATGATTGCACTTCGTGACATTAATAGTACACAGTACGGATAAATGTATTTGGTTTATATCTAAATATTTGTATGCTAACTAGTGTTACGAATCGAGACGAGACGAGACGAGAAATTAGGTTTTCTCGACTTGTAGACTCGATTTTCAAAAAAAAAAAAGGCTTTTTTCGTCTCGCCTCGAAGTTTCTCTACCCTCTTGTATAAATTTGTGTACAAAATGTATATCCTGACTTCCTAATTTCAAGTAGTAGCTATGAGAATCCTTCCGAGTCACGAGAGATCCACGAAGGATGAGATGTAACAACATTTAAACCACACTTATTATTGGAGTACATTGTGTAATGACTTGTGTATTTTTAAACGTTGATAAATGGATGCTCTTCATCGTGTTCTTACAATCACTTTATCAATGTATAGTTTGATTTTTTTAAACGATGAACCATTCAACACTAAATCAATGTTTAAGGTTTAATACTTGGGTGAACCCGTGTTGCCAATGAGACTCGGGAAGTTTCTCATCTTGCCTCGAAAACAAGACGAGAACTCCCATATTTTTAGACTCGAATTTAAAAAAAAAATGCTTCTCGTCTCGAATTGCAGACGGGACGAGACATTTCTCGCCTCGGTCTCGTCTCGTGGACAACACCAATCTCAACAATGAATTAGAAATAGTTAACCTGCTACTTTTCCTCAACGGTTTAACCCTTTCATTCTGTGGTGCAAGGCGTGGGGCAACAGCCCCACATGTTCTACCCACACGACGTCCCGGAGTTTTACTCTGATTTCTAACTCAAACATCTAGACGATCAATAAGCAGAAAAAATATCGAAAAATAACCTTTTAAATTATGAATTTCATGCATACATGGAAATTTATGAAAATGAATAAGTAAAATAAACTTACTTTATTATTTCTTTTAAATCGGGAAATGGGCTCTCCCTAGAAAAGTTTCTTCGGGTGAGAATGATCCTGACTGAGGACCTTTGTCTTTTCTTCACCACTATTTTGACATGGAGGGACTAAAACTATCAGTTGAGTATGAATAATGCAAACCAAAGGCGTACAGATGCATAAAGAAATCGATTAATTGTACAATTGATAATAATTTAGAACAACTTATAACTCTAAAGAAACCGATGAAATATAAGTGTCACTCTTAATAATAAACAAATTGAAAAATTGTTCGAAAAATGTATCGGTAAATATCGGTGTTCATATACCGATACTCCCAAAAGTGGCTGATATTACCGACACCGATACCGATATATCGGTACATCCCTAATTCTATCATGTGGAACACTTGGAGATGAAAGACAAATGCACGTAAAAACACATATTCACACACGTACTCAAGTTCACCTCACTATCTTGCAATATTGCAGGTCTGTACAGCCAAGCCCACGTAAAGAAATCTTCCGAGATATAGACCTTTTCTCTATTAAATAATATTCGTCCACGTACTCAAAAACGTACAATAGAAAAATGCCACTAGAAAAGAAAGCAACAATTCAACACAGCAAAAACCCAAAATAAATAAAGAATTGTTTATGGTCTTACTAGAAAATCTTCGCGCGCCAAGCAGACGACAAGTTCTAACTTGCTCGCTTGTGACGTCTCTGTGAAGAGAGCTTGAAACTAGAGGTTCGGGACATAGATTAAGATCACCCCCTGGTTTCAGGGATGGGAAAAACCGTTTTAAAAAACCGGAAACCGGTTTCTAAAAACCGGAATCCGAAAACCGACATTTCTGTTTTCTCCAAAACCGGTTCGGTTTTCTCCAAAAAACCGATTCGGTTTTTCACCGAAACTGGTTTCTAGTGTTGCCACGAGACGAGACGAGACGATACTTCAGGCTGTCTCGTCTCGTCTCGTATAAAGCATGTCTCGTCTCGTGTCTCGTCTCGAAAAAATGTGCTCGTCCCGTCTCGTGTCTCGTCTCGAGAGGTTCTGTCCCGTCTCGTCTCGTTTGTCTCGTCTCGTAAAAATATAGCAGCATACCATGGGAACGAAAGTAAAATGTAGCAGGCTGCACCATGCTAATCAAGATACAACTAACAAGGGAAGAGAGGGAGATTATATATCGAAGTGGAAGATGGTTTATATACCAATCGAAAGCACTAATGACGCCTATTACAAAACTGTAATAAAAATTTTCCGAATGCATATACTGTGCGAGTTATATGAATATACAGGGTGTCCAGAAAATCCATTTCCCCGCTTGAAATCGCAAACGATGAGACAGATGCGAAAACTGGGAAAACACGTTTTTGATCATTATAAAAGTACAATGTATCAAAGCAAACATTGTTGTCCCAGGGCCACCCGCAGAGTCCCAGGCGAGATCCAACTCAAAAATTGCAAAAGGTAAGGGGGTCAAGTAGTATATCGTTCGAAACTTCTTAGGAAATGAAAGAAGACGAACAAGTCCCAACTCTCTAAAATTACCCTGTGCAAAATGGCGGCCGGTCAAACTGTCAGCAAAAACGTCATTGTAGAGTCTATGGCCACCCTCCAAAGAAAGAAAAAAAACTGAAACGGTAAGTCAGATGTCAAAAAAGAAAAAGATGTGTGTCATCTTTTCAAAAGTACAATGATTGAAAGTAAAAATGTTTGTCCCAGGGTCCTCCACAAGGTTCCAGACGGGGTCCTACTCAAAATTTTCAAATGGCAAATATGGTCAAATAAAGCTGTTGAGAAATAAAAGAACACGGAACAAGTCTCGATCCTCTAAAATTACCCTGTGTAAAATGGCGGCCGGTCAAAATGTACATCTTCATTTCGATTTTCTGAGCACGTTCACTTTCCATTTTGCAATCGGCACTTGTTTTCATTCTGAGACATTTGTACGTATTTACTCTTCCTGGTGCAGGGAATTCTTTCGTTTGGCAAGGAATGTTGTGCAGTCATAAACATAAATAAGTAGAGGTAAGAGTCTTTACTTCTGATGGCTCCAACCTCTACTTATTTATGTTCGTGGAAGTACATTATATGTTAACTAGTCAGTTCTATACTCAAAGATGTCAAATGTTGTCATTTCTTTTCTTTATGTCTTAATTTGCTTTTATTTTATTATTTTTTTCTTTATTTAGATATTATTGGGCTCAAAGAGCAGAATCTCACAGTAGGGGCATTTCCTTTCTTTCCGTTGAGTACAAGAATTAAAGTGAAAATAAACTAAAACCCGGTTACAGAAAGAACAACTAAAATGCAAGATGTTTGTAGAGTATTATCGTAGAGCGTCCATACTTGTTCTTTCTGATTTCATTTAATAACAGCTTTAAACGATGTGCTACTTGACCTCCCTTGCCATTTGAACAATTTGAACATGACCCCACCTGGGACATTGTGGAGGACCCAGAGACAAATATTTTTACTTCCAATCATTGTACTTTTGAAATGATGACACATATGTTTTCCTGTTTTGACATCTGCCTCACCGTTTCAGGATTTTTTTTGGGGTGGCCATCGACTTTACAATGACGTTTTTGCTGACAGTTTGACCGGCCGCCATTTTGTACAAGGTAATTTTAGAGTATTGAGACTTGTTCCGTCTTCTTTCATTTCCCAAGAAGTTTCGAACGATATGCTACTTGACCCCCTTACCTTTTGTAATTTTTGAGTTGGACCCCGCCCAGTACACTGCGGGTGGCCTTGTGACAAGAATTTTTGCTTTGATACGTTGTAGTTTTAAAATGATCAAACACATGTTTTCGAGTTTTGGCATCTGTCTTATCGTTTGCGATTTCAAGGGGTGGTAACGGCTTATCTGGACACTCTATATATCCATATAACTCGCATAGTATATGCATTCGGAAAATTTTTATTAAAGTTTTGTAATAGGCTTCATTAGTGCTTTCGATTGGTATATAAACAATCTTCCACTTCGATATATAATCTCCCTCTCTTCCCTTGTAAGTTACAAGTATTACCCAGAACACACAAGACAAGAAATGTCACGGTAGCTACACCGTGAAGCCTTCACCTCTGGTGTTTGTGGTAGTCGGTTCGATCTCGGTTAGTGCCATGTGAGCTTTATGGTGGACAAACATTGAATGTGTGTGGGACCGTGGTGGCTCAGTGGTAGAGCGTTCACCTCTGGTGCATGCGGTCTCGGGTTCGATCCCAGGCCCGCCAAGTAAACTTTGTGGTGGACAAACACCGTGTGCGTGGGTTTTCTCGGAGTTCTTCCGTTTCCTCCCACTTTCTTCATTCCACCATTTCATTCATTACTCATCATCACTGTCTCCTTTAGCCTAACTGGCATAACCGTGGGACGTAAAACTCAAAGATTTCATTTCATTTCATTTTATTTTTCGAATGTGTGTGTTTTCTCAAAGCTGTCTAGTATCCTACCACTTTCTTCATTCCACTAATTTTCCCATCATCATCCATTCGGCCAAAGTTGCTTAAAGGTCTTAAAAATAAATTCAAATAAGCTCACAAGGCAAGGACGAATAGTTTACAAGATGATATATCTCTGCTGTTAGTTGTCTGAGGCTTCTCGACCCTGGCTTCTTTTTTTTTTTTTTTTTTTCATTCTAAAACATTGAAATTTGTTTCACCAGTTTCAATACACAAATATACAGTAAATTGCTCATAGGTACGTCGAAGATGAAGACACTAATGTTAAATAATGTTTACACGACAAGCAAAGTTCGATGTAAAGGTGTCATCATCCCCGACACTATCGTATACTATCAGCCCACTTGCTTTATAGTATATATATATATATATATATATATATATATATATATATATATATATATATATATATATATATATATATATATATATATATATACATACAGAGAGAGAGAGAGAGAAAGATGGAAAGATATAGATATGTGTGTACACTTTGATTTCATATATTCCAGCCTTTAGGTTTTACAGTGTTAACCCATAACAATCCAAAAACTACTTTCCATTTTACCATATATAGATTTGTTGCAATTATTTCTTTTTTTAAAAAAAAGCTCGGAACCAAATAATTTTATTGAGTAATGGAGAGTATTTGATTGAAATTTTATATGTTACTGCACACTAAGCTCTACTTAAAGTGCCATAGTAATGGGAGCTGAACGACACATCGGACGAAAGAATGCTTGGGGCCAGTCTTCATCTCCATGGTTCAAATCTGTTCCCATAACCGCGGGGTGTGTGCTACTATGTGGTGCTTGCCCCGTTTGTGTAACAAACTTATGACAGTACACCCAGATTAGCTAATGGCTAAAAAAAAAAAGTTGATTTTTGGGTGGCCATTTTGGATTAAAGTTCCTTATATTGTCGGGATCTATTCACAATCATATAACGTATATCTTCATACCAAGCGGAGCGGTCTGCGGCGATAGACCATCGGCTTGAAGGCCCCGGGTTGAGTCCCGGAAGGGTCATGTGTATGGATTTTAACAACATTTGTTTTTTCGTACTGTGTCAGGGGGGAATCGTACGGGATAAAAGGATTTCAGTCTGAAAAAAATGGAGATAATATCCTCCCCAGGATACTTTCATGGGAGTAAGGAATTAGTAAAAATATAGGATATACATTTTATAGCAGGTTTTAAAATATGGTTTGGGTATGCTATTTCTTTTCTGTTAATTATATTCTTCAATGTTCGAATTTTGATCATTCTCATGATATTTTCTGCTTTCAACTGAGTTCCATGAATATTATACCAAATGTTCTTTACACTTATCAAGTTCGAGAGGTTTAGTGCGCCTGTAAGAAACAATTTCTGAAGATAATTCAGGTCCTAATGAATATTATTCACTACGAAAGGGAAGTATTCCCCTCCTCTCGAAGCAGAGGGCAATTTCGCACTCTGGTCAGATCAAACATTTCCGCGTAACAAAACGAAGGTCCCCCTGTAAAACTTCTTTACCTAAAGTGTTATTATTAGTATCATAAATTTGCTGAAAGCAAACAATTTGAAGGGTTCGTCGATAATATATTTGCTTCTTTTGTCGTCCGCCCGCCTTCCAAACGAAGAGGTGAATTTTACAACATGATTGCTGTATAATAAGGGAGCGATGGTAAAAGTGTGATTTTATGTGTGTGTGTATGTGTGTGTGTGAGAGAGAGAGACAGAGAGAGAGGGAGAGAGAAGACAAAATTTTAGTTGCAAGATGGCATACTTCAATTGCCGTTTTCGGTTCATATAGCAAAAAGAATACCGCCACCAGAGAATAAAGACAAGTGTAGACCTTACCCAGTTTTCAAATTGAATAGATGGTGGTGGTAGTTCGGTTTCTTGACCTTGTAAAAATCTTCCCTGTCTTTGATTTTGTTTGTCATCATTCCAGCCAGAAATAAAAAAAAAGAGAATTCCTTAGTTTACAGCAAGGGGAATTGGGGACAAGACATTAAGGATGATATTCCTGGAAGCTCATGTATCACGATTGTTTCATTCAATAGACAGAGGACACTTTTCTATGAAGGCTTTTCAACATGTTTTCTCACAAAGGGGATTTTCCTTTTGCAATCTATATGACCACTGGCAATTTCAATCTTGGCCATTCCCGCCAGCGCACAGTGGGCCAGAATCAGAATCTGACTGGAAAAAAGTAGTTTTGGCAACTACGTCTAATCTACATTCGAACAGCACAGTTGTGTTAAGTAATAAATAAGGTTTCTTGCTGCGTATCAGTAAACACGGATAACAGCATATAGTGGCGGCAGCAGCACTTCAAAATTGATAGTTCATTATCTGTTTTATAGCGCGCTGAATTGGGGTAGTATGAACGTAAGGTTTGCGGTTTAATTGCGCATGTGAAAAGGCAACGAACGATCGCAAAATAAGCTATGAGTAAAGGTATGTATATGTACTTGCTATTTGACTAAAGTTTTGATTGATTGGTTTACGTTGCTGTTCTGTAGAAGCATTTCTGGAGAGTCGAAGTATTCACGTATTGAAGAACTGCTATTGGAAATTGAAATTGAGATTTAAAAATGTACGTTCATGTCTGTATTGAGATCTTTCGTCATGGTGTAGTTTGATATATGTATTTCGAAATACAGTACGCTCTTCGTGACGTGAAGAACCTGTACGAGGTATTGCGTTCTAAACCATCAAACGAAGCATTTTATAATTATGATACGAACAGTTATGGAATGTAAATTCTTTCTGTGGATGTTCTTCGCAGTGTGAGAGTGACTTTAAGTGCCTTCAAAGTGATTTCGAGAAGCGTTGTAAACTGTTTAATAGAATGACTGATAATTTTTATCCAAATATAATGATTGGTTGGAAGGACATATTAAGTTCTCTGATAAAGTATTTACTGGTTTAAAAACGATCTCTTGAAGCCAAGAGCATTGGCCTTTGACAAGCAAATCAGGCAGACCTAGTAAACTCTTCGAAGATCCGGAAACAAAGTCGAAGAAAAAACTTGTACAACCACTCGTTACAAAGCATTTTGAATAAGAGCTGGTGTTGGCTACCCAATGTTCATTGAGAGCTGCTGGAAAAAGAGATGCCGCGGTCGTATTAGGAGAAATCACTCAAACGACACCTAAGGGAGCAACGAAAATCAAAAAGGCTTATCATTCGCCAAAATTCTCTCAAACACTTATTCTCCGGATGAAGTCGTGGCACTTATTATAGATAACAACTTAACAAAAAGACAGTATGCACATTTGAGACTAGGTGCAAAGGCAAAACATTGTGGCATATATCCGTCGTATAAAGTGGTGTGGGAAGCAAAATTGAAGTGTTATCCCAGAGAAAAGGATATTATAGTAACTGACACGTCAGTCGAAGATAATTTACAAGCAATAGTAAATCAAACAATTGAGCGCATCGTGACATGAAGATTATATTAAACAGTGCATCAAAGATGGAGACATAATGATATTAGTGTGTGAGTGGGGTTGCGATGGAAGCAGTTGTAATAATGTATATAAGCAGACAGTTCAAAGCGAAGATAAATTGAACTAGTGGCTCAGATATTTTTGCTATCTCCTTCGTTCCCTTACAGTTGTATTCAACATCAGATGGGGAGGTTGACTAAGCAGTTTTGTAGCAAAATCCCAAACCATCGTCGCCTAGATTTTGTCGACCCATTAAATTATTTTACCAGAAAAGAGAACTGAACTGTCGAGAAAAGAGGTGTGTTCAATGGAAACGCAAATACGTAATTTAAAGCCTACTAATGTGCCAATTCAAGAGAAGGAAGTAAATTATATCCCTAAACTTGTGTTCACAATGGTGAATGGGAAGATGTGAAACCCTGTTACAGAAACTTGCTCCTCAAACATACTCCTTGAAGGCACTTAAAGTCACTCTCACACTGCAAAGAACATCCACAGAAAGAATTTACATTCCATAACTGTTCGTATCATAATTATAAAGTGCTTCGTTTGATGGTTTAGAACGCAATATCTCGTACAGGTTCTTCACGTCACGAAGAGCGTATCCGTCTCGCTACACCTAACTTTGAAAAGACGATAAATATAAAAATCGGGCAAGAACGGGCAGTAGATCACAACTGTATTTCGAAATACATATATCAAACTACACCATGACGAAAGATCTCAATACAGACATGAACGTACATTTTTAAATCTCAATTTCAATGTCCAATAGCAGTTCTTCAATACGTGAATACTTCGACTCTCCAGAAATGCTTCTACAGAACAGCAACGTAAACTAATCAATCAAAACTAATCGTTCGTTGCCTTTTCATATGCGCAATTAAACCACAAACCTTACGTTCATACTACCCCAATTCAGCGCGCTATAAAACAGATAATGAACTATCAATTTTGAAGTGCTGCTGCCGCCACTATATGCTGTTATCCGTGTTTACTGATACGCAGCAAGAAACCTTATTTATTACTTAACACAACTGTGCTGTTCGAATGTAGATTAGACGTAGTTGCCAAAACTACTTTTTTACAGTCAGATTCTTATTCTGGCCCACTGTGCAGCGTTTTCATTTTCGAGACACGAGACGAGACGAGACATTTCACGAGACGTCCCGTCTCGTCTCGTGTCTCGTCTCGTTTTCGAGACGGGACAAGTAGTCTGTCTCGTCTCGTGTCTCGTCTAAGAGGGTTCTGTCCCGTCTCATGTCCCGTCTCGTTTACGAGACGAGACGAGACACGAGAAATGTCTCGTCTCGTGGCAACACTACTGGTTTCGGTGAAAACTTTTGGAAAACACAAAACTATTTCTGTGGAAACGGATTCGGTTTCCGGAGAACAACGAAATTAATCTGGTCAGAAATAGAACCAAATTAAAAAAACGAAACCGGTTTTGGAGGAAACCGAAAAACCGGTTTTTGTGCCCACCACTAGTTTCAACATACCAATGTTGCTAAGCACATTATAGTAAATAATTAATATTTGCTTTAGAAAATTAATCGTTTCATACTATTTGAGGAAAGGTTAGACACAATCAATTAATCTTAAGGCCTCATTCCCTAGCGGTTTGCGTCGAAACAGTGCAGAATTTTCATTTTAATTATAGTAATCAGTATAGGAATTACAATTGATTTTCTAATTTTTTTGTGTTGCAATGCTGTACGCATATTTGCGGAGACTGCTATAATAGAATATGGCCCCTAATGTTGAACGTGTTGTTTACATCATTGCATAAGCTATTTATAACAAATGTATAAGCTTTGGGGGGCTTGGCCCCCAAATTCTTACATTGGGGGGCAGTGCCCCCACGCCCCCCGTATCTTCGCCCATGACTTGAAGGCTAAAGAAATTATGAAAATTTCACAAGTAAATAAATCCTGTATACACTTTGTACCACCTTAGTGGTTACATGATATAAGTATGTAAGGATCTGTGAACTTCTATACGATTTCCGTGATATCTAAATTACTTTAAGGTATATACACCCGCCGCAAAAACTCTTCGGACCTCATATGAAAGCTGTCGTAGTAGGAAATCTTTCACTTTGTATTCTTGTATCTAGTGTTGTTTTGTTTCGAACACAGATTGCATCTGCATGAATATATCTGGCAACAGTGTATTACTACTGATAAGCGAGTTCACTTCATTTTGTATTGTTGGTTAACACATGAAGGGTGACCTTCTGCTAAGATATAGTGTGTGTTATAAATTGATTTGTTTCTGTATGGCGCACTTTGTATTTGATAATTTAGTACTGTATTTGTTTTGAGCATTGCTGATATGCCAGGAAAGTACTGTAGCAGTGCGGAAAAAGCCAGCATCATTGCATGGCGAAGTGAAAACGCCCCATAAAGACGATATGCAAACGTACAGGTCGTGCAAAATCAATCATAATGAAGTTCTGGCATCCGCCAAAGGACTGCCTCAGACTGTGGCTCCAAAGAACAAATTCGGTAGTGGGAGACCAAGAAAAACAACTAAATCTACAGACACTTTCCTAATGAGAGAAATAAAGAAGAACCCTCGACTGACAGCGGCTGATCTTAAAGAAATGCACCCAAGTCTGTTGGAAAACGTTAGTGTTCGTATAAATTCAACACCGTTTACAAAAACACCTGGATTTGCCATGTCGTACTGCTGCTAAGAACCCTCTACTCACCGACCGCATGAAGAAACAACGCCTTGTTTTCGCAAAGTAATATGCACACTGGACACCAACCCAGTGGAGGAAAGTCATGTTTTCGGATGAAAACACATTTCGACTATTCCGAATGGGAGCTGTTAAGGTTCGACGTCTATCATCTTCAGCTCGATAAGACCCAAAGTATACGGTTCCGACCATTAGGCACTCCCAGTCTGTAATGGTTTGGGGGTATTTCTCAGGTGAAATGGGTAGAGGAGGTTTATATTTCTTATCACAAAATGTGACGATGAACGCAGATCGGTATATCAACGTTCTTCAGGACCATTTAGTGGATATGCTCCATATCCACGACTGTGATTTTTTCATTCATTACAACGCTCCTTGTCACAAAGCTAAAATGTTAACGAATTTTCTTGAGGAGCAACATATCAAGATGTTAGAATGGCCTGGGAATAGCCCCGATCTAATTCCAATCGAAAATTGTTTGCATCATATAAAGATATTCTTGGTACAGAAGAAGCTTCAGAACCTACAGACCCTCCAAACAGAATTGAAGAAAATGTGTATAACATGGACTTAAATTATTTTCGAAGTCTTGCTGATTCCATGCCCAAGCGCATACGAATGGTTCTCAAAAGTAAAGGCCATGAATCCGTACTAATTAATGTATGCATTTTGTGTTGTGTGCGATACATTAATAAAGCTTTTCACATAAATTTTATGTATTTAATGTGCTTTTGCTAGGAGGTCCGAAGAGTTTTTGCGGTGGGTGTGTATTAAATTACTAACTGAAAAAATATTTGTTTCTCTTCTTGATCGCACCCTGTATATGGGTGTCATATCAAGAGAAAAATTTGGAAATTACTGCGATATGCATCCTTAATATAAAATATATCCAGTAGTTGTTCAGCCTCTTTGTGCTAAGTAAAACAATTTTAACATCAGTTATCATTAATTTGGAATATACGTAAAATCTAGTTATCATATAAATTATATTGTACAAAGAACAAGCAGAACTAATATGCCTAATTTGTAAACTACCTGTTCTTTGAAAGGAATACATGAGTACTTATACAACATACTTGTAAGTGTTTTCTTAAGTATAATTCCACAATTATGTTTTGAGACTGAGAAAGAGGGTGATAATGTGGAATTAAGAAAGTGCAGAGGATACGGGGAGTCCCAAGAAAACCTACACATACGGTGTTTGTCCTCCCAAAGCCATCAAAATTAAAATTTGTTTATGTACATTGAAATAGCATATCCAAATATTTCTGGAAGTTTCAGAAACAGGTTCGAATCTGTATGTTTTATTATAAATTTGAAGTGTTGTATTTTGATTTTAAATAAAAATAGATTACTACTGCCATAATTATGAATATTACATTAATTACATTAACTATTTAAACTGACAAAACATAACTGATGATTGAGTATTATTTACTGAAAGATTTAGTACAAAGATACTGGACACTTACGTATAAATTAGCTTTGTTATATATATACATATAAAAAAAGGGAGTGGAAAGTATTAAATCGTACTATTAGAAACTGTACAATTGCCGTTCCCCTATCCTGGAACTCGTTGGTTCAAGACGATTGACAGATTCTTGAAATATATCACTTCGTATTTCCTGTATTAAACCTTTATGTATGTAAACTTTTGTGAACAATGACTGATTCTTTTAAGAAATAGCTTTCGCAACATAAAGCTCAGAAGTAATATCAAGGAGAGTGTTTTCATTTCAACAGAGACTCAAATTGATTCTAGGAATTCTTGAGTAACATGATTATGCGGGATTTGCTCTGCTTAGCTGACATTAATCTTTACACTGCCTTATACTACACTACCCTTTCTGCTACCGTATATGTACATAATACCACACGAAATGGTATATTCTTGCTTACAGCAATCACGGGTTTACGAATAGTTCGTATTATTTTAATTACTGATGATCAAATTTTATCACATGAATTTCGAGAAATGTATCATGAAATTAAAGTTACTACAGGGATGGAACAAAAAAATCTAAAACGTTTGCAAAAGTGTGAAAATCATACCTAGTATGGTGTGGGGCCCCTTTTGCGTCCAAAACAGCTTGGATCCGACGTGGAATGGATGTATACAGCTCCTGAATCGTGGTGTGTGGAATTTTGTACCATTGTTCCTCCAAAACATGCTCCAGTTACTTAAGGGATGCTGGTGGAGGGTAATGAGACCGAACAGGCCTTTCTAACTCAAGACCACAATTGCTCAATGATGTTCAGATCTGGTGATGAAACCCAGGGAAGGTGTGATAGCTCCTGGTCATGCTCCTCAAACCATGATTTCACAGCTTTTGCAGCGTGACAGGGTGCCAAATCATCTTGGTAGATGCCATCACTATCAGGGAACAATATTTGGGCCATGGGTAGAACCTGGTCCCCCAAAATTGCCTCATACGCCTTAGCATTCATCATTCTATGCAGGGCTATGATGGGACCTGCGGAAAACCACGATATCACTGCCCATACTATAACAGAACCACCCATGCTTTACAGTTGGGAGCAGATAGTCTGTATCATAGGCCTGCGACGGTGTTCATACTTAAACACGACCGGTTGTTAGAAACAAGGTGAAAGTCGTTTCATCGGACCACATTAAGTGTTTCCACTGCTCATGAGTCCACGCCTTGTGGTCCTTGCACCACTAGATACGCCTCCTCGCGTTTACTGCTGTGACCACGGGTTTGGCGATAGCGGCCCTGCCATGAATTTTCATTTTATGAAGTTCCCGTCGCACTGTTTTCGATGAAACCGGGTTATGTAGGCCGGAATTGAGTTCAGACCTAATTTTCATTGCAGTGTTCTTCTTTTTAGCTGCTACAATCCGTTTTAATGCCCTCCGGTCCCTATCTGATAGGATTGTCTTCCGACCACTGTTGTGCTTTGCAGACTTCGTCGTTTGCCCATGAATTGTGTATGCCCTCGTGACATTGGACACAGTGCCTTTCGATACCCCTAAATGTTCGCCACTGTTGCCACTGAAGCTCCAACCAGACGGGCACCAACGATCATGCCTCTTTGGAAGTCTGTCAGGTCGCGCATTTTACCGCACCACTTTCACACCACGACACTCACAGGTGAACGGGTTACTGCTGACGGAAGAGGACGATCCACACGACACATTGAAAACAACAACAACAACAACAAACGATCGGCAACCGCATTACGCGTTGTACAGTGGAGGACCAAACTTACGTGTCCTGTATGAAGTGTTTTTAGATTTTTTGTATACCCCTGTATGTAGTATACGGTAATTTATAAATAGCATTTAAGCAGTTGCTTTGAAGAAAATATATTGCGATTCAGGGATTAAGAACTCCAAAATTGGTTAAAAAGAAAGTTTTATATTGCTATCCACGACCAAAGTTTAAAAAAATTAACAATTATTTGCTAGCAGGCAGTTTTTCATATAGACTGTAATCTTATTTAAGCTTTCATTTAAATGAGACGGCTGAATTAGATACTTACAAAATTATGTTTCGCGTCGTGGCAATCACTTTTATTTTATTCCCTGAGGATCAGGAAAAACAAGGTAACATACAAAGAAACATAAAACGTTTGACACAGTTACTTTGCACCAGTAAAGCAGAAGATGGCTTCGACCATAATTGACATAGTTATTGCACCTTACCTGAACTGTGAGAATTGTTGGAGAGTTGAGAGCAGATCTTGTTTGGGCAGAGAATCCTTATTTCTATAAATGGATACCAGGAATTAGAAGATGAAAAAATAATATTTATATAGAAAAAATCCAGTTTGATATGAATTGAGCTTTACATTCATGCTACATACCAAGTTCATGTTTCCATACTTTCAATTAAAAATATAAAACGCTAAAATAAAGCATTTCAAACTGTGCAGCTTCATAATGTTAAGGATGCCGATCACATAATTTTGAAACTTACCTATCAATTGATAAGTGCAAAGAAGGATCCAAACACTAAGATATAACATAACCCAAACTCTGTCAACTAAGGATTAAAATAAATAAATGCATTTAACGTAATTCTAATTTAGTGTTTTCTTAAATCAACAATTCTACAGCGACATTTGTCATGACTCGATCAAAATTTCCTTCTCACAAAGCAGTTTTCACTTCATAAGTGAGGGTGCCCACAAAGGAGGGCTATGACGCAAACTGTGTCATTGAAATATTTGGGGGGTAAAAATCTATATAAATATGTTTGATGGGGTGTAAAAATTAATCGAAATGATTTTTTTTTTTATGGAAGAACACCTACGGATAGACAACTGAGGGGGGTGCGTCATGGATATGAGGGGGGTGGGCACCACTGTCATTTTTATAATTATGTACATACAACCAACATAACAGTAACATTAATCCTAATTTAATATTATCAACATAAACAAATGACAAAAGAGAAACGACGACGCAGCGAAATTCAGGAATCCGTCAGTTTATCTTTATAATCTTTTACCCGTACGCACTTTACAACCAAATTAGTTCCGAGGATAGTCACCTCGACTACCACACACAATGCTTTTATCTTTATTATTATTATTATTATTATTATTATTATTATTATTATTATATCACTGGATTCAACAAATCAAAGCTACTAGCATAATATATTTACAAACAATTTTAAAGAGAGAGAGAAATACATTTTAATCAGGGATTTATTTGTAGCCAGGGAAGCCTGGGAATTTCCCCCCTTCTAAATTTTGACTTCCCTGTCTCTAGGTTTAATCCAGACTTCCCAGCCTGGGAAGATGTTTTCCCCCTTTCTTAAGTTATAAACTGGTTTGAAGTGCAATGATTCATGTTTTAGTAGCGATTCTTTATTTTTTTTTTTTTCAGTATGTTTATTGTCGCGAGCTATGTTGGTCTTGTTTATAAAATTGCTTCCCGAAGAATTGTTGATAGAATTGCTTTCAGTTTCTTCTGCAGAGTGTATGAGAGGCTTTTCCAACTTAAACTTACAGCATACTGACGCTAGAAACCATGTATCTGTAAAAACCTCGAATCTCTTCTTTCCATAAACGTTAATGGGCCAGACATTACCTCTTTCAATGGAGAAAAGTATGCCTTCAGCTGAATAAAAAGTGGATATCATGTTGCTACCGACAAACCAACTGAAAAAGACGATATTGCATGTAAACCAACCTCCTATTGCTTCACTATTCTAAAGTGAGGTACGCTGTGAAAATATTAATTTCGAAAGACAGTGTTAGATAACACGCCGTAAGTCATGCTTTAGCTTAACTCAAGGTGAAATTGGCAGTCAATCATTTCTTGTGATTTTGTTGTAAAAACTGTAAATGTTGTAGGCTACAATGGCTGTTTCAATTTCGAGAGTAAAAGTGAAAGAAAAGTTAAAGTATTTTTTTTTCTTAGATAGCATCATATTGGTAATTGTTTAATAGATGCTCATGATTCTTCGGAGACCAGATTACAGTCTTTGTTCAATTCTGGATTCGTTTTAATACCAGTATGTTTTGTTGAACAGAAGTTTACTTTCAGCAGAACAGTGCTAGGGTTACACACTCCTGAATCTAATTTTATTAAGTAGAAGGAGCAAGTGCAAAAACTCATTTATGATATGACGAATTATATTTAATACTGTCTTTCCCATTCTGTTTAATAAAATCAGGTTCAAGTGTATGTGCACCTATCACTGTTCTGCCCAAAGTAAACTCTTACCTTTTATCGTATTTATTGTTCGGGCGAGGAATTTGGTTTTCAAAGACCAAATTAGAACGCACTAAAGAATTATTTGTCATAACAAAACTGTTTAACGTAGGAAATGTGACACTTGTTATGACAAGTTGTGCAGATTGCAATGTAACTATAGGGCTGTTATTTGATGCTGCACCCTTGTCTTCAGCAGTAGGACGAAAAGTAGCAAGGTAACACATGTAAACTAATCTACCTAACCAAATCTTATCTAACGTAGCTACCCGTATTTATTACAAAACTTTTTAAAAAGGTGAAAAAATGAACTTGGGGACCGCCTATCAAACTAGTAGCATTATTTTAAAGTAGGTAGGTTTAAAAATAACGTTGTCCCAACACGACTTTAAAGTTGTTCTGTAATACGGAACACAATCTTGCATAAACATTCCCCCCTTCTACAAAATCCACAAATAAATCACTGATTTTAATGATGCAATTCTAGTGTCCTTTTACTTAAATCCGGCAAATGTTCAGTGAAATTTACAATGGCTAGGTGCAAATTTTTTTGTCATGGAATATTCTACACTTCACTATGAGTCTGCGTATCTCTATAATTAGGCACACACAACCAATATAATGTTAATATTAATTCTCATTCAATGCTATAAAAGTAAACAAACGAAGAGAAGACGACACGAAATACACGAATTCATCAGCTTATTTTAACAATTTTTGTACTGTACATGCTCGCACATTTTGATCAAGTTATTATTGAAGATAGTAGGGTCGGTGTTTCAAACATGTTATGCAATTAGGTGGAAGATAGCGAGACAATATTTTGTAAGAAAAAAAGTGAACACAACAAATTTCAATAGAACAATATTAGTTTAGTATCATATGCAGAAAAAAATGTACCACAAATGCTACGCAGAAAATTTATGTCAGTGTACATAAGGAAATTAAACAACTTGAATTTGGAAACAGAAAGGATTTACCAAGGCAGGTGGTGAAAGGCATTTAAAATAAAAGTAAATGTACAGTCTAATGCTAATCATTCTGAAGAGTGCCGGATACACTTATTAAGTTAATTAGGATATGTTGATGGAAGTGCTGGAGAAGGCTGCACTTGAGTGGAAGAATTAACGGCATTCTTACGAACCAACAGGAAAAATACTGAGAAAAAATATGACGGAGGATTTGCTTTAAAATAGAGAGATCTTTTTGCATTCATTTTATACAGTCTTTTAAACATATCTCAGTATATATTCATTTAAGTATTTGGTCTAGGAATTAATTCGTGCGGGTGGACAAGAGATGGCGCAACGAACGGAGCGTCCCACAGTTCCGTGTATCCACACATGTGTTGCAAACCCCTGTCATCGCGTATCGTTCGTAGTATAGGGCAGTGGATTAAAGCGTCAACAACACCAGTTTGTAGTTAAGTGAACATGGCGCAATTTGTGCCTGATAAAGTGTTTTTGCGGGGTGTCCTGCTGCATTACTTTAACATGCAGAAAAGTGCGACTGAAAGTCATCGTATTTCGGAAGTGTATGGTGACCATGCTCTAGCTGAGCGAACGTGTCAGAAGTGGTTTGCACGGTTTAGAAGTGGTGATTTCGGCTTGGCAGACCAAGAGCGAGCTGGACAGCCAAAAAAATTTCAAGACGAAGAATTGACAGCATTGCTCGAGCAGGATTCGTGTCAAACGCAGGAACAACTTGCAGCAGCATTAGGCGTTGATCAAACAACAGTCTCCAAACGCTTGAAAGCCATGGGAATGATTCAAAAGATGTCACATTGGGTTCCACATTAATTGAAAGACAGAGACGTTGAAAGACGAAAAACCATTTGCGAATTGCTGCTTCAACGACAGAGCAGAAAGGGGTTTCTGCATCGAATTATTACGGGTGATGAGAAGTGGATCCATTACGAGAACCCTAAACGAAAAAAGGCCTGGGTGAAACCAGGTGAACCAGGTCCATCACAACCAAAACGAGATATTCACTGTGCAAAGGTTATGCTGTGCATATGGTGGGATATGAAAGGTGTGGTGTACTATGAGCTGCTGCAACCGGGTGAAACTATGAATGGAGAACGTTATCGACGACAATTAATGCGTTTGAAGCAAGCTCTGGCCAGAACACGACCAGAATGGGAGAACAGACATGATAAACTTATTGTTCAACATGATAACGCTCGCCCACATGTCGCAAAACCGGTCAAAACCTATTTAGAAAATGTCGGATGGGAAGTTTTACCCCACCCGCCGTATTCACCAGACGTTGCTCCTTCGGACTACTACTTGTTCGATTGCATGAACAACGATTTGATTGGACAGCGGTTTACTTCTTCAGAAGATATCGAAACATGGGTCTCTGACTGGATCGCTTCCAAGGATGAGGACTTCTTTCGCCACGGAATCCGTACATTACCTGACAGATGGGCGAAAGTGGTGGCTAGCGATGGACAATATTTTTCTTAAGGTATTTATGTATTTTGTGTTTGTACTACAGCTTCAATGTGTGCGTACCAACCGCACGAATTAATTCCTAGACCAAATAGTTACGATCTACACAGCAAAAGTGGTATTGAAGTTGAAGGTAAAAGGTAGAAGAGATAAGTATACTCCTTTCGCAAATCATATGACTCTTATAGTGGTATATAAAATAAATGAAAATAAATATAAAGAGTAGAAAAGAGAGCAATAATGTTTGAACATTACAAATTACGTCCAGTAATTAAGTTGGAAAGACAGAAAGTTAAAAAGAGAGCGTTTTTCATTACCTAGTTGTCTAATTTTTAATCTTGACGTAAGGACTGAGTTTTTATATTATGCTCATCATTCACAGTCATCTTTCTCTCAGTCTTTAACTTTATACATTCTTCTACACCATACACACAGAGAGAAAGACAGCAAAGTATTGTATAAACGTACTACCTACACTAGTATTTCCTTGCCATATGCCTGCTAGGGCTTCCGTGAAACTAATGTGTGTCACATCTAAACAGGGGTGAAGTCCAATGTTTAAAAGGTCTGCATGAATTCGCATTATTTTGTGTAGCATTATGAGATATTGTTAGTAATCAAAGGGTCTTGAGTTTTGCTGTACTGAGATGAAAAACCTATCAAGTTATACACGATATCTTTTTGAAACAGGAATAAGAGAAAACACCGTATCACATGTGAATGTTATAAGTGCAATGGTGCAAATCTCAGCAATGCAAGGTGAGGGAGGAAGAGCGACTCTTTCTAGGCGGTCCTTTACTCTAGCCTCTCAGGAAATTGACATTCTTTTCAGTTTTGTCTTAGTCGGTATTGTACGACAGTATTGAATGTTAAATGTATAATAAATATAAATTAACTTGAGATGCTTCAAATGCAGGGACGTGTAGTGCATATTACCGCTGTTGCCGGCGGTAACGCTAAAAATATGACACTTTTTAGTTCATGTTTCTAAATTTAATCATTAACATGGGAAGATGTTTACATATTTTCCTTTTCTTTCTTCTTCTTTTTTTATAAAGTTCGGACGGCCTATGCCGCATTGCATTTACAATGCGAATGAACGCAAAATGCCAGCGCCAAATAGGAACATACTGTTGTTGATACCGCAGATTTCAGAGGTAACACGAACCCCGATAGCGGTCATTCACTGCAGAAGCGCCTTTCAGAGTGCAGCCGGAAGCATCCTGCGCGCTCGTATTCGGACGTTCGGAATGGCCCTTATGTTACCGTTCGGCTGAGTGGGACAGGAAAAAAATAGGAACGTTCCCTGTCAAAACAAGGAGAATCTAGAATATCATCAGCATGTTTATTCTATTCGCTCTCCTCTCGCTAAAAGGATCGAGCTGGCAGTGTGATTCAACTATACTGTTTCGTTTGCTTTCGCATTCCAAGGATGGAAATTTGGCTGTAATTTCTGTATTCGTAAGGTTATTTCATTGTCTTAACAGTATATAATTTCAGACAAATATAAATAGCAGGTTTTCATAGTAATCGCATTGAACACTTGCTACTGTGAGACTGCCTGTTCCCAAGTGCACTATTTATATGTTAAAATATCATTTTCGCATGGCTTTGTATATTAATACGTTACCTTTAAATTTTAATAATATACGGTACCAACAGAGAACAACAAGTATATATTTTAAGAGGATATTCTGACGAACAGATTGAATATAAGTTTACTTTGATTGAAAATAAAGTTTCTTATTCACTGTTAATTTGAGCTATGGGAATTTATTATAATCTGTCTAAACACTAGAAAAAAAATATCTCGTGCCTGAAAGAGCAAAAATATTGTCAGTTTCTGAAGTGTCATTAAATATACATAAATGCCCATCGATGAAACACATTGTGCTATATATGAACTGTTTCAAGAGCAAGGGGGAGTAGTAATGATAATTAGAGAGAAGTAGAGATGCTTCCCGCGTTCCTTCTAATTCGAATACTTATTATTATTTAGTATTTATGCTAATTAAGTTGAAAATATTTTGTTTTTAATTTAGTATAGAATACTTTCTATTCAGCAAATTTCCAGGTCTAGCCTCTAGCCTACTAGTTGAATTTGAACTTTGATGAGTTTGATGTGTTGAAAAAGGACTGTGCAATCGTCTTCATTATACCGTAGTTTGACTGTCCCAAATTGTGTTTGACTGTCTAATTTTCAATACGGAAAACTTGTTGCTCAAACATACGGTTCGGTTCGGTATAGCTTCGGTTATGGTTGGTGACGTAAGAAGCTGCAGCCTCTTGTTCAACAAAGATATGCAGAAATATAAATTTTTCATTGTTATGCCCATAGGCTTAATTTAGTTTTAGAAAAGTCCGTTGACTCTACAAAAGAGTGTATTTTTTTTAACTATGTCGTGACTTCCTTCTTTTTTCTCGAAGTCTTCAAAAAGAACAAATGCTTTGGACTGTGTAATCAACAAAAGTATCCCAACAGTCTCAAACACAAGATGGAACTATAGAAGTAGGATAAATGATGTGCTTTTTAGCTTTAAAAATGAGCTGTTAGGACTTTAAATCCATGACAAAAACATCGGTAAACGGGATTCTCAAACTAGAATTCGTGGAGCAAAATTCTATCAAACCCTTCAAAGTTTTGACTTAATTTTTTTACTTGAACTGTTTTATCTTATAAGATCAAGATAAGAAGCCTTGTTCAATGTCTTACAAAAGAAAGTTAATGATCTAAGTAACTGCAGAAAGAAAATAGATGACTGAAGAATACCTAAAATTTCCAAGAAACGGTTTCGATTATATTTAGTAAAAAACTGAAGAACCTGAATAGCCACAATTTGCAAAAAGATGAAGGTAATGAAGTGGGATTTGATCCCCCCTTAAAAAAAATCGATGCCAATGCCTATAGTTTGAAGTGGTTGATACACTGAAACAATAAAAAGTACTAGATTTTCTGATATTGAAAAACTAAAGATAGTTGTAATATCAACAACCGGTAACAATCGTCAAAGTGTCACGCCACGCCACTGTTCAAATGAAATAAGAAGTTAACCTTTCGCCATATAATTTTCGGATTTCGGTGTTTAAATTTGATATCAACTAAGGAGTTCGCGGCATAGAATATATTACAAAAAAGTTGGTACAAACACTTGTGCCGTGTGCATATGCATTCAGAAACATACGTCTAGATAGACTACTTGCTCTGGGACTGAATCCAACTACTCCTCCTCTTCCTCCTCTCTTTGTCTAAAGCAGTCTGTGTGACGTAGTATACTTTATCCATTCAGACGGAAAACCACGAACCATGTTTCCAAATTTTATAGCTCTAAAACCGTCTCTATCATTCGTTTGTCCTGAAATGCCTTTGTAGACCCTACATAAAAAATGCCACAAAACGTTCCCATAGCTTTATAACGCCTTTATTTGCGTTCTTTCCCTTCTTTAAAGACTGCATATCACATCAAGCTAAGAAGATGCTATTTGTAAACTCTATGGAAATTGTCAATTACGGCAGTATGTTTTGTGCTTCAGGAAATCTGAAATATGGGTGCAAGGCTTTAAAACCTACTGACACAAATGAGGTTATTTAATGACTAATTTGATTTTGTTTCCGGGTATTTTCAAGTAAATGTTCCAGGGGCGTCATTTGGGCACGACACGAGGGTGTGATTCCCCCTCCATTGAGTTATAAATACATATTGTTTGTTCAAATGTATAGTAAAACACGAATATAAAAAGAGGAAAAATAAACTTATGTCGACGGAGAATGCCCCCACCGAACAAAATCTAAAATGACGCTGTGTTTAATTTTAGAAACAAACCTATAGCGTTACGATAGCACATTGCTAAAGCGCTGACGTTTGGTTTGAAGAGTCTAAGGTTTGATCCCAACTCATGTGCGTTTATAGTAGACGACGACATTGTCATAGTGGACGACATTAAGAGAGAAACAAATATGGAGATAGGGAGGGATAATTTAGGGAATCTGAGGAGTTACATATGCAAGTTTAAAATTGGAGGAAAAAAATGATCCAACAGCAAGCATATTACGACGAAATTTGTGATTTTGAAAAACAGAAGAAGGAAAGTTCCCGAACTGTTAGGATCACATGAGGCAGTTGTTGAATTAAAATGGAGAACAATTTACGGAGCATCAGATGATTGCGAAGGGAAAGAAAGATCTTAAGATCTGAGGAATTAAGAATTAAAAACACCTTCAGCTTCCGAGACGAGTTTCGAACCACGAATCTTTTAGCTATCGAACCATGACTTTATCCAGTCAGCCACGGGTAATTCTATATGACGGTATGCAGTCTTTCACATACTTTTCCTTTAGCTACATTGAGAAACTAATAGAATGGAATATACTAAACAGTGCGTGCGTCGTTGGCATTGAACGTCGCTTAATTACAGGGTGCATAATGAAATTCCCCTTGTTCAGGAACAATTTCTAAGGCAGTAAAAATTTGTTACTACTGTGTTAATTGAGTTATGTTTGATAGAACCGTCTGATAAGGTATTGCCAAATACTCAGACATAAATCACCTTTTGCGAAGTTTTAAGGAAAATGAAACAAATCGTCGTAAACGTGTTAGACTTTTGAAAAGAACTAGTTAAAAAACAATGGAAATGTGCATGAGTATGTCACTTGGATGTGAATCTATAACTTAAAAAAACATCAGGTTTGTGTCATGGTGTGTTAGATGTATGCTTAGTATAAGAGACCCCTACGTAGATTGATCTAGGTTCGAATCCCGACCATTCTTATTATTTTCTTTTATTACGGATTCCAGAAGTCCAATTTTAAATTAAATATCATCGCAGCTAGTTTAAGCCGAAATCATTTTCAAATATAAGATTTGTTATTACATATTTTTCTTTAACTTGTGCTGTTTCAACTTTGATATTAAATCTTAAAACATTAATTTCACTCATTTCATTACGATATAGCATGATGAAATTTCGCACAACGACGACAGTCGAGCATAATACAATATTCCATTGTTATATATTTTTAGAAATTTTTGACAGATAAAAATGTACAATAGACCGTACAATGAAACATGGACTCCTGGAGGAATTTGAAACGAATTTAGTATACGTATAAATTACCATCTGAATAATATACTGTGGGGGTTAAACTGAAACCATTCCTAGGAGGGGAAGGGGTGAAAGGTAAAAGTAATTGAATACGAAAGAAATTACTGTCGAGTTCATAGTTTTCGGGTTCGATTAGGTGCATAGTGGCATTCCAGATGTGCGGTCCTCACGTCTTTTTAACCATGCATAAATGGAAAATGGTTTTAAAGTTATATTTTTCCTTTCAAGTATAATTTGTTTTTAAAAAAATATCCTTCAACTTTATTTTTTAATTATTTACTAATACTTAGTTAGAATTTCATTTATTTTATACTTATATTTTATTCTGTTATACATTTATTATTTACATTTTATGTGTCATACATTTGAAGAGAAGCTTATGACAATTCAGAGCAGCATCAACACACACAGGATGAAGGCTCTGGCAGTCCAGAGCCCCCTAATCCGAATTCACTACTTTTCTGTAAATTTTACCTGCTTTTAGAGATGATGTTAGACATTTTAGTACAATATGTCCTCATATTGAACTTGAAACCCTCAAAAAGCTTCCGATTCCGGAAATAAATTCCTGCCTACAGCCCAGCAAAGGAGTGACGATTTTAGACAGTGATCAAGGGGAAACGTCTGACAATTCACCAGAAGTCATATCTTTGATAGTTCTCAATGTGATACCGGCATTTGTGTATTGCCATTTTTCACTCTCAGTGTATTGAAACTCAGCCCAAAGGAACTGTGCTGAAATCTTCACTGGTTCTCCTCTTTCACTTCCATGTCAATGGGGCCAACCTTATATATATATATATATATATATATATATATATATATATATATATATATATATATATATATATATATATATATATATATATATATATATATACTACATCTGAAATATCAATATTTATATCAGGGATTCCGAAAAATATGCATTCGACAGAAATATGATGTTTCCGATTCGTTTTGCCTGTCGCCTCCCCCGCTCTGACCTCCATGCCAACCAACGGTTAACTTGAACTTAAGCAGCATCGGCAGTGTCACTATTCATCTTTGAGAACCCTAAAAGTATGAACTCGACACTAATATCGTTCGTATTGTTACTTTTACATGTCATCAGTAGCGGTTCGTGGTCTGTAGAAGCACAGGTTGCAATGTTGCAATATCAAAGATGTGTAGGTAGGCGGAAGTGTTCCCTTTCCCCAGCGTTCTTGAGTCTTATCCAAAACATATTCAGGAAATGTGAAGAGGAAAGTCCTTTTAAGCTCTATTTGTATATGTATTAATTAACGTGTATTCTCTAATATTGGTTTAATATAAGCTATTTTCTTTTTTTCAAACAACCACTATCAATGTACGTTTATACACTATTTATATACAAAACTTCTTCACTTATGTCATTGAACAAGAGTTAAATCGAATATATAGCATGCGCTGTAAGCCATGAATGATATCGTTAACCCGAAAAAAGGAAAAAAATCAAAAAATTGCACATATTCACACACGCAGTTAAACAAAATTATTTAATTAAGTAAACTATGCATTGTTTTAAAATGGAAGATCTTTCTTCGTTCTTTTCGAGCTTCAAATTTTTCTATGACTTCATTGAAATCTGAAATGTTGCTCGCCAAGTTTTTCTGAATAGAAAGCATCGGTACCGCAAATATTTTCTACTTATTTTCTTTAGTGTACAGAAACACCTCTCTCCTCCTTCAATATGAATTTTATTAGCATTTCTTCGTGTGAATACAAAGGACAAAGAGTCCATTTTCAGTAACCACGTATTTTTGTCTGCTGTTCTACTATAAAGAAGCATGAAATTTAAGATATTTTCCTTCGAAAATAAAAGAAAAATATTAGTTTAACATTCCAGTAATTTAGGCTAAAGAAGACAGATGAGTATTGAAAGTGAATGATTTGAGATTAACTGATTATGCTCTCCGCCGGAAATCGAACACGGGATCATGTGCACGAAAGACACAAAGCTAGGAAATAGACCAGTGGTAAGACTCGATGGACCCCCCATTACCAGAACAGGATATTTTTTATTTTAAATATAAAACCTATAACAAGAATTTTCACCTTTGTATTATAAATGTAAATTAAAACCTATTCACTTCGAACGACCACCCTCCCCCAAACATTCAGCCTGGATCCGCCCCTGCTACCACCAGATCTATTTGTTCTTTACGAGTTTCTGTTTTGTGAATAACTTCTTTCTTCCAAGCGGAGGAATTCGTAATTATTACAGAAGCTGAGTATATACCAGTGGCAGAAAAAGGTGCAACTGGAAGGGACCAATACGGGAGGATAGCAGCGACGCAGGAATAAATCCACTTCCTCATGTTAAGAGATAGGAGCTCGCTGCCATATGCTCAATGTTAGTGTTTCCAGTGGCAACGCTCACTGCAGCTGGAAATGTAAATCGCTCTCTTTCTTCCATTTTTTTTTGTTCATTTTTAAGAAATGCATCAATACTGTTTTGTCCTCAAGAGCAAAGGTTTATTTTTTACTGATACACTACTTTAATACCTAAAAATATCTTTAGTATTAAAAAAAATATCCGGTTGCACAACCATGCAACATATAGTACCAGCCGATGCTGCATGTCGCCATTTCCCCTCCTAGGAATGGTTTGTCTCCTATTCCCACAGTATATTTTTCAGAGCTAATTTATACCTCTACTAAATACGTTTGAAATTCCTTAAGGAGTCCATGTGGCATTGTACCGTCCACTGTACGTTTTTTTATGATTCAAAAATGTCTAAAGATATATAAATATATTACAGTAACAATGGAATATTATATTGCGCTCGACTGACGATATTGTGCAAAACTTCACCATGATATGACGCAGGGAAAGGAGTTGCATTAAGATTTAAAATCAAAGTTGAAACAACGCAAGTTAAAGAAAAATGTGTAATAATAAATCTCATATTTGAAAATAGTTTCGGCTTAATTTTGAATTATATAAATCACAGCTAGTTTGAGTTCCTGGAATGCAGTGTATGAGCGCAGCTAAAAGGGAAAAAGCAATAAGAACTGTCGGGATTCGAACATAGAACCATCCACGTAGGAGTTCCTTACACTAACCATTCATTTAACATCATTACGTAAACGCACTATTTAAAAAAAAATATGTTTGCATTCGTGTGACACACGCATGCACATTTCCATTGCTATTCTTTTTAACTAGTTTCCCTTTCAAATCTAACGTGTTTACGGCGATTTGTTTCATTTTCCCTTAGAATTTTGCAAAAGGTGATTTATGTCTGAGTATTTGGTACTACTTTATCAGACGGTTCTATCAAATATAACTCAATTAACGCAGAAGTAACAAACTTTTACTGCTTTACAAAGGGTTCCTGGACAAGAACTTCACTATGCACCGTGTAACTAAGCTACAAGAGGGCTACGTTCAATGTGAACGGTGAACACACAGAGTCAACTTTTAGAATATTTCATTCTATTAATTTCTGAACGGAGCTAAAGAAAAAGTATATGGAAGGCAATGTAAAGTGGATAAAATCACGTCCGTGACTGGATAAAATCATGGTTCAATTGCTCAGAGATTTGTGGTACGAAACCCGTCTCGGAAGCTGAAGATATTCTTTAAATTCTTAATTCCCCAGATCTTAAGACTTTTCTCTCCCTTTGCAATCATGTGATCCTCGCACTTCAGAAACTTTCATTCTTCTGCTTCACAAAACACAAATTTTGTCATAATATGCATACCGCAACCAAATATACGCGCTCTAGCAATGTGCTATGTAACTGCAAATTTGTTGCTGAAAGCAGTTATTTTAAATTTTGTTTACTAGGATTCTCCGCCAATGTAAGAGTTTCACTTTTGTGTCAGTATTTTACTACACCCTTGATTAAACAATATGTGTTCATCACACTCAAGGGAGGGGTAATTACATGCTCCTGTCCTACCCAAATGACGCCTTTGCAACATTTACACTCTACTTGCAGTCACTGGGAAATAAAATGAAAATAATCACTGAATAACACTACTTTCCGTTAGTAGTTTTCAAAGCTCTGCAACGCATTACAGACTTCGGATAGCACGAAACCTACTACGTGATTGACAAATTCCATGGATTTCACAAGGAACATTTTCCTAGCTTGATGTGATATGCAGTCTCTGAAGAAGAGAAAGAACGCAAAAAAAAAGCGTTTATGGAGCTATGGAACGTTTTGTGGCGATTTTTTTTATTTAGGCTCTACAAAGGCATTTCAGAACAAATGAATGAAAGAGACGGATCTAGAGCTATAAAGTTTGTAAACATGATTCGTTTTTTTTTTTTTTTTTTTGGCTGAATGTGAGAGTATATTACGTCGCACGGACTGGTTTAGAGAAGAAGAGGAGGAAGAAAGGAGAGTAGTTGAATACTAGGAAGATATAGTCGATCGAGACGTGTGTTTCTGAATGCACAAGTACACGGCGCAAGAGTTTGCCATTATTTTGGACTTATTCTTGTAACGTTTTCTATGCCGCGAACTGTACCACTTTCTTCCCATTATTTTTCCGTCACGTCAACAATCGTCTACTAGATATTCAAGCTGATTGTCATAAAATATTTGTGTAAGGTTCGCAATACACTACCAGATAAATCCTAGGAAATATCTTAGGATTTATCTTCGGAAAAATGTTATGATATATCTTGTAGGAAATCTTACCGTTTTGTGCCATACACGTGAGGAGTTTTCCTGTCTGACCGAATGATGTTTTTCAATATTATGAAATAGTTCTATTTAATAAAAGTACAAAATTGATGAATTTCTATGCTAACTACACTTCACATCCTACTAATATTAGTACCAGGCACTATATTGTTAAATTGGATACCTCTAATAAAAGTATAAAAATCAGAAGGGTGCTGGTGTACTTTTGGCGCACGACATGTTAGAAAATATATAGGTAAAATTCAATACTTTGCATGAAAAAACATTTATGAAGAACAAATTTCTGCAAGCAATAGAATACAAAGCAATACACCTATGTTTTATGTTTACAAGTGCAGGTTTAGTAGTGTAAAAATCATTACAAGTGTCTTACCACGGTTAAAACAAGCGAGGGGCAAGGAGTCTATGTATTTCCTCCTAAATGTTACATTTCAGTACTTTTTGTTCACATTAGTTTAAGTTAGTTACGGTTAGGTTAGGTTAGATTATATTAGTATAGGGGCCCAGCATAATTTTAAAAAGAAATGATAGAATTGCGCTTTTTTTTCTATTAATATTAGGTTAGTTTAATTTCATTAGGTTAGATCTGGTCACCTTGTGTTAGGTCTAAGTAATACTTGCATCTTCCATTTCTCCTGTAAATTTTGTATTTTTTACGTTCTCCTGAACCCTTTCTGCGAAACAGTTACCTACGTGAGTGGATATAAAACATGACCGGTGATACCATTTTTCCACAACCGGCGTATTCCTGCAGTTTACAGAAGCTGTAATTTGTGTTTACAAGTGAAGCGCTACTAGCACAATACAATGGCAAGTGCTATTTAAACTCGTATCATTGCCATAACCCACTCGTTTCCACTACCTTTACTGACGAGCCTGCTTTCTTCGGACGCACACCCTCGCGATTGCTCAGGCCCCCGCTTCGCCATTCACTGACACGGTTAGATAGCATTCGTGCTTTTCAGTGGTCACCTAGCACAGGTTGGTTTGTGGTTTTTGCACTATAGTTTATATACTATACATCCGGACGCCGTATTTATAGGTAAATCGTAAAAGAATTATAGGTTTTCAATAATTGCTTTTGATGGTCCCCTTGAATTTTATCTATGCTATGTGAGATATTTTCATGATGCTCAGAGCAAATCATTTAGAAAATAATAAGGAAATGAGTGACAAATTATAATTTTTCAACAATTATTTCGAGTGGTGCACCAAAAGTAAACCTGCACGATGAGAAGATAAAGTAGCAAAACATACCGCATCAGTTGTCTGTTTTCACTTGTTTTCTTTTCACTTTCTCTCACCTGATGTCGCTTAAATCGATATCTTACGAATTTTCTTTTCGAAATAGAGAGTGCTCTAAACAAAATAAATCACATAGGATCATTCAGAACACAGGAAATGACATGCGATCTGATGTCATACACGTTGAGATTTTGACTAGGACAAATCGTAAGAGATTTCCTCGGATCTATCCTATAGTGTATAGCAGGCCTAGTGTATAAACCGTGGCAATCTTACTGATTATGGTCTTCGGATAGAGTCGTGGCAACCCAGAGGCCCTTTTTCGAAAGACGTATATAATATGAGTTTTTCAGAATCTTGTTACTCAACACTGGGAACCAATGAATGAAAAATATCTCTAAATAGTCCATGTTAATCGCCAATAAATAATGTAGTTTACTGTCAATCTTGTTAGCTATTCTCAAGAAAAAGAAATCAGACATGAGGAGGCGGTATACATGATTTGGGGTCTTTTTCAAATAAATAAATAAATAAATAAAAATAAAAAATCCATGATCACAGTAAGTCTCAGGATCACATTGCATCAGGAACTATTTATGAAAAGTGCAAACATAAAAAAGTGTCTTGAAGAAGATGAGAAACGACAGACTGATTACTGTTACAATAATGCAACAAAGAATTTAGTATTCATAGGACACAGAGGGAACATAATTGGGAATTACTGCGGATTTCTTTCTCAGGTTCAGCTAGTTGCTAAATATGCTGATATGAAACAAATTATAAACATACCAAAAACCTATGAAATATTTGTTTCTGCTATACAGAATGAAGCAATTCATAGTCTTATCTGTAGGCTGTATCATCTGCATATAAAGTCACACATGATAAAGGTCCATGCAAACAGAGACATGGACCTACTGATTAACGTGGAATCCAAATCACATGAGCTCCCGCCGGGAATCGAAACCGGGTCTCCCACGCCAAAGGCGCGTACGCTAAACGCTTAGCCACGAAGGAGCTCTCATCATTTTCGAACTGTAGCGACTTTAACTTTTGCTTTTTACAGGTTATTCTACGTAAATTTATATTTATCATTTTACTTTTATTTACGCTAGGTTAGACTACATTTTGTATGGTTGGGTCTGGTTAGACTAGGTGAGGTAAGTTGGATTTATTGTTAAGTTAGGTTGGAATAGGATAGGTAGGGTAAGCATAAAATTTACTAATTTTTAGCGAAAGTAATGTTTTTTTTTTTTTTTTTTTTTTTTACTACGTTACAGTCTTATTTCTATCGCACAATTCCTGATCAATAGGCATAAATAAGTCTAATGAACAGGAAATCAGTTCACTCGCATAAAGATCGCATGCTGATGATTGCTCAGTAATAAACTTAATCTAGATTCATTTTTTGTCTAACCCAGCAATATTTTATATATCGTAAAATTAATTAATAATATAACAAATATAAAATCATTTATTACTGACCTTATGTTTAAAATTGTATAGCAGAAAAAATGTCGGTAGTCTTTTCATCTTCGTTTTTGGCTGGTTCTTTGTGATAGATTGATGAATTAAACCTGAGCATTTTTGTTGATGGTGTGAAGTTATAACAGCTTATATTTCTGTCGTTAAACATCATTTTTACTCGGAGAATCGAAGAAAGAAACTCTAGCCTCCATTCTGTTTCGGAGTTTTGTTTTTGTTGCAGTTACTCTCGAAAATACTCTTTCAACTGTTGCATTGCTAATTGGTAAGCTGTACGAAGTCAGTGCAAATTGAGACAATTCTTTCAGAACGAAGTCACCAGTATAAGTTTTAATCGTTTTTGATCTGTACCAGAAATCTGCTCCATTTGCTGGTATGTCATCAAAAAAAAAAATTCCCAGTCCATTGTCAGCAGAGAACGCCAACCTGAGATTCCTTTGATAATAATTCTGATGGTAGAGCGAAAAGTGGCGGTCGTGTGTGAGACAAACAGATCTTAGGAGAAAAGTTACCAATCTTCAGTAGAATCTCCATATTTCTTGGAATACGATTTAATAGTTCCTTACACGCCCTTTTTTAAGAATTAGAAACAACGCTGTTGTATGTAGCGCCATTGTTCTGAAGATATATTGCCTGAAGGTAAGTTTTCTGCTAATAAATTGGAAAATTCATAACGGAAATCAGAATTTTTGTATGAAACGTAATCATTTTCATCAACATTATTCAAAATACTTTCAATGTCATTATTTGGGCAAGAAGGACAAAAAATTATTCTCAACGATGATGAAGAAAGCCACGTAAATCTTCTAATACACTGCAAATATCAACCATAACCTTTTGGAAAAGTAAATTTATTTTCTCAGACTCCCTTAGTACCGGCATCATGAATGTTAAATATAATTTGTTCGCGGCATCAGAATACACAGCAGATAACTCCCTCGAATAATATCTATCACACTTGGAAGAAACCATCTTAAAATGCAACTGCAAAGCATCCCACTGATGTAGGATTCTCTTTACACAGTTGCCTCGTGCTAACCACCGTGTAGGAGAAAGAGGAAGAATTTTCAAGGGTTCCTCGCCATCGTTTATCAATTTATATAGTTCCATAAACGAATCATTACGCAAAGCAGATCTGTGAAACCAGTTATATGTTTCTCTGAGCAAATAATCTATATTTCCAGGCAATTCCTCTGATGCGTGTAAACAGGACAAATGAAGAGAATGATAGATGCACTTTATTAATATTATATATTTGGGTTTTCTTTTTTCATGCGTGAGTAAAGAGAATTATTATTACCGCACAGGTTAGATGCACCATCAGTTGCAATAGCAAAGCATTGCTGAATATTTATACCAATACCGGACAAAAATCTTTAATAGCATCATGCAGTAGTAACTGTGACAGGAATTAATCCAAGGAATTGAGATACTCTTCGATTATCCTTTGCGTTATAGTATCTAATACACAAGCATAAATGTTTCACACAAGAAATATCGGTTGATTCATCAATAATAAGAGAGAAAAAAAAAAACATGACCCTAACCAACACCACCTAGATTACAAAGCCTTCGCACTGAGTCGCAAACATCGAGTGACGTCAGATTGACTAGGCAAACCGCAGAATTCGAGCGTGTGCTTACAGATGCATCTAAATACATTCATCAGAATGTCGGCGCAGCAGTTGTTGTTCCTACTCTTCATATTATCAAAAAATTCAAACTTCCTCAATATTTCACTATTTTCGAAGGTGAGGCTTTTGCAATTCGGCAAGCTCTTTATTAATCAAAAAATTGCATCTTTCTGATGCCTGAATCTGCTCTGATGCTCTCAGTGTTCTTAACGCTTTGAGACACACTCATTGGAATGTTAAAACTACTTGGCTTCTTTTAAATATAAAATTCTTATACCATCAGCTTCAAGAACAAGGATATATTATACATTTTTTACACACGAAATCACATTCTAATATCAAATTCCATGATGATACCGACCTAGCAACGAAGTCTGCACGTAATGATGGTCAACCAGCTTTTATTAAAGTTAGTCACTTAAAATTTATTCCTATCATCAAACGAAATCAAGTCCAGATGTTACATGCTTGGAAAACTGAAAATAGGCTTGGACCAGGACGACATTATTGGCAAATCATGTCTATCTCTCAACCAAAACCATGGCTTACTATACATAATTGGTCTAGATACAGAGTAATTCTATTATATCGCCTTCTTTTTAACACCGCCTTAACGCCTTATAAATTATATCAAATACATAAATTGACTTCACCTTTATGTTGGTGTCAGCGTGATATTGGATCTTTAAATCATTTAATTTTTGTTTGCGAACAATTTACTAAAGGCAGACCTTATATGATCAATAAACTTCACAGAGCACTTGGTTCTGGACCTTTTTCTGTTGCACAAATTTTACCTACGAACTCTTGGACTCTCATCTAATTATTGATTGAATTTTTACAGATAAATGGTATCCCTCTCTAAACTACTAAACGAGATGCAGATATACTCTTCATTTCTATGTGGATACCTTGAATAAATAAGTAAATAAAAAAATAAAAAACAAGATAAACTTCAAGGTATTTGATGATGTTTCAGACGAAAGTGCTTCTAGAAATCGACAAATCGACTTCGCCTGTGATTTTTTCTTCTCAATTTGACTTCTTAAGCTTATCAAAATACAAAAGGCAAGACCACCAATGAATAATAATAATGGTGGTAGTGGTAATAATAATAATAATAATAATAATAATAATAATAATAATAAACTGACTCAATCCTCAGTGGAAACATGGTATTGCTTGACTATCTTCATAATATATATATATATATATATATATATATATATATATATATATATGTCCTGCTATGCATCACACTCATCACCAGAAAACTGTCCGAAATCCATTTGACATTTTCCATCTCCCAACTAGGATAATTTTCAAGATCATTACTAATATAGTTATCTAAGTTCAACTATTCTGTTGAGGACTCGTCTTCAGTGCACGCAACATTTATCTTCCTCGAGGTTTTTACTGGACGCAACGAGTTACAAATGTACACCTTGTCTCAAAAAGGTTGAGCGCATTCTTTATTGCTGTTTCGAGGCAAAAATTTTCTAAGTCCAACTTCGGGTATCTTCGGGAAAAAGTAAACCAGGTTCGAACCTTGAAGCCAACTTTTGCAATCGGGAAAAAATCTTGCAGATGTGTTTTTCTTCTTTTAAATATAATAAGACTTGTTACCAATTATATATAAAAAAGCAACATTGATTGAAATATTTAATGATACAATATTTCGAAACTGTATTAATGCCAGCACATGCTTGTTTGTCATTTTGCTCTCCATACTTAATGGAATATTTAGATACGTAAACGAATCTTTCCATATGTAAAAGAATGGTTAAAGTTAAGACATAGAACATTATTCTCTCCTGAGTACTAAAATAAAAGTCAAAGTAGAACAAAAACAGCGTTTGCAGTGGATATGAATGTAATTATTATCTTAAATACCGTTATATATCGCTAGAAGTCTCATGCGAGGAGTGCTTGTGTTAGCTCAGTGGTACGCCGTTGGATTTCAAATCGTAAGGTCGAGGGTTCAATTCCCATCTTATTCAATGATTTTTTATGAAATTCTATTTTCCGCAATGCATGAAAAATTATATAAAATAATTACATTAAAATACGTCAGTTGTATATATATATAACATATAATCATTGCAGAACAAAGTGATTATTATGTTTAAAATATAACAGGTGTTCACAGTACGTTGGTATTCTATTATATATGTGAATGTTAAATACAAATTAAGAAAATAATATCATCGCAATAAATAAATTATGTAGTGCATTTATTTGCAGCTATTTGTCATATAGGGATTTCTTCTGAACATTCGTATTACAGCATGTCATTGATATTCTTGAAAAATTATCCGAGGCATAAAAAGAGGGTATAAACAGAGAATCCAAAGTCGGAACGCTCGCAAGAAATTCATGAACCCCAAAGGTCACGTGAGCAGACTGGAATTGTTCTTATGAAGCATGCCACAGCAGAAGGTCTTTACATAGATTTTCAATTCAATACCTGATATGTGCTTTTGCAATGTGGAAGTGGTGATGCCTTTGGTCGCTCTCTCTCACTTTCTCGCTCGCTCACTCTGTATTTATATATATGAAAGTGGATGTATGTGTGTGTTTCGACATAATTCTGATATGTCTAGAGCAATTTTAACCATATTTCTTACAATCTGGAAAAAAAGTACTGTCGGGATATATATCAAAAATGCTAGAAAAGGATCGATATTAGTATCGAATCCATAGTTTCGTGGTCGCTTAGGTAAACAGTTCTACTTTCAATTCAATTTCAATCAAGCTCCCATTAGCACCCAGGGTGGTTACGTAGCGACAAAAAAATATCGAAATCAACCAATATTAGAGTCGAAACGTAAGTTTTCAGTGCCGCATTTCCCATTAGTCCAACTAGGCCCGTGCCTAGAGGGCAACATATTTGAAGAGCGCAAAGTTTAAAATTTTAATTTTTTTCGTATGAAAAAGTTAAAAAAATCGAGAGCAAATATACTATTTCATGAGCAGTCCTCTTTTACTATTCTAATATATTTAATGATAGCGTAAGAAATCTGAAAATAATTTAGAACATGTTTCCCGTTTATTTTTTGTTATGTAATTGTAGCTGTAGCATCTAGTGAGTGGTATTTAACTGCAATAAATTTACTAATTAAGCATATTCGAATTAAGTTTTATTTGTAAGTTAGGGATCAAGGGACGGAGAAATGTGCAGTTATTGGGGGCGCCGAGAACAAAAGTGCGTAGGGACGCCGAGCTTCTAAATGCAGCACTGTTCGCTAAATTAATTGGTAGCAATTTTAATGCCATTTAAGATCAAATTTAGTCCTAGCAGTGGCAGTATCCGTTTGCTGTCCTAGGAGGAATGAAAGGGACTGACATCAAAATTATAAAAAAAGATCTACATTAGTGTCGAATCTATAATTTTGGGGGTCTCTTAGGTAAAGATTGGAACTTCAGATGCCATGTAAGTTAAGCCCTCATTAACACAATGAATGAGTTTGTGAAATTTGTGACATGTAGAAATAATTGAAAATAACCAATGTTAGTATACAATACATATCTTTCGTGGTCGCCAAGTTCATTGGGAGCAGTTCTGATGACCTTTAAGTTTAAGTTCAACTTCCAGTAAGAGTAAGATCCCCCAGCACATCTAATAAGGAGAGCGTAGTTCTGGAATGTCTGGGACAACGTTTACCAAACTTGGGGGACATATTGCTTTCAATCTAAGAAGAAAATATTGTAGTAGTATGAAGTTATGGAAGTTGGGAGGTGTGACATGTAAAAATAATGTAAAACGACTGATCTTAGTGTTTTATCCATAATTTTTTCGGTCGTTGAGATGGATAGTGATGCTCCCAATGGAGGTTACATCCAAATTCATCCCCATCTTCACAGGATGATGGCCTGGGAGAGCTAAAAATAAAATCTCAAAAATTACTTAAATATTTGTCGAATTCATAGTTTTCAGGGTGAGAAAGCGTTTCTAATAACTTTGGAAGGTAATTTGTACCCACGTCAAGATGGGCTTTTTAATCATATCAATTTCTCACCTTAAGAAGAAATTACCATTAAAATTATGATATTAAGCCAACCTTCGCATTTGATGAAAAAATTATGTGGATGTATGTTTCGTCTTTTAAATGAAAGAAGACATGTTAAAATCAAAGATGGAGGGGGTCAGTGGGTCGGTTGGTAAGTGGGTGAAATGGGTCAAGATTTGTGAGTGGATCAGTGGATCGTGGGTCAAAAGGACGTGACCTACTGCGAAACACCACTCACCGTGACTCACACTGGCCCACCCGGTGGCCACCCTTTTAGTCCAAAGATATTTCGTCCAAAGAACATTTCGTCCAGAGACATTTAATCCAAAGACATTTGGTCCAAAGGACAATTCGTCCAAATGACATTTCGTCCATAATACAATTGGTCCAAAGGACATTTCGTCCAAAGGAGAATTGGTCCAAAGGACATTTCGTCCAGGGATGTTTAGTTCAAAGCACATTTGGTCCGGTAACGCTTGGGGGTCAAGGGTTTGTTTCTATTAGAAGAGTAAAAGTGATTCATATAACATTATGACTCAGTAGCTTCTTATTTCTAAAGGAAATTTGAAATAGAGATTTATTCCGCAATTTTCATTTTGATAGAACAAATAATGCTGAGATATTCAGAAAAACGTAAATGCCTGAAAACAACATGGCCGAACAACAGGAGTGAGGGAAAGGTTGTAGTGTGAAGTATGTTGCTGTAATAACTGCTAACATGACATCTAAAATTTTCATGTTGTGAATGAAATAGTTCTAAAATAAGTACCGGTAACTAAAATTAATGGAGTTTAAATTTGAATAAGTTAAATATTAGGTATTCAAACCCTTGTGTTAGAAAAGTGAAAAATTATGTGTCAAGTATCTTTGAAGAAATACTGAGAATAGAAAAATACACATGTGTGAAATATATTCTTAGTGTCCAAAGATAATACTCTTAAACAGTCACATTCTTGACTGCAACATTGTGAAAAGTGATTGACAAATATAAGATGAAAGTTGGAACATTTCGTTTAGAATATACGTATCTTTTCAGGTTAACCACAAGTCTGGTTTCTATTTGTAGACTATTGATAGTGTGTAACTTCGGCAGACGTTTCTACATAATTAGTGAGTTGTATGACAAACCAGAATTGTTAACTTGTCTTGTATTTTTATTTCAGTGTTACTCCTTATGCAAATATAGTATATACTTTTGCTTTCATATTAATTTTCTCGGTACAGCACAGTACATTTAAGATATCCATTGCAAAGTCTCAAACCAAATACAAGATTCACATGACCATGCGGAGGCAATGTTGTCCGCAAATGAAGAGGGAGTATGCTCTTCAAAGGGTTGTTTATCATTTTGGGAGGTGAATTCCTTAACCAACGAAGCTACAACTGTATTTCTGCGAAGCTAAAACTGTATTTTTGTAAAATTATTATTGAAAGCAAAGAAAGGTGGCCATTTAGTTTTCAGGCGTTTACGTTTTTTCTGAATATCTCAACATATATTTGTTTTTTCGAAAAGAAAATTGCGGAATAAATCTCTATTTCAAAATTTCCTTTAGAAATAAGAAGCTACACAAGTAACACTTCCCAAGTGTAACACTCCAATTTTGATAAAAATTTGGTAGGCAGATACTACACATAAAATAAGTAAATACTTTTTTTTATTTTCTGCGGAAAAACGGTTTTAGGGGGCAAAAGCCCCACCCAAAATTTTGAAAGTTGTCGCCCGAAAGGCAAGAAGAAGTGGACCGAAATGAATGAAATCGTGCACAAATATTGTAGACGAAAAATGAGGAAATACGGGTTTTGTGTTTTTCTAGAAAGAATGATTGGGTGGGGCGCGGACCCCTCCAAACCTTTGCTCATGAAATATCAAAAGTGCTAGTAACAGTATGTCAGAAGTGCCTAAATTTACATGAAGAATTGCAACGAAACTTTGTGTATGGACAATATGCAAAAAATAAATGAACACGGGTTTTTTATTTTCTGCGAAAAAAGGGTTATAGGGTGCAAAAACTCCCACCCAAAGTTTTGAAAGTTGAAGCCCGAAAGCCAAGAAGAAGTGGACCGAAGTGAATGAAATTGTATGTAGATATTGGATACATAAAATAAGGCCTTTCGTGTTTCACAAGTTTCTCCATCTGATTTCTTCAAATTTGGCAGATCAACAACAAGCACAAACAGTATAGTGTATTTTATAGCATTTCAGGAGGCACCTTTAACCTTTATAATGTTTTTCCGCATAAACAAAAACATGTGTCGATTAATTTCCTGTTTGCTGTTGATGTGCCAAATTTGAAGCAAAACGGATAGGGATACTTCAGAAACACGAAAGACCTTATTTTACATAGGGTCTCTAAAATGTCTACCCACAATTTCATTTGCTTTGGTCCACTACTTCCTGCGCTATTACGGTAATATTTACTTTTTTGCGGAGAAGGCCTAGGCCCCAACACTGTTGTCCGCACAAATTAAAACACGTTTCGTTTATTGTTTTGCGAATTGTCCCTATACGAGGTTTCGTTGCAATTCTCCATACTCTTTAAGAACCTCTGACGTATAATTATTTGCACTTTTGACATTTCGTAATCAACAGTTTAAAAGGTCCGTGATATACGCAACCGTTTTTTTAAAAGGAAAATACGAAACCCAATTACCTCAATTTACGTCTACAATATCTGTGCACAGTTTCATTCAATTCTGTACACTTCTTCTTGCCTTTTAGGCCTCAAATTTCACAATTTTTGGTGAGGGATTTTGTCCCTTAAAACCGTTTTTCCTCAGAAAATAAACTCGCATTAGTTTATTTTTTGCGTATTGTCCCTACACAATATGTCGTTCCAATTCTTCATGTCCTTTAAGCACTTCTGACATACTGTTATTCGCACTTTTGATGTTTCACGATCAAAGTTTTGTAGGGGTCTGTGTCCCACCCAAACCTTTTTCTTTTTTTCAGGAAAATACGAAACCAGTATTCCCTGATTTTATGTCTACAATATCTCTGCACAATTTCATTCACTTTGGTTCATTTCTTGTGACCTTTCGGGCCTCAAGTTTCAAACTTTTGGATGGGGGCTTTTTCCCCCTAAAACCGTTCTTTCGCAGAAAATAAAAAAACGTATTTATTTATTTGTTGCGTATTGTCCCTACTCAAAGTTTCGTTGCAATTCTTCATGTTCTTTACACACATCTGACATACTGTTATTAGTACTTTTGATATTTCGTGATCAAAGGTTTGGAGGGGTCTGTGCCCCACGTAACCATTTTTTCCAGTAAAATACGAAACACGTACCGACCCACGTACCGACCCACCGACCAACTCAATCTCTGATTTTACATTTAGTATATCATTTAAAAGACGAAACATACATCTACACAATTTTTTCTCGATTGCGAAGGCTAGCTTGATACATATACTAATTGAGATGGTAATTTCTTCTTAAGGTGAGAAATTGATATGATTAAAGAGCCCATCTTGAAGTGGTTACAAACTACATTCCAAAGTTATTAGAAACGCTTTCGCGACCCCAGAAAACTATTACTTCGACAAATATTTAAGTAAGTTTTTACATTTTATTAATCATATCTCCAAGCCCCTCATCCTGTAAAGATGGGGATGAATTTGGATATAACGCCATTGAGTGCCACACTACTCATCTCAACGACCGAGAAAACAATGGATAACACTCTACAATCAGTCATTTTACACTATTTTTACATGCCACTCTTCCAACTTCAATCCCTTGAGGTATCTGAATTTCACAATATTTTTTTCCTTAGATTGAAAGTAATATGTCTCCCATGGTAGGTAAAATTTGCTCCAGACATTCCGGAGTTTCGCTGGAATATACACGTATACATACATCAAAACATTTAGAGCTGTGTGAGCAATGCTTTTGATGTTGCTCCTGTAAATTCAAAATCCAGGAGGCATAGTCGCTCATACCAAAACGTGGCATTAAATGACATTGTGTTTGTAACAGTGTCACGAACTCAAACTATGGATTTGACACTAATCTCAGTCACTTGAGACATTTTATTTTTCATCCTTTATCGCCCGCCATAATAATGGGTTTTGAATCAATTTAATTGATTTTGAGTTTAACGTCCCGTCAGCAGCGAGGCTATATGAGACGTAGACCTACTAATTAACGCGAACTACATGAGCTCTCGCTGGGGGCCGAATCTGGGTCTCCCACACCGAAAGCGTGTACGCTATACGCTTAACCACAAAGCTTTACGATGAGAGTTAAATTTGGACTTTAACGCTTTCGGAGTTGTAATTATTAATTTCTGCAACAACGAGAACTATGGATTCGACACTAATATCGATCGCTTTTACTTTATATATATTGGCGGAGAGAAAGGGACCACATTCATATACAAAAGCCTTGCAGATTATTGAACTGAAATCCTTTGGAAAGAAATCCTATTCTGCCTTCTTTCTCGAGTATAAATAAGTCTCTTAGACATGACTTCGTGTTCGTAAATTTCCTGTTTACATAGTTTTGGGGATCGGGAGTTTTGTGTCTGTAACGAAGATTGGAGTTTGTATAATAATTTCTGTTTATACCAGAATAGTCTCTTTACCTTTCAGAAAGCGTAAATCATTTGCTGTAATGAGAAAATTCAGAAGTAACTTCCGATGACAAATAGCTCCAAATAAATACACTACTGATTTATTCATTGCGATGATATTATTTTCTTAATTTGTATTTAACATTCACATATATCATAGAATACCAACGTACTGTGAACACCTGTTATATTTTAAACATAATAATCACTTTGTTCTGCAATGATTGTATGTTATATATATATACAACTGACGTATTTTAATGTAATTATTTTATATTAATTTTTCATGCATTGCGGAAAATAGAATTTCATAAAAAAAATTGACTCAGATGAGAATAGAACCCTCCACCTTACGATTTGAAATCCAACGGCGTACCACTGAGCTATCACAAGCGCTCCACGAATAATACTTCTAGCGATATATAGCGGTATTTAAGATAATAATTGCATTCATATCCACCGCAAACGCTGTTTTTGTTCTACTTTGACTTTTATTTTAGTACTCAGGAGAGAATAATGTTCTATGTCTTAACTTTAACCATTCTTTTACATATGGAAAGATTCGTTTACGTATCTAAATATTCCATTAAATATGGAGAGCAAAATGACAAACAAGCATGTGCTGGCATTAATACAGTTTCGAAATATTGTATCATTAAGTATTTCAATCAATGTTGCTTTTTTATATATAATTGGTAACAAGTCTTATTATATTTAAAAGAAGAAAAACACATCTGTAAGATTTTTCCCGATTGCAAAGGTTGGCTTCGAGGTTCGAACCTGGTTTACTTTTTCCCGAAGATACCCGAAGTTGGACTTAGAAAATTTTTTGCCTCGAAACAGCAATAAAGAATGCGCTCAACCTTTTTGAGACAAGGTGTACAGTAAGCAATGACTTTAGTAGAGATTTATCAATTTTTTATTTTTTTCAGCAATTCCAGGCCATAGCGGACTTAACTACTACGGTGCCGCATTTTCCCCTATGTACAACCTCTGTATGGGGTTACAAGAACAAGAACAAGAACAAGAGTGTGTGCTGTTTGTTGCGGATCAAGTGAAGATTTAATGTATTTATTTAATGATTATTACCAGTGTTGTATTTATATTAAATGTGCAGAAGTTATTAAAAACTGACAAAATGGTATACAAATGTTGTGTACCTAATTGTCCCGGAAACTACAATAAAGAAATTAAAGTACATGTATTTAAGTTTCCCGCTGATGAAGAAAGGAAGAAAACGTGGACACATCCAATTAAAAGAAATAATTATCTTCCAAATAAAAACTCGAAGGTAAGAATTAGGAACTAATTTTTATTAGTTCTTTTCATTTTTAGATACATAAACAAATATTTCTCATAGCTTAGTAGGGTGCAGACGTAGAATATTTAGTCAGAAAAATGCTAATTCAAGGTTAAAATAACTGACTGCATATAAAAGAAAACTGTAGGTCTATTAGATGTTAATTTACATGTTGTAGAACTTGTACTTCAAGTATGAAACCTGAAATTTCACTTAGAAATTCAAAGTTGCATGTATGAATGCTTAAGAAGTATTGTACTGTGACATTTTTATTTGCTATAGGAAGTTCTGTGCAGATTTACAAAAGGTCAGTAAATTAATAGAAATATCTTTATGCACTTTTGTGGCTTGAAATAATTCCCTAATACATTCTGCATTCTTATTTTACAGGCACATGCCCACAGTATTGCGCACTGATTCACAATATGCATACTATTTGATGTACCATAAAAATATATTTTGTGTGTACAGATCTACAGTCATTGGTAGAATATTAACTTCTCTAAGCACCAAATGCAATTTCACTGTCTTACGAAGAGTTTCTTAAGGGAGGTATTGGGTACTATCTTATTTTAGGGTAGCACACTTACATTCATGACATATATTAACAATACACTATTACTACCTTAGAAAGTGTTTTAATGACTGTATGCGAATAAAGTGAACTGATATAAAGTAGTGCAGGAGGAGGGGAAACGAGAAATGTACGATTTTCTATAGCACGTACTTCTTATGCAAGACTTCTTATGCATCCATACATGGAAGATTGAACTTATAAGTGAAATTTCGGATTTCCTACATGAGGCAGAACTACTCCGAAAGTCGGAATGTTCTCTTTCCCATGCACTCACTCATTTCTACCGTGGAATTGCCAACTTTATTCCTACCTGTTTTAAATCTGCACCAAATATTTTACTTGATTTGCCTAGCTATTCTACGACTGCGCGCTTGATACTGAAAAAGCGAAGGCTAACATGTACGAGTTCCGTAATTTTGCATTTTAAAGTTCCGTAAATGAGTGCGAGAAGGTACTATATACCATGTGCTATCTCTTTACAAATGCGAAGTTTAGTACTTGGGCGAGAAAGTGCGTGAATACGAAATTATCATTTGTTTATGGACAAACCTTCGTACATGGGTGCAAAAAGGCGCGTGAATACAATTCGTTAATTGTTTAAAGATAGGATTCCATACATGGGCGTATAAGTAATATGAATACTTAAATATGTAATTAGAGAAACAACTAAATTTTGAAAATCAAACATGTCTTTAAGCTGCAACGAAAGATAATATTCTATATATATATGACTATTTTTAAAACTTGTATAATCCTAATGCTTGTGAGTGAGAAGAAGGCCCAGAAGGAATGGGCTTTAACGTAGATTTTAGTATCGGCAGGACTGATATTAAATCTTTTGGACTGAATGATTTTTCTAAACCTACGTTTCATTACCAAGTCAATGTAGTGACACCAGAAGAATTTACTTGTTATATTGCCATAACATTTAGGTAGTGTAAGAGATGTATTTACTCCTTTTACCAATTCACATTAACAAGAAGAGAAAAGAAAAAAGGGAGAGATAATAAATAAGAAACACAAAGTAAGGGAGGAGAACGAAGTCAAACTAATTCTAACCTACAACTTCCCCCTCCTGCTTCTTCAATTTCGATACTTTCTCTGACAATTACTTTTCAAAATCCATTCTACGTTTCAAGAATTTAGCTAAAGTATATTATAAACATAACGTAATATGAACTTAGCATAGGATAGTGGTTAGTATTCTTACTTCGCGATCGAGAAGTTTTGAGTTTAAATCCGGTGGCCAGCTATCTTGATTGAACCCAGGTTGATGATGCATCTAATATACACCCTTTCGACTTCGTTCCCATTATTGTTGTTGTAAGTGTTGATTATTGATTCAAGTGTAAAATGCACTTATTGGCTATATCTGTAAGATAAATAAAATAAAAATAATATTTACACTTTATTTTTTGTCCTTCTAGGTTTGTGAACTGCATTTTCCAAAGGATCAGTTAATGTGGGAAACGCCTCATTTTGACGAGGAAAGTGGAAAATTGCTTACCGTGCCACTAAAAAAAAAACAAGGTTAAGAGATGACGCGATACCAACATTATTCCCTGGTTGTCCAGATGACTTATCTTCAGAAGGCACCTGTGGCCGTGACTCGCCTTCGTTGAAGAGACTACGACGAGAAGCAAATGCTGTGGAGCAAGCCATTGTAGAGAGTCTAAAGACATACAAAGAATATGAAACACAACACAAAGTCGACACATTTGAGAACTTTGTTGATCTGAATAAGCAGACTAAAACAGACCCTTTTTGGACTGTAATATATCGCTTAGATATGGTACTTTATGTTCGAATTGATTCCACGACTATTCCAGAATTGACGTATTCTGTCGTAGTTCAAAAAAATTTACAACTTCATTTATACTTTAAAGGTATTGAACTTAGAAATTTCGAAAAATTCGTTTTACCCTTAAAAGTTCATTCTATTTGTGAGGTGAAAAATATCCTGTTCTGCGTTTCGACTGCTGCAAGCAATGTAAAATCAGATGTTTCTCATAAATGTGATATTTTAGAATCGGTTTTACTTTCACTTCAAGAGCAAGAAGATGAAAATCGTGCATTTTATAAATTCTTCGCCTCTCAAGTTGTGCTACTACGAAACAAGAAATCGAGGTACAGATATCCATGTGATTTATTCCTGTTCAGTTCATTGTTGTTTGTAATTTCCCCACATGCTCATAAGTTCCTGAGAAGTCACGGGAATATAATTCTTCCTCATCACTATCAGGCGAATTTGCTCATCCTTTCAATGCAGTCCCCAATTAGAACAAACGGAAGAAAACTTGTTGTTTTATATAAAAGGACAGAATATTACAATTACAATCGTATGAAAAGTTTGTGGTGATGATGGTGGATGAAATGTACATCAAACCATTTATGTACAACAAGGGTGGAAATATGGTTGGTGCTTGTTCTAATAGTGATAATGTTGCTACAAGTGCGCATGTGTTTATGATAGAAAGTGTGTTTTAATCGTTCAAGGAAGTTGTACATGCTTTGCCTGTAAGTCTTTCACAGCTTATGATTTGCATGGTGTTATTCGAAATATCATTTGCGGCTTAGAAAAAGTAAAGTTGAATGTAATTTGTGTTGTAACAGACAATAATGCAATTAACAGAAAAGCAATGTCCATGTTTTCCAACCTTCCTAAATTAAGTATTGTGTATCCCCACCCAAGTGATATCAACAAGCCACTATTTATTGTCATTGATCCTTACATCTTCTCAAAAGTGTAAGAAACAACTGGTTAAACCAAAAAAATGATGAAATGTACATATGTTTTCCGGATTTTTATGGTTCATCAGATACTATTAACACAGCTCAACCACATACTCAACTTTACGTAAACTTTTCAAACTTGAAAGTGACAAACTTTCGAAATTTGGTTATGGCCTTTCACTTAAAGCATTATGGCCTTCCAACCTTGAAAGACAAAGTGTAAAATATGTTCTGCGGGTGTTCAGTGAACATGTTGTTGCTGGTCTGAAGGGAGTGGGCCATGAAAATAACCTTCCACATTAGGAAGGTACTTTGAAATTTATAGACAATTTTAAATTGGTGGAAAATCGTCAATACGAAAACTCCTTTCAAAGGCAAACGTCTTCGAGATGTTATGCAAACTCCATTAACCAGCACTTCCTCTGACGATGAGCAATCTTCATATCTCAACACTTTCGTATGTTGACTTGATGGTTGGCAAGAACTAGCACTGAAATCTGGCATTCTCAGCAAAGAAACTCATTCTGCACTGGCTCATACAACCTACGCTCTACTGGAATTGACATCGTACTGCCTCAATGATTTAACATGCAATATGTATTGTTAGGTAAGTTTCAAACTGACGCACTAGAAGCTCGATTTGGATTGTACAGGCAACTGGCAGGCTCACAGTACCACATATCTATGAGACAGTTATTTGAAGTGGAAAATAAATTGAGAATGTTCTCAGTACTGCAAAAAAAGCTATCGAATCTTGTAATTGCGACGGATTGTAATGTTGAATATGCCAGGTCTGATGCAAACATTTGTAAGTATATTGACACTTCTTTGGAGGTAACGGTGACTGAATACGACATTTCGGGTATTAACGATGAAATGCCAATAGTGTTGTACGTAGGAGGATACTGTGCAAGTGCTGTGTTAAGCATTGCAAGCAGTATCTTGTGTCAGATGCTCGAATGGATAATGCTGTATGGTGCGGATTAATTAAAAATCTTGATAGAGGTGGTTTGTTATATCCAGAACAGTGTGTTGTAAGAGCAGTCATCTATGCATATGTAGTTGTGAACACATTAACTTCATCGGAAATGGAAACAAATTTCTTGCGGGCAACAAACCAGAAACATGTTGCTTTACAAAACACTTTGATGCATTTGAAACGTGAAGATTCTTGGTTCTGGGACGCATGTAAAAATTGGCATGAATGTATTACGGTTATTGAAATCATAGTGGTAACTAGTGTAAATTGTCTTTTGAACACCTATTGCAAAAACAAAAACAATGAAATGTCTGATAAACGTAACAAACATACGTCAAATGTGCAAAACAAAGAAAATTGTCAACTCTAAAACAATCTTAAACAGACAGTTCCTGTAACCCTAGTACTCCGAATCCTTTGATGGAAAGCCTCCATTTCTATATATTTTTGTATATATGTTCATTATAATTATTACGAACATATATAATTTTCTTTCATTTGATTCCATATGTTATATTTTAAAGTAATATTTTCCGAGTAAATAATCCTATTATAAAGTTTTAATATAGTAACGAGATTTTTTTTTTTTTTTTTGGTGTGCGAAGTGCTGGAAAGAGAACTCTCGCAAGTCATGTATCATTAGACGCATAAAGATTCCTTCATTTGTATTTTCCCGTAAAATGAACTGGAGTTTTAATGTCTTGAGTTTGCTGATTTCTTCTTCAAATTTATTGAAATGTTATCCTTTTTAAATTTAATATTTGTAATATACAGAGTGTTTCAAAGCAATCCCGACGTTTGGGAGATGATTCCTGACACCAAGATAAGACAAAAAATATAGACCAACCTGGGTGCACAAATGCCCCTTTCGGAGTTATAGGCTGCCGAAAACATGAAAAATTGAACTTTAAAAATCCATAGCTCCAAAACTATGAGACTTACAGCAGTTGGGTCAAGACTTCACATAGGAATTAATATGTGCCCTATCCAAGTATCCATGTTTCAGAATCCTGCGGTACTCACGCAACAATTTTTATAGAGGGAGTTTGCTTACGGGCATATAATTTGAAGTACTCACCAATTACCTTTATAAAAATTATTGCGGAAGTACTGCAGTATTCTATAACTTGGATAGAACACATACTAGTTCCTAAGTGAATTCTTGATTTGACTACGGTAGGTCTCATAGTCTTGGAGCTATGGAACTTCAAAGTTCAATTTTTCATGTTTTCGGCAGCCTATAACTCCAAAAGGAAGCATTTGTGCACCCAGTTTGGTCTATACTTTTCGTCCTATCTTGGTGTCAGGAATCACCTCCCAAACGTCGTCGGTGTTGTTTTGAAACACCCTGTATCAGGCACGTAGCCAAGGGGGGGTCCAGGGGGTCCGGACCCCCCCTTTCGAGACCAGAAATGAAAAAAATTAAGGAAGGATAAAACAAAATGAAATGACAAAAAGAAGGATCAGCGTTAAAAATTAAAAAGAAAACTACAGGAAGCTTTTGCTTACTCTTTCTTATGAGGATATTTGTATTACTTGCAATATGGTGGCGAGGTAAGCGAGGTATTCTGGAGGAGTCAGGGAATTTGAAATTTCAAGAAAAGTTACGGAATTCTCAGAATTCCTGCTACTAGTCAGGGAATTTCAAGCTTTCGAAAGCATAAGTGCCGTTGTGTAACAGCGTGGACATTTTTAATCATAACTTTTCGTCATCGCATCCTTGCAGTATCAAACATGTTATTTCAAGGACAATTTTCTGTTGCTCCTTTAACCTGTCATTTGGAACAGACAGTAGTTGACGGAATAATAAAAACAAAAAGATATGTTGAAAGAAAGTTTTGTTAGCATTTGATTCAACAGAGAAAGGAACGCATATATTGTGAAACTAGATGAATATACACATGCCTCGCACAGGGGCTGTATTTGGAAGTCAACGCCTGCGGGAGTATCACCATTGATCTCAGCGACCGCGAAAACTATGGATTTGATACTAATATCGGTCATTTTTGGCTTTTTTTTTTTTTACATGTTTCGGTATCCACTCCCCGCTGACTCCCGGCCCGCATACTTGCAAGTCATCGCCAATGGAAGTGTCACCATTGGTTTTAGCGACCGCGAAAATATGAATTTGACACTAATAGCTCAAGTGGTAGAGTATTGGCTTCGCATTCGGGAGGTCGTGGCTTCGAATCCCGCTGCCTACCATCCTGACTGAGGTTTTCCAGGGTTTCCCTGTCCTACCAGGCAAATACCGGGATGGCACCTACTAAACAGGCCCTGCCCGATACCTTCCCAAATCCTTTCCATTGTTAATGTTGTTGGATATTCAATGTAAAATGGCCTTTGAGCTCTATCTGATGATTGTTAAATAAATAAATATCGGTCATTTTCTACTACTTTTACATGTCCCGGTAAACGCCCCCTGAGACCGGTTAAACGGTTTGAATTTCGACAAAAACGTTTAACTCCGGTCTGGAGCCTGGACCAGCGTATTCGTGACTAAAATTTGGTAACTCTCGGTCAATTTGTCTGGTTCCCAAGCCGGTTCCGGTAAACGCCCCCCTGAGACCCCACTGTTTCGAAATTTGAAAAAAGCGCTTCTTCCTGATCTGGGGCCTGGGCCAAGGTACCCCTGACCAACATTTGGTAACTCTCGGTCCACTCGTCTGGTCCCCAGGCCGCACACAGACAGAGAGAGACAAACACACAAACAAATTCTTTATTTTATTTAGGCCTATATTAGAAGATAGTTTACAAGACAGTATTCAGTATATACTTTTTATAATAATTGAGGTCATAACGAAAGGAAAATTGTTATATTTGAATAAACAGGAGAAGGACTTAAATATTGCAAAATCTTTTTCAGTACTTTTTTTTTTTATTATTTTGCTCGAAATTTCTTCATAGTCTGTTATTAAAATACTTGGCAACATATCCTCATTTTATTGTCCTAACAAACCAATATATGTTGATAGTAAAGTAGTTTAGATTGATCGAGCTCCTGGGCCTTCACAATTTCATGCCCCCCCCCCCCGTTACGAAATCCTGGCTAATTAACCAATATATGTTCCAGTAAAATAGTTTAGAGTGATCGAGCACCTTTTGTGATGACCACAGTATTTCATGTCAAGGACCCCCCCCCTTCACGAAATCCTGGCTACGTGCCTGCCTGTATGAATTTAAAATTTTCTAATTAAGTTTACAAATAATAAAAATTATACATTACAAGAATTAAGCTTTCAAAATATAGATTTGAAGTAATCAGTAAAATCATTATAAATCGTGCTCATTTTTTAAAATAATAGAATAATTTTCATAAAAAGCTAATACCTAACTGAATAGCTGGATAACTTAGGCCACTCAAGGTAGCAATTAGTGCACTCGTCAAGTTGTTTTGTGTTTCTTGAGTTATAAAGGAACAAGAAATTAGAAACAGTCCGGGAGTAAATATATATATATATATATATATATATATATATATATATATATATATATATATATATATATACAAATCTGTCTATAAAGACAGAGGCTATATGAGATTTTTATTAATATCGCTTAACCAATAAATAAATTTCAAGTAGTTAAAACCTACTAGATTTCTATTTCAATTATGGTATAACAACAGTTTATTTCCCCCAACGTAATTATACACGCTCCGTCCGCAATAATTCTTACATGGCCTAGTTAGTGTGACGTCACACACCAGTGCGAAGGCCTTGTAATCTAGGTGGTGTTGCCCTAACCCCCTCAATTTGTTCCTGTAGTAGTGCAGGAGCTATGACATTAAGTAGTAGAAAATGGATCGATCTGGAACATACTATGCCATACTAGGCCAACTCAGGAGACCCTGGGAAATCGAGCACCTTGAACCGTCAACCCACGGTCTTTTACGACCTCCATTTTAGGGGTGAATTTGTTCCCTTTTATGAGCACTTTTTAGGGGGTGTATTCGTTCTCTTTTATGAGCACTTTTTAGGGGTGAACTCGTTCCCTTTTATGAGCACTTTTTTCAACCCCTATTCGAAAATAGCAGAGAATACATGGAGACTACGAACACATAGTAGAGCAGATAATCTTTAAGAGGTGGACTCGTATGGTCACCTCTTCAACCCCTACTTGAACATAGCAGATAGTACATAAGACTATTTAACATAGGAGGGCTGTACTCGTTTTAACCCCTACTTTAACATAGCAGAAATTACGAACACATAGCAGAGCAGATAATACATAAGATTCATCCTTTTTAAGGGGTGTATTCGTTCTCTTTTATGATCACTTTTTCAAAGCCTTATTTTACCATAGCAGAAATTACACTGACACTACGAACACATAGCAGAGCAGAGACGTATTCATTCCCTTTTATGAGCATTTTTTTCAACCCCTATTTTAAGACAATGAATACCTATGTAACATAGCAAAGGGGGTGCGAACACACAACTGTATTCATTCCACCCCTATTTAAAAAAGCAGAGCTAATACAAGAGTAAGGCTTATTTTCCAACCCCTATTTTAACATAGCAGAAACTACGAACTTATAACGATAATATCATATTATAAAAACTCACTTCTGAACTATTATAGTAACGTTGTGTTATTTAAAAAAATGGCAATGAAAAAGGTTAAACCGAATACTATCAATTTACCAACTGATACTCTATTTAATAATAATTTTTAAAAAAAATCTTTTTAAAATGTGATAATGTTTTAAATGAGGATAGTGGATGCTTTTTAAATAATAAAAGAAAAGACTGTTTAGATATATTAAAACAGGAACAAGATAATACTTCTTTTAAAGTAAATTTTTCTTTGGCTACAACTTTTGTAAAACCAGTAGATTTAGAAACATGTAGATTCTTTGTAAATAGTGGTAACGAAATTATTTTACCGAGTACAGATGTGAATGCTATAATAGAAAAACTATTTAATAAAATTTTAGTTGAACAAGAAAACAGCAATTAAGAAATCAGGGTGGTCTCTATGCTCTCAACCTAACCATCTCTTAGAAATTAAAATCAGTAAATATGATCCACTGTCAGAATCATCTTATATAAAATTGCCTCAATGGATTTTATCTAAAAATGTGTTTTAAATATTCAAAATAACGATGATAGATGTTTTATGTATTGCATTCTAGCTGCATTACATCCTGTAAAAGATCATCCACATCGTGTAAATAATTACATACAATATATTAATACTTTATTACCGTTATTTGAAAAAACGAATATAAAAATCCCCGTTGAAGTAGCACACATAAGCAAATTTGAACATATGTATAATTCCGTATTTACCAAGGAACAAATTTCTATTAATATATATGGCATTAATTATGATAATGAAACAACTTTTCCGTTACGTATAAGCGAAAACACATCTGTAGGTAAACATATTGATTTATTATATTTAAACTCTCAGTATTGTTTAATTACAAATTTAAATGGTTTAGTTAGACATCAATTAGGTACTCATCAAGCATTTATTTGTAGACGATGTTTAGTATCTTTTTATAACAAATTAAAATTAGATGAACATGATAAATTATGTAAAGAACACACTCCAACCAAAATTAACATGCCGAAACAAGGAGATGTTTTAAAATTTCGTAAACTAAAATTATTATTACAGAATGATGTCATAATAGTGGCAGATTTCGAAAGTTTATTAAAATTTATAAATAAACAAATTGGATCCAATACAAAACAAATTCAGGAACATATACCATGCAGTTTTAGTTATATTGTGTGTTGGAGTAACAAATATATAAAATCAGACCTAGTTGTTTATCGTGGGGACAATGTATCGATTAATTTTATGTTTGCTATGGAGAAGGAAGTAAACAAAATAATAAACATATTAGATCAACAAAAACCAATAATACCATTAAATAGTTGTCAGTTACAGGAGTATAATCTATCCACTGAATGCTCTGTTTGCGATAGTAAATATATGAGTAACAATAGAAAAGTTAAACATCATAACCATTTAACTGGGAAATATATTGCCACGGTGTGCAATAATTGTAATTTGCAAATTAATCGTCAAAGTAATTTTATCCCTGTATTTTTTCACAATTTATCTGCATATGATGCACATTTATTCGTGAAAGAACTAGGTTGCACACCAGGCATTATATCTGTAATTGCTGAAAGCATTGAGAACTACATCACATTCTCCAAACATTTTAATTTTAATGGTAGACCTATTGAGTTACGTTTTGTAGACATATAAATTTCTTCCGTACAGTCTCGAAAATTTGGTGTCAAAATTAAAACCTGAGCAATTCGTATATACAAAGCAATATTTTTCCGGCGATAAGTTTCCTTTAATTCTCCGTAAGGGAATTTATTTTTATAAATACATAACAAATTTAGATACATTTAAAGAAACTGAATTACCTGGAAGAGAGGCGTTTAATAGCAAATTGAACGGAACACAAATTTCCGAGACCGACTATCAATATGTAAAAGTGATTTGGCATGTGTTTAATTGTCAAAATTTAGGGGACTACCATGATCTACATTTAAAATGTGATGTACTTCTCACCAACAACAGCTGTTTCCCACACTCGCTTCTCCAGTACAATAGGATGATATAATTTAGTAGTATAACAAGCAAGAGTATTTTGAGGAAAATATTCCATAGAACTATTGCTAGGAAGAGTGAGATAAAAACTATCACTTTGCTCCATAATCAATCAATCATTCAAAAATATCTTTGGATCTTTTTATCCGCTTCACACCACTAAAAGGAACTTTCTTTCTTTTTCTTCCAGATCTTACCAACACCTGATTTATTTTATTTTGAGCTTTATTTTTGAAATTTGTTTTAGCTTCTTGCCATCGATCTTGTAAAGATTCTTTAATAGGTCTATTATTATCTAGTACATCTCCTGCTACATTAATTCCTGTACGTATCAACTATTTACCAACAGTTTTTGCACCTTGTTTTAATAAAGGAAATACAGTGCGGAATAAACCTAGAAAACTACCAATGCCATAACCTTCTTGATATGCTGTACCTTTATATACATTATAACCACCTCCTGCTTGAAGCGTATAGTATTTAAAGTATGGATCATTCATTATTATTTTTTTCTTTCTATATACTCAAAAATATCAATAGATTACAATATTATATTAGTATTATTGCTTATAAGCACACCATTTGCGTTTACGTGGTGGAGGACCATCCTCTTCATTCTCATTATCCTCTTCGTCCTCTGTGAGTTTTCTAATATATTCTATTCGTTGAGGATTACCAGTGTACTCTAAGGGTATATTGGCTTTAGCTAATAATGTAGCAAGAGGTTTCCAACCGGCAACTGAAATATTTTTCTTACATCTAACAAAATCGGATACCAAATCCACTATATTTGCACCTGGAATTAATTTATTATTAATATTCACATTTCCATTATCATCCCATTGAATATTTGGATTTTGTTTCAATTTACGTAATAAAGGTCTTGCTTTACGTTTACAAATTTCAGGGAGAGTAGATATTATTTCATCCTCCTCCTCCTCTTCTTCTTCTTCCTCCTCCTCTTTATCAATAGTAGTAGTAGTTGCTGTTGTTGTAACTGCTGTCGGTTTTTGAATTATAAACATTTTTGTAAGACTTCTCTATATCGTACCCATTTTTCTTCTGCATTTAAACTTTTATTATTTAAAATTTTCATTTCATCATCAAGATTAGATATCGTTTGATAATGATGTAATTTTTCTGATAATTTTATTCTTGCCTTGCCAATTGTCAATTTTTTTCCCACCGAAAACCACCATATGGTAAATAATCAATCATTGATAGTCCGTACAGATTGTTCATGTCAATATACAGTAAATAGGATTTTTCTTTTTCCGCATCAAAATCATGTACATAGGGATTATTAGCTTTGGCATACCTTAATACAGCTTGAGTGATGCCTCCACGAATCGATTTTTCTACAAACATATACATATTAACATCTGATAAGAGTTCAAGTTCAACTTTTGTTGTATATAACATGGCTTGCCATGCCAAACCAGGTGCAGTAAAACAATTAATTGGGTCAATACTAAAAGCATTTAAACACGTCTTTCTAAAATTTTCCAATACATCTGCTGTGAGAAGTACATCACATTTTAAATATAGATCATGGTAGTCCCCTAAATTTTGACAATTAAACACATGCCAAATCAGTTTTACATATTGATAGTCGGTCTCGGAAATTTGTTCCGTTCAATTTGCTATTAAATGCCTATCTTCCAGGTAATTCAGTTTCTTTAAATGTATCTAAATTTGTTATGTATTCATAAAAATAAATTCCCTTACGGAGAATTAAAGGAAACTTATCGTCGGAAAAATATTGCTTTGTATATACGAATTGCTCAGGTTTTAATTTTGACACCAAATTTTCGAGACTGTACGGAAGAAATTTATATGTCTACAAAACGTAACTCGATAGGTCTACCATTAAAATTAAAATGTTTGGAGAATGTGATGTATTTCTCAGTACTTTCAGCAATTACAGATATAATGCCAGGTGTGCAACCTAATTCTATCAGGAATAAATGTACATCATAGGCAGATAAGTTACGGAAGAATACAGGGATAAAATTACTCTGAGGTTTAATTTGCAAATTACAATTATTGCACACCGTGGCAATATATTTCCCAGTTAAATGGTTATGATGTTTAACTTTTCTATTGTTACTCATATATTTACTATCGCAAACAGAGCATGCAATGTATAGATTATACTCCTGTAACTGACTACTATTTAATGGTATTATTGGTTTTTGTTGATCTAATATGTTTATTATTTTTACTTCCCTCTCCATAGCAGACATAAAATTAATCGATACATTGTCCCCACGATAAAAAAAACTAGGTCTGATTTTATATATTTGTTACTCCAACACACAATATAACTAAAACTGCATGGTATATGTTCCTGAATTTGTTTTGTATTGGATCCAATTTGTTTATTTATAAATTTTAATAAACTTTCGAAATCTGCCACTATTATGACATCATTCTGTAATAATAATTTTAGTTTACGAAATTTTAAAACATCTCCTTGTTTCGGCATGTTAATTTTGGTTGGAGTGTGTTCTTTACATAATTTCTCATGTTCATCTAATTTTAATTTGTTATAAAAAGATACTAAACATCGTCTACAAATAAATGCTTGATGAGTACCTAATTGATGTCTAACTAAACCATTTAAATTTGTAATTAAACAATAATGACAGTTTATATATAATAAATCAATATGTTTACCTACAGATGTGTTTTTGCTTATACGTAACGGAAAAATTGTTTCATCATAATTAATGCCATATATATTAATAGAAATTTGTTCCTTAATAAATACGGAATTATACATATGTTCAAATTTGCTTATGTGTGCTACTTCAATGGGGAATTTTATATTCGTTTTTTCAAATATCGGTAATAAAGTATTAATATATTGTATGTAATTATTTACACGATGTGGATGATCTCTTACACGATGTAATACAGCTAGAATGCAATAATAAAACATCTATTATCGTTATTTTGAATATTTAAAACACATTTTGTAGATAAAATCGATTGAGGCAAATTTATGTTTTTTTCTTTATGACTTTTCAATAAGGCATTGAGATTTTTTACAAGACAATAATGACTATTGAAATTTTCTTCACAATATAATAAATCAATATGTTTACCTACAGATGTGTTTTCGCTTATACGTAACGGAAAAGTTGTTTCATTATCATAATTAATGCCATATATATTAATAGAAATTTGTTCCTTGGTAAATACGGAATTATACATATGTTCAAATTTGCTTATGTGTGCTACTTCAACGGGGATTTTTATATTCGTTTTTTCAAATAACGGTAATAAAGTATTAATATATTGTATGTAATTATTTACACGATGTGGATGATCTTTTACAGGATGTAATGCAGCTAGAATGCAATACATAAAACATCTATCATCGTTATTTTGAATATTTAAAACACATTTTTAGATAAAATCCATTGAGGCAATTTTATATAAGATGATTCTGACAGTGGATCATATTTACTGATTTTAATTTCTAAGAGATGGTTAGGTTGAGAGCATAGAGACCACCCTGATTTCTTAATTGCTCTGTTTTCTTGTTCAACTAAAATTTATTAAATAGTTTTTCTATTATAGCATTCACATCTGTACTCGGTAAAATAATTTCGTTACCACTATTTACAAAGAATCTACATGTTTCTAAATCTACTGGTTTTACAAAAGTTGTAGCCAAAGAAAAATTTACTTTAAAAGAAGTATTATCTTGTTCCTGTTTTAATATATCTAAACAGTCTTTTCTTTTATTATTTAAAAAGCATCCACTATCCTCATTTAAAATATTATCACTTTTTAAAATGATTTTTTTAAAATTATTATTAAATAGAGTACGAGTTGGTAAATTGATAGTATTCGGTTTAACCTTTTTCATTGCCATTTTTAAAATAACACAACGTTACTATAATAGTTCAGAAGTGATTTTTTATAATATGATATTATCGTTATAAGATATCTTACCTATAAACAACTAAGAAAAAAAGCACACTGATATACACACACAAAAAAATCAGAGCTTCAATGATAAGAAGTTTACACTTTAAACACCAACAAGGAACTGATTAAAAAAGAACTTCTAGGTCAGTCTTTTATACCTTTATAATTGCATTGCGCAATATTGCGCAATAGGGATGATGTCACGGAGTAACGATCAGGGTTTAAATGACAAGACAGATCGCGAGCGATCAACATAAACCTTTGTGATTGCATTGCATAATATTGCGCAATAGAGATGATATCATCGAATCACGTAGCCATGCGTCTACCGCGAGCGATCAACACATACTATTAATCAGTATTGTCTGTTAAGAAAAAAACTAGCACAATCCGGATGAATGACGTAATGAGAATTATCCACATATGGCGGAAGTTATTATGTAACTGATAATAAAACACGGAAGTTTGCATTCGTTTGCAATCTCTAAATATTGTCTCCCCGTAAAAGAAAATAATCTCTGCTATGTTCAAATAAAGGTTAGAACAAGTTCACTCCTTAAAAGAATCTTTACTGTAGGGGTTGGAACGAGTACACCCCTGCTATGTTGGTAGTCTTTGCTATTTTTGTTATGTTAAAATAGAGAACGAATACAGCACCACTATGTTAAATAGTTGTATGTTCGTAGTCTCTGTGTAATTTCTGCTATGTTTAAATAGGGGTTGAACGAATAAACCCCTGTTATGTTTCGTAGTCTTATGTTAAATTGAGGTTGGAAAATATGCTCGTAAAAGAGAACGAGTACACCCCCGTACTCTTATGTCTGCTATATGTTATGTGCTATGTTCGTTATGTTAAAATAACGAGTCCACCCTTAAAATAGACTATGTTCAAATAGGGGTTGGAAAAGTATGTAGTCTTATGTATTCTCTGCTATGTTAAAATAGGGGTGGAAATGAATCTTATGTATTATCTGCTATGCTATGTGTTCTCTGCTATGGGTTGAAAAAGTGAACGTACTCTTATGTGTTATCTGCTATGTTAAAATAAGGGTTGAAAAAATATGCTCATAAAAGGGAAGGAGTTCACCCCTAAAATGAACTATGTTTAATCTTCGCTATGTTTCGTAGTCTCTGTTATGGTAAAATAAGGGTTGAAAAAATGAGTCATACTCTTTTATTAGCTATGCTATGTTCAAATAGGGGTGGAACGAATCTTATGTGTTCGTAGTCTTATGTTAAAATAGGGATTGGAAAATAAGCCATACTCTTGTATTAGATTTGCTATGTTAAATAGTCTTATGCTAAGGGGTTCAAAACGAATACACCTCTGCTATGTGTTGGTAGTCTTATGCTATGTTAAAATAGGGGTTGGAAAATATGCTCATAAAAGGGAATGAGTACACCCCTAAAATGGAGGTCATAAAAGAGAACGAGTACACCTTCTAAAAAGTGCTCATAAAAGGGAACGTGTACACCCCTAAAATGAACTATGTTTAATCTTCGCTATGTTTCGTAGTCTCTGTTATGTTCAAATAAGGGTTGAAAAATGAGCCATACTCTTTTATTAGGTGTGCTATGTTCAAATAGGGGTGAAACGAGTCTTATGTATTCTCTGCTCTGCTGTGTGTTCGTAAGAACGAGTCTTATGTATCATCTGCTCTGCTATGTGTTCGTAATTAAAATAGGGGTTGGAAAATGTGCTCATAAAAGGGAACGAATTCACCCCTAAAATGGACTATGTTTAATCTTCGCTATGTTTCGTAATCTCTGTGTGATTTCTGTTATGCTAAAATAAGGGTTGAAAAATGAGTCATACTCTTTTATTAGGTGCGCTATGTTCAAATAGGGGTGGAACGAATCTCATGTGTTCGTAGTCTTATGTTAAAATAGGGGTTGGAAAATAAGCCATACTCTTGTATTAGATCTGCTATGTTACATAGTCTTATGCTAAGGGGTTGAAAACGAATACACCTCTGCTATGTGTTCATAGTCTTATGCTATGTTAAGATAGGCGTAGGAAAATATGCTCATAAAAAGGAATGAGTACACCCCTAAAATGGAGGTGGTTGTGTGTTACGTAGTCTTATGTATTATCTGCTCTGCTATGTGTTCGTAGTCTCAGTGTAATTTCTGCTATGTTAAAATAAGGGTTGAAAAATATGCCCATAAAAGGGAACGAGTTCACTCCCTAAAAAGTGCTCATAAAAGAGAACGAGTACACCCCCTAAAAAGTGCTCATAAAAGGGAACAAATACACTCCTAAAATGGAGGTCGTAAAAGACCGTGGGTTGACGGTTCAAGGTGCTCGATTTCCCAGGAGCTCCTGAGTTGGCATAGTATGGCCCAGATTGATCAATTTTCTACTACTACATTCTTAATAATACCACAGCACTTAGTTCGATGCATTTTTAAGTTGCCCGTGTTTATCGCCACCGATGATGAACTGGACGAAGGAAATTCACTTTTCATTAACTCAGTCAAATGATCAACATTTCGAATGCTTGTATGGCATGCAACAAACGCAGCTAGTAATCATACACTTTTGGGAAAATGCGGTTGTCAGCCTTTGTTGAGATGGCGAAGTGATGCAGAGTAGAATAGAGCCCTTTTTTCACCAGAATTGGTCAACAGTGCAGATTTCTCACCAAAATTGGTATAATTTTGCCTTATTTCTTACGAAAATTGATACAAATTTCCCTTATTTTCACGAGAATTGGAGAAAAGTGCAAATTTCTCACCAAAAATTGGTACAAATTTCCTTCATTCTCACAACAATTGGTCAACAGTGCAAAATTCTCACCAAAACTGGTACAAATTTCCTTCATTCTCAGAACAATTGGTTAGCAGTGCAAATTTCTCACGAAAATGGATGCAAATTTCCTGTTGAATGTTTTATCATATATTTTAATACAATTTTATATTAATTTATACAATTTATGCTGATTACTTACTGTTTTTCCCCAAGCCTTTAAGAAACTTGTTTTTTCCGTGCTTATTCATCCCTCAAGTGCCCAGAAATAACTGAAGAAGCTTCAAAACATGTCCACACAAGTCTTTTTCGTTAATCTTGAACGCAGTTGGTCTTGGTATTCAAGAAACTAATTCTAAAGAAAGAAGGCACCTATAATAAAAGAATGGCATGTCGTAAGGTGACGTAAGTAAAGGAGAAAGGCAGAAAACAAAAGAAAATCGAGTAGGGATATCGAAGTTTGTCCACATACTTTCGCAGCATGGTTCCTTTGTTCAATGTATAGCAACGAGTTAAATGTATACCAGATGGTCTTATGTAGCTGTCTCGTAATTTCATCACTGTGTCAATTAAAGAAAGAAGAAAATTGTCAATTTAACGTGAGATATGGATGTTGCACAATGCTTTAACCCTAGGAGGTGAGAAAGACATGTCAAATAAGTTAGTTTCATGTATTTAGAAACATGGGAAACTCTGGATAAAGAACAAATGTTAAAATATATTGACTGTCTAAGATGGAAGGTGTAGGAGGGAGGGAGCCCTTTGACGGAGTAACGAACGTAACATAGACACCTGCTTGTATGTGTGTGTTCCAGGGTTTTTGGAGGTGGAGGGCGAACTGTGCTCTTCTCTGGACATTGCTTAATGGGGGGACTGTGATTTCTACTGCATGGAAACTGAAAAATATGTGAAAAAAGAAAGAAATAGGAATCATTATTCTAACGACAGAGAATTTAAGAATGAGATAGGTACGTGTCACTTTTTAAAAGTTAATGGATTGCTTCCCCATACTCAGAGACCGCACATAAGATGGAGGGGTGAAGTGTGTTTTTTGTTTTGTGAGCAAAGGACCACTTTAAACCAGCATGCGACTTCTTACGCATTTTGTTAAGACCTTGCCACATACGTAGAGGGGAAAAAAAGAGTGAGCGTTCCTACCTGAGTTGCAAAGAGGAAAAAAAAAGAGTGAATGAATTGTGTACGCAAGACAACTTTCCCTTTTGTGCTTTTGGAAGAAGTTTTCAAGGAAGATTTTTTGTAGGTATTTCCGCATAAATGATTTTATCCTTTTAAAAACTAGAGTAATGAATTAATTATTTATGAATATTAATGAGATGATAATGAATATTAATGAGATGCTAAAGAAAAGGATTACAAAGAATGGATTTTACTGTTTTTCGTATATTTAGAGGCATCTTGCGGATATATGTAATATACATCACTGCGTATTGTACGTAAATGTATGAGATAATGTGGAAGGAAATGCGCGCAACTCTAAGAAACATATTTTATGTAATGATATTGTATTTTCAGTAGCCGATATGTGATTTTAACATAGAATATCATCTTTTGGATACTGTATGGGTCTAATGTTGTACGAAGCTTAGACGAATGACAAATTGCATGTATTTGTGATTAGTTTGTAAGTGGGGTACATCTATGTGTTGCTCATATAGGATTTTAGCATAGAATATCATCTTTTGGATACTGCATGGGTCTAATGGAGTACGAAGCTTAGACGAATGACAAATTGCATGTATTTGTGATTAGTTTGTAAGTAGGGTACATCTATGTGTAGGTGATATGTGATTTTAACATAGAATATCATCTTTTGCATACTGTATGGATCTAATGGTGTACGAAGCTTAGACGAATGACAAATTGCATGTATTTGTGATTAGTTTGTAAGTGGGTAGATGTATGTATGTATGTATGTATATTGGTTTTGATATCGGGAGAGGAATATATGTATCATATTGTAGACATATTATCTTTCGTTTGCATGTAAGTGTTTTAAGCATGTGTTGTTGGTTGCGTAGCTTTAGGGGCTATACTATAGGGGATGCAAACACTTAAAGTGTTTCTATTGTATTAATATTGGATTGTAGCCTTATTTTATTGTATTGTAGAGTTGTATATGTTGTTGTGGTGATACGCTATGTGAATGCAAACACATGAACTGATTCCTTATGTATATAGATTACCTTGAATACCATGTTAGAATGTATATATTGTGATTTTACGTATTTATCCTCTTGTAATATTCAATCGATGGTTTGTTACTCAAGCTCCTTATTTATTTAAGCTCTCGTAATATTCATTGGATCGTTTGTTACTCAAACTGTGATCATACGAAAGATGTTACCTCAAAATGTGAGCATGCAAAGATGATGTACGGATATTTGAAGCACAAAGAATATCACTATGTTATAACCCATTTACTTATAGATATCTTTTCACTACAGTATTCTAATGTCTTATATTGATACCTTTACTTACTTCTAAGATGCTTGTTCATCGTATAGTAGACATTATGCCATCATTATGGTTTCCAACTTAGAGTCATTTATTGTAGGAACATAAAATACGTATACATAACCTTATATGAAGCATAGGTATTCTTCCTTTATCTTATATAGAATACATATACTTCGTATTATATGAGTATTTGTTGGAGAAATAAAACATAATATTGTAAATTGTAACGCTTTATTGTATTTATATACTCTACAATATTCTATATTGGCATATTGATATACATATTTAAATAATATATTTACTATACTTAGAATATTCTTAATAACTTATTGACATATTTACATTATATATATGTACAAGTACCAACAGATAGCAAAACTTATGGACATATTTGATGATATTATGATCATGTTATGACATTATAGTACCTTTAGACAGTTTACTATTTACATATATACAGAATACCATTCATTTCACGCACTTAATACTTTGATAACCATATGGCAATGTTCTATAGTCAGTAATACTGTTATGATTTAATCGTCGTCTTTTATTTTGAACTTTCTGATGTGTTTTAGTTTCAGACTTGGATACGATGACAAACCCAGGCTTACGAACAATTCTTCCTGGATTGTGTAACTGTTTTTTGTCAGCTTTATCCCGAACTAGTTGATAAAAATGATCAAAGTTAATTTCTTGTCGTGTACGATGATTTAAAGTAATTCCTCTAATTTTAAATACATAATCTAATTTCCCTGTTTGAACTTCTTTCATCCTATAGGCATAATTTTTTTGGCCCTAAGCCTATAAAGGCATCAATTTCCCAGCCATCAGGAACTTCATTAGTTAACTGACCTAAATAGGAACCCAAAGAAAGTGGAGGCTTTTCATTACGTTGCTGCACAAACATAATACTATCAGTGTCACAGTACAATACACGATCAGGATCTATAGCTGTTAGTAACTCGTAAAGTTTTAAACGTGCCCAAGAGGTGATAAAGGCTGCAAGGACAACATTGGAAAATTTCCATGGTTTGTTTTTGTTTTCAATGTTCTTATATGATACAATGAGATGCCGCTCTCCAATAGGCAATACAGTTTGTACCTCATATTGGGGTGCCTATAGATAACTTAAAAATTTTTCTGGAGTATCTACAATTACAGATTGAGATAAATCTGTTCTTTGTCCCCATTTCCCATACAAGGAATTGAGAAATATTTTGGAAATATATCTTAGACCAGGATTTGATTGAATGTTATTTTCCGTTAACTGAATGCATTCATGTTCATAATAGTCTGCAATATATTTTTCTTGATGTTGTTTAGTTTTGCACCAGCTAGGAAATCCTGAAGACTCCTGTTTCATTTTTAAGAATGAATTGACATAATCTTTAAACAGATTATTTTGTGATCCAGATAATTTGAATTCCCAAATTTCAATAATTTGTAGAATTTTGTATCCGAGATTTAAAGCCACATGAAGTTCAGGAGTACAGTATGTACCAGTAAGGACACGCTCGGCATCATTATGGATGCAATTGTTGTCACTTTGTTCCATACACGTACGACATAACCCAAACAAAAGGCGATCATTACATGTATATGGTAAAATTGGAAAATATAAGTCTTTGGGAGGCAAGATACTACATTTCACTAATCCATGAATACTTTGCACTTGTGGAAAGTCAGGCCCCTTGTATATTATAGGTTTTCCTATAGGCAACGGCTTACGTGCCATTACCCAGGGGTAAAGACTGGTAACATCATAATATGACACAAACTCTTCGCTGGTACATTCGTACAGGGCATTAAAACATTCTGTACGCCCACCATGAAAACTATCTTTAGGTACCAGATGATCAACAAGATCATGACACTGTGTTTGAATAAACTGTTGTAATTTTTTATCATTTTTTACCATGAGGTCCCATTCACATTCCCACATTTCAATGACATTAAGATTTAATTTTTTAAGAAATGCTATTTTTGTGGTGGTGTTTTCATATCGATCTTGTAATGATGTACCTTGCTTAGAGGTAGAATCTAGGGACACGTGTCGTAGTGTAGGATAACAGTTTAAACACCCGTGATAGTAACATCCATGAAATTCGTAAACTGTATTTGTTTTAGTTTCAAATCCATCAACCTTATACCTCCCAAATCGTTTTTCCAAACCATTTCCAGAATGAAGAATTTTATTACCAGTAGTACGTTCTAAGTATCGCAGCCAGTACATTGCCTTCAGACTTTGACGATCACGATGGTCAAACCCATAAGGTGGAATAATTGGAATAATTTCTTTGGGTAAATATAAGGTACGATATGTTAGTATTGCCAAACTAGCAATAGTTGACGAGACGATAAAACATTGGATACCATTTGTTTTGTCTTCAATTAAGTTTGAAAATTTAATGACAAAATTAAAATAACAACTGAATATATTTTTCAGGATCATCTATTCCGCTAGTTTGCATACGTTCAATTGTAACTTCCTTTCCTGTAAGTCCAAAATAACTATATTGTTTGATTTTACTATTAACAATACGAAAATATTCATTTGTTTTACCACTCCCATACATGGTAGGTTGTGATACATTATTAGTATTAGGACTTGGAAAGTTTATAAAATTTTCCATGAAAACGCTAAAATCATTTGTAGTTAAACTATTAGCTTTTCCTTCAGACACAAGTTCCATAAACTTTTCACGAGCTAAATTCTTTATATTATTTTGACGAAAGAAGCCTACATGATATAAATCAATAATATCTTTTGCAGACTTACATTTTTTCAAAACAACATGAGGATCACAACCAAAATGCATAAACAACGCCTGCAATAACTTGGAATAAGCTTCATTGCTTACCCTTGCACCCGTAGCATGACATTGTGTTATCACTTCCCATGTAAATAAAACTTCGTTTGGATTTTCATATCCACGTGCTTGTTGTGCTGACAACATGGTACAGATGACAGACTGTCCTTCCATTGTATGATTAACACACTAAATATGTAATTGCAATTTGAATTATTTTGTCTTATACAGTAAATATTTTATACAATGATGTACACAGAACTTTGATATTTCTTTTCACACTTTTTTTAAATGACAAGGTTTCGTAAGTAGACTTTTATGATACACTTTTTAAAGAATTTTTACACTTACCAGTAAGTATAATAATAAAACTTTCCCGAACTTGTTTCAGTTCACAACAGATTTAGTTGTAAGTTTACCGACACTACACTTAAAAGCTTGTCGGCAATTGCACTAACACTTGCCGTTAACTACAATGATAAAACTTCCCGTAACTTTTTTCAGTTCGTATCGATGCACTACCACTTGTCACTCACTAACTATATTTTTTAGTTCACCGAAGATATACTTTTAAGTTTATCGGTTAATCCTTTAGCACTTTCCGATAATTGTAATTTACAAAGTGCCGTAATAAAATTGTTTTAGACTAATTACAGCACGCAAAGTACAAACAGGAAGTGTTTACTTTTTATTGATTGTTTATTATCAACACTAATAAATGGAAATTCCGAGAACTCCACACGAAGATTTCCGAAGATTGCCGAAGGTTCCCGAAGATTCCCGAAGTTTTCCGAACATTGCCGAACCTAACCGAAGATGAACATAAGAGTTTATCCACAATTCATGTACATGTTGGTTAATGTACCACACGAATGGTTCCGAAAATTGCCGAACTTAACCGAAGATGAACATAAGAATGTATCAACAATTCGTGTACACGTTTAGTAAATGTAAATTGCAAAAGTCTTGTAACTTTAAAGATCAGTAAAGATATATTTCAAAGTTTATTATTAGATGTAACTTTATAACAAAATTGGTATTTAAAATAAATGATTTAACAACAAAGAGTATACCAATGATTGGCTTTACTTTAACAGTAGTAATTCTATAGTGCGCGGCGCGGCTTGCTGCGCTGGATTTATACTTTCAAAATTTAATTTCGTACCCAAACGCATTTCGTTTTGTAATCTCGTACCCAAACGCAGTTAGCTTTGTAATCTCGTACACAGGTGCTTTAACATATTTTAAATTAGTAATACTGATATTACACAATATGATGTAATTTGTAAATGCACTATTAAAGTTTGCAACACTTGAAATAATTATAACTACTTGTTTGTATGCTTTTCCAATGTGTTATCGGTCTAAAAAATTCCTTTGTTAGTAATGCTAGGAAGTTTTTTTTGTCTGCGTTGCTACAGGTGTTTAAACTGGTTTAAACCGGTTTAAACTAGTTTATTGTTTTTGTTATACAATTATTCAGTTCTGCAGGAACTTTGTTGTTAATTTTTTTATTTGTTTGCTTCATTAGAAGCTCAGAGGAATTACATTTCGAAAATATTAAAATTATCAAAACATAAACTTGAACATAAGAAAGTTATTTTTAACACATCACAACACGATTAAACTTAAAATTTATTACATGAAACTTTTTGATTGTTAAATGGACAAGTAAAATTTAAGTCAGTGTTGCAATTGAATACACAAACTAAAAGTAAAAGAACAAGTTACCAAAAGTAAAGTGTAGAAACATAACTTAAAACACAATGTTGCAATCTAAATTGCAAAAGAAAATTAAAAATACAACTTACAAACAAAATGTACAAACCGAAAATAAAAAGTGCAGAAACAAAATTTAAAAAACAATGTTGCAATCTAACATACAAAACGGAAAATAAAAATATAAAAGCAAAACTTAAAACACAATGTTGCAATTAAAAATGCAAAGCTAAAAAATACAGAACCAAAACTTAAAACAGTGTTGTCATCAAAAATACAAGAGCAAAAAGTTTAAAATACAATGTTGCAATCCAAATTGCAAAAGAAAAATTAAAAAATACAAGTTTAAAAATTGAAACATTCAAAACTAAAAATACAGAATCAAAATACAATGTTGCAATCCAAATTGCAAAAGAATATTAAAAGTACAACTTTAAAACACAATGTTACATTACAAATTCAAAACAAAATAAAAATTACAAGTTAAGAAATAAAAATGCAAACTGAAAACTAAAAATGCAGAAGCATAAAATTTTAAAGAACACAATGTTGCAATCTAAAATACAAAAGGAAATTTAAAGTACAACATTAAAACACAATGTTACATTACAAATTCGAAACAAAATAAAAATTACAAGTTAAGAAATAAAAATGCAAACTGAAAACTAAAAATGCAGAAGCATAAAATTTTAAAGAACACAATGTTGCAATCTAAAATACAAAAGGAAATTAAAAGTACAACATTAAAATACAATGTTACATTACAAAATCCGAAACAACATTAAATTTACAAGTTAAGAAATAGAATTGGAAACTGAAAATAAAAAATATCAAAAGAAAATTCAAAACAATGTTGCAATCCAAATTGCAAAAGAAAAAATAAAAAATACAAACATGAGACATACGAACATTACCTAGTAGTATACGGATCTGTACTTTTACCGTCATTATTTTAATGACATGAGTTTGCAACACATTTTGGGGAAATAAGGTCCGTATACTACTAGGCAATGTTCGTATGTCTCATGTTTGTATTTTTTATTTTTTATTTTGCAATTTGGATTGCAACATTGTTTTGAATTTTCTTTTGATATTTTTTATTTTCAGTTTCCAATTCTATTTCTTAACTTGTAAATTTAATGTTGTTTCGGATTTTGTAATGTAACATTGTATTTTAATGTTGTACTTTTAATTTCCTTTTGTATTTTAGATTGCAACATTGTGTTCTTTAAAATTTTATGCTTCTGCATTTTTAGTTTTCAGTTTGCATTTTTATTTCTTAACTTGTAATTTTTATTTTGTTTCGAATTTGTAATGTAACATTGTGTTTTAATGTTGTACTTTAAATTTCCTTTTGTATTTTAGATTGCAACATTGTGTTCTTTAAAATTTTATGCTTCTGCATTTTTAGTTTTCAGTTTGCATTTTTATTTCTTAACTTGTAATTTTTATTTTGTTTTGAATTTGTAATGTAACATTGTGTTTTAAAGTTGTACTTTTAATATTCTTTTGCAATTTGGATTGCAACATTGTATTTTGATTCTGTATTTTTAGTTTTGAATGTTTCAATTTTTAAACTTGTATTTTTTAATTTTTCTTTTGCAATTTGGATTGCAACATTGTATTTTAAACTTTTTGCTCTTGTATTTTTGATGACAACACTGTTTTAAGTTTTGGTTCTGTATTTTTTAGCTTTGCATTTTTAATTGCAACATTGTGTTTTAAGTTTTGCTTTTATATTTTTATTTTCCGTTTTGTATGTTAGATTGCAACATTGTTTTTTAAATTTTGTTTCTGCACTTTTTATTTTCGGTTTGTACATTTTGTTTGTAAGTTGTATTTTTAATTTTCTTTTGCAATTTAGATTGCAACATTGTGTTTTAAGTTATGTTTCTACACTTTACTTTTGGTAACTTGTTCTTTTACTTTTAGTTTGTGTATTCAATTGCAACACTGACTTAAATTTTACTTGTCCATTTAACAATCAAAAAGTTTCATGTAATAAATTTTAAGTTTAATCGTGTTGTGATGTGTTAAAAATAACTTTCTTATGTTCAAGTTTATGTTTTGATAATTTTAATATTTTCGAAATGTAATTCCTCTGAGCTTCTAATGAAGCAAACAAATAAAAAAAATTAACAACAAAGTTCCCGCAGAACTGAATAATTGTATAACAAAAACAATAAACTAGTTTAAACCGGTTTAAACCAGTTTAAACACCTGTAGCAACGCAGACAAAAAAAACTTCCTAGCATTACTAACAAAGGAATTTTTTAGACCGATAACACATTGGAAAAGCATACAAACAAGTAGTTATAATTATTTCAAGTGTTGCAAACTTTAATAGTGCATTTACAAATTACATCATATTGTGTAATATCAGTATTACTAATTTAAAATATGTTAAAGCACCTGTGTACGAGATTACAAAGCTAACTGCGTTTGGGTACGAGATTACAAAACGAAATGCGTTTGGGTACGAAATTAAATTTTGAAAGTATAAATCCAGCGCAGCAAGCCGCGCCGCGCACTATAGAATTACTACTGTTAAAGTAAAGCCAATCATTGGTATACTCTTTGTTGTTAAATCATTTATTTTAAATACCAATTTTGTTATAAAGTTACATCTAATAATAAACTTTGAAATATATCTTTACTGATCTTTAAAGTTACAAGACTTTTGCAATTTACATTTACTAAACGTGTACACGAATTGTTGATACATTCTTATGTTCATCTTCGGTTAAGTTCGGCAATTTTCGGAACCATTCGTGTGGTACATTAACCAACATGTACATGAATTGTGGATAAACTCTTATGTTCATCTTCGGTTAGGTTCGGCAATGTTCGGAAAACTTCGGGAATCTTCGGGAACCTTCGGCAATCTTCGGAAATCTTCGTGTGGAGTTCTCGGAATTTCCATTTATTAGTGTTGATAATAAACAATCAATAAAAAGTAAACACTTCCTGTTTGTACTTTGCGTGCTGTAATTAGTCTAAAACAATTTTATTACGGCACTTTGTAAATTACAATTATCGGAAAGTGCTAAAGGATTAACCGATAAACTTAAAAGTATATCTTCGGTGAACTAAAAAATATAGTTAGTGAGTGACAAGTGGTAGTGCATCGATACGAACTGAAAAAAGTTACGGGAAGTTTTATCATTGTAGTTAACGGCAAGTGTTAGTGCAATTGCCGACAAGCTTTTAAGTGTAGTGTCGGTAAACTTACAACTAAATCTGTTGTGAACTGAAACAAGTTCGGGAAAGTTTTATTATTATACTTACTGGTAAGTGTAAAAATTCTTTAAAAAGTGTATCATAAAAGTCTACTTACGAAACCTTGTCATTTAAAAAAAGTGTGAAAAGAAATATCAAAGTTCTGTGTACATCATTGTATAAAATATTTACTGTATAAGACAAAATAATTCAAATTGCAATTACATATTTAGTGTGTTAATCATACAATGGAAGGACAGTCTGTCATCTGTACCATGTTGTCAGCACAACAAGCACGTGGATATGAAAATCCAAACGAAGTTTTATTTACATGGGAAGTGATAACACAATGTCATGCTACGGGTGCAAGGGTAAGCAATGAAGCTTATTCCAAGTTATTGCAGGCGTTGTTTATGCATTTTGGTTGTGATCCTCATGTTGTTTTGAAAAAATGTAAGTCTGCAAAAGATATTATTGATTTATATCATGTAGGCTTCTTTCGTCAAAATAATATAAAGAATTTAGCTCGTGAAAAGTTTATGGAACTTGTGTCTGAAGGAAAAGCTAATAGTTTAACTACAAATGATTTTAGCGTTTTCATGGAAAATTTTATAAGCTTTCCAAGTCCTAATACTAATAATGTATCACAACCTACCATGTATGGGAGTGGTAAAACAAATGAATATTTTCGTATTGTTAATAGTAAAATCAAACAATATAGTTATTTTGGACTTACAGGAAAGGAAGTTACAATTGAACGTATGCAAACTAGCGGAATAGATGATCCTGAAAAATATATTCAGTTGTTATTTGAATTTGTAAAGGATCATGTATTAAATGATGCCGATGATGATATGTATGTTGGTATAACAATAGAAAGTTCTGCTTCTACCATTAATAAACCAATATACATTTCGTGGCGTCAAAAGTCGGATTTAAGCTCCGACATTCTATTTCGTAAAATTGAAAATGTTTTAAATAGTAATGAAAATTATTTATTAGGTGATAAAGTAAATTTCAAAATTCATATTGTTGATTCACGTAAAGGTAGGGGACGAACAAGGGGTTCATCAAAATTTGTTGATCATGTAACACACATGGAACAATGTACTATTCCTGTAGAAAAGGATGTGTATTGTCTTCCTAAAAGTATTATTCTTGGAATGGGTAAAGCTGATCATCGTTATAACTATGTATATCAATTGAAAAATCATTCTGAACGTTTGATGAAACAAGCAAAACAATTGTGTGTCAATGCTAAAGTTGACATTGAAATCCATGATGGATGTACTATTGATGATGTAAAAAAGTTTCAAAATAAGCTAGCGCCTCATTATCAAATTGTTGTTTACGAAAAGAACGGATTAACTCGAAACTATAATGTAATTTATCCTGGAATACATGCATCAAAGAAAATTTTGATTTTGTACAGTGAAGGACACTACGAATTAATTACCAACATTACAACACTATTAAACAAACGGAAATATTGTCAGTATTGTTTGAAAGGTTATCATCATACACAAAATCATAAGTGTAACTTCAAATGTCCAATGTGCGAAAAGTATCATAATGCTTCTAATAATGATAATAATATTAAAGTTGAATGCCTTGATTGCCATAGACTGTTTTCTTCAGAAGAATGTTTTGCTAATCATAAAGCAATAAATGTTTGCGGAAAAAGTATATGCGAAACAAAGAAAATTTGTGTCCATTGTGGTACTATAATTGACATGCGTTCACGCAAGTCTGAACATGATTGTGGTGAACGTTATTGTAAAACATGTTACACATATGTAAGCGATGACCATATTTGTTTTGTTCAAACGGCTATGATGCAACATATAGATACCTTTTTGTACATTATATTTGATGTAGAAACAATGTTGCTTCCTAAAAATGAACAAGGAGAACAAGAACATCATGTAAATTTTGTAAATTGTATTCATGCTTGTTACAAGTGTAAGGACATGAAGCTTGATGATACATGCTTTGTATGCGGCGATAAAAATGGATTCCGTTCGTTTGATTTTCACAACATTGAAGAATTTGTTAATCATGTATTAATAACTCGACCAATGTTTAAAAAAATCATTGTGCTTTCCCATAATGGCAGTAATTATGATATGCAATTCTGTGCTAAAACTTTGATCATAAACCATCATTTTACACCGGAAGTAATAATGTCAGGGCAAAAAATTATTGAAATGCGTTTAGGACAAAAAATTTACTTCCGTGACACATATTTGTATATGGGAGTTAAATTATCTAAATTACCTAAGACGTTAGGTCTTTCTGCAAATTTACGAAAGGGAGATTTCCCGTACCTGTTTAATACATTAGAGAACCAAAATTACATAGGTAAAATTCCTCATCTAAAATATTTTGATCCTGATTCAAGGAGCACTGAAGATCGAGAGCAACTTATCATATGGCACAAAGAACGTGTTGCAAGTAATGAGGAATATAATCTCCAAAAGGAAATGATTGAATATTGTCGGAATGATGTTAAAATTTTAGCAGAGGCTGTCATTAAATTTTCAAACTTAATTGAAGACAAAACAAATGGTATCCAATGTTTTATCGTCTCGTCAATTATTGCTAGTTTGGCAATACTAACATATCGTACCTTATATTTACCCAAAGAAATTATTCCAATTATTCCACCTTATGGGTTTGACCATCGTGATCGTCAAAGTCTGAAGGCAATGTACTGGCTGCGATACTTAGAACGTACTACTGGTAATAAAATTCTTCATTCTGGAAATGGTTTGGAAAAACGATTTGGGAGGTATAAGGTTGATGGATTTGAAACTAAAACAAATACAGTTTACGAATTTCATGGATGTTACTATCACGGGTGTTTAAACTGTTATCCTACACTACGACACGTGTCCCTAGATTCTACCTCTAAGCAAGGTACATCATTACAAGATCGGTATGAAAACACCACCACAAAAATAGCATTTCTTAAAAAATTAAATCTTAATGTCATTGAAATGTGGGAATGTGAATGGGACCTCATGGTAAAAAATGATAAAAAATTACAACAGTTTATTCAAACACAGTGTCATGATCTTGTTGATCATCTGGTACCTAAAGATAGTTTTCATGGTGGGCGTACAGAATGTTTTAATGCCCTGTACGAATGTACCAGCGAAGAGTTTGTGTCATATTATGATGTTACCAGTCTTTACCCCTGGGTAATGGCACGTAAGCCGTTGCCTATAGGAAAACCTATAATATACAAGGGGCCTGACTTTCCACAAGTGCAAAGTATTCATGGATTAGTGAAATGTAGTATCTTGCCTCCCAAAGACTTATATTTTCCAATTTTACCATATACATGTAATGATCGCCTTTTGTTTGGGTTATGTCGTACGTGTATGGAACAAAGTGACAACAATTGCATCCATAATGATGCCGAGCGTGTCCTTACTGGTACATACTGTACTCCTGAACTTCATGTGGCTTTAAATCTCGGATACAAAATTCTACAAATTATTGAAATTTGGGAATTCAAATTATCTGGATCACAAAATAATCTGTTTAAAGATTATGTCAATTCATTCTTAAAAATGAAACAGGAGTCTTCAGGATTTCCTAGCTGGTGCAAAACTAAACAACATCAAGAAAAATATATTGCAGACTATTATGAACATGAATGCATTCAGTTAACGGAAAATAACATTCAATCAAATCCTGGTCTAAGATATATTTCCAAAATATTTCTCAATTCCTTGTATGGGAAATGGGGACAAAGAACAGATTTATCTCAATCTGTAATTGTAGATACTCCAGAAAAATTTTTAAGTTATCTATGGGCACCCCAATATGAGGTACAAACTGTATTGCCTATTGGAGAGCGGCATCTCATTGTATCATATAAGAACATTGAAAACAAAAACAAACCATGGAAATTTTCCAATGTTGTCCTTGCAGCCTTTATCACCTCTTGGGCACGTTTAAAACTTTACGAGTTACTAACAGCTATAGATCCTGATCGTGTATTGTACTGTGACACTGATAGTATTATGTTTGTGCAGCAACGTAATGAAAAGCCTCCACTTTCTTTGGGTTCCTATTTAGGTCAGTTAACTAATGAAGTTCCTGATGGCTGGGAAATTGATGCCTTTATAGGCTTAGGGCCAAAAAAATTATGCCTATAGGATGAAAGAAGTTCAAACAGGGAAATTAGATTATGTATTTAAAATTAGAGGAATTACTTTAAATCATCGTACACGACAAGAAATTAACTTTGATCATTTTTATCAACTAGTTCGGGATAAAGCTGACAAAAAACAGTTACACAATCCAGGAAGAATTGTTCGTAAGCCTGGGTTTGTCATCGTATCCAAGTCTGAAACTAAAACACATCAGAAAGTTCAAAATAAAAGACGACGATTAAATCATAACAGTATTACTGACTATAGAACATTGCCATATGGTTATCAAAGTATTAAGTGCGTGAAATGAATGGTATTCTGTATATATGTAAATAGTAAACTGTCTAAAGGTACTATAATGTCATAACATGATCATAATATCATCAAATATGTCCATAAGTTTTGCTATCTGTTGGTACTTGTACATATATATAATGTAAATATGTCAATAAGTTATTAAGAATATTCTAAGTATAGTAAATATATTATTTAAATATGTATATCAATATGCCAATATAGAATATTGTAGAGTATATAAATACAATAAAGCGTTACAATTTACAATATTATGTTTTATTTCTCCAACAAATACTCATATAATACGAAGTATATGTATTCTATATAAGATAAAGGAAGAATACCTATGCTTCATATAAGGTTATGTATACGTATTTTATGTTCCTACAATAAATGACTCTAAGTTGGAAACCATAATGATGGCATAATGTCTACTATACGATGAACAAGCATCTTAGAAGTAAGTAAAGGTATCAATATAAGACATTAGAATACTGTAGTGAAAAGATATCTATAAGTAAATGGGTTATAACATAGTGATATTCTTTGTGCTTCAAATATCCGTACATCATCTTTGCATGCTCACATTTTGAGGTAACATCTTTCGTATGATCACAGTTTGAGTAACAAACGATCCAATGAATATTACGAGAGCTTAAATAAATAAGGAGCTTGAGTAACAAACCATCGATTGAATATTACAAGAGGATAAATACGTAAAATCACAATATATACATTCTAACATGGTATTCAAGGTAATCTATATACATAAGGAATCAGTTCATGTGTTTGCATTCACATAGCGTATCACCACAACAACATATACAACTCTACAATACAATAAAATAAGGCTACAATCCAATATTAATACAATAGAAACACTTTAAGTGTTTGCATCCCCTATAGTATAGCCCCTAAAGCTACGCAACCAACAACACATGCTTAAAACACTTACATGCAAACGAAAGATAATATGTCTACAATATGATACATATATTCCTCTCCCGATATCAAAACCAATATACATACATACATACATACATCTACCCACTTACAAACTAATCACAAATACATGCAATTTGTCATTCGTCTAAGCTTCGTACACCATTAGATCCATACAGTATGCAAAAGATGATATTCTATGTTAAAATCACATATCACCTACACATAGATGTACCCTACTTACAAACTAATCACAAATACATGCAATTTGTCATTCGTCTAAGCTTCGTACTCCATTAGACCCATGCAGTATCCAAAAGATGATATTCTATGCTAAAATCCTATATGAGCAACACATAGATGTACCCCACTTACAAACTAATCACAAATACATGCAATTTGTCATTCGTCTAAGCTTCGTACAACATTAGACCCATACAGTATCCAAAAGATGATATTCTATGTTAAAATCACATATCGGCTACTGAAAATACAATATCATTACATAAAATATGTTTCTTAGAGTTGCGCGCATTTCCTTCCACATTATCTCATACATTTACGTACAATACGCAGTGATGTATATTACATATATCCGCAAGATGCCTCTAAATATACGAAAAACAGTAAAATCCATTCTTTGTAATCCTTTTCTTTAGCATCTCATTAATATTCATTATCATCTCATTAATATTCATAAATAATTAATTCATTACTCTAGTTTTTAAAAGGATAAAATCATTTATGCGGAAATACCTACAAAAAATCTTCCTTGAAAACTTCTTCCAAAAGCACAAAAGGGAAAGTTGTCTTGCGTACACAATTCATTCACTCTTTTTTTTTCCTCTTTGCAACTCAGGTAGGAACGCTCACTCTTTTTTTCCCCTCTACGTATGTGGCAAGGTCTTAACAAAATGCGTAAGAAGTCGCATGCTGGTTTAAAGTGGTCCTTTGCTCACAAAACAAAAAACACACTTCACCCCTCCATCTTATGTGCGGTCTCTGAGTATGGGGAAGCAATCCATTAACTTTTAAAAAGTGACACGTACCTATCTCATTCTTAAATTCTCTGTCGTTAGAATAATGATTCCTATTTCTTTCTTTTTTCACATATTTTTCAGTTTCCATGCAGTAGAAATCACAGTCCCCCCATTAAGCAATGTCCAGAGAAGAGCACAGTTCGCCCTCCACCTCCAAAAACCCTGGAACACACACATACAAGCAGGTGTCTATGTTACGTTCGTTACTCCGTCAAAGGGCTCCCTCCCTCCTACACCTTCCATCTTAGACAGTCAATATATTTTAACATTTGTTCTTTATCCAGAGTTTCCCATGTTTCTAAATACATGAAACTAACTTATTTGACATGTCTTTCTCACCTCCTAGGGTTAAAGCATTGTGCAACATCCATATCTCACGTTAAATTGACAATTTTCTTCTTTCTTTAATTGACACAGTGATGAAATTACGAGACAGCTACATAAGACCATCTGGTATACATTTAACTCGTTGCTATACATTGAACAAAGGAACCATGCTGCGAAAGTATGTGGACAAACTTCGATATCCCTACTCGATTTTCTTTTGTTTTCTGCCTTTCTCCTTTACTTACGTCACCTTACGACATGCCATTCTTTTATTATAGGTGCCTTCTTTCTTTAGAATTAGTTTCTTGAATACCAAGACCAACTGCGTTCAAGATTAACGAAAAAGACTTGTGTGGACATGTTTTGAAGCTTCTTCAGTTATTTCTGGGCACTTGAGGGATGAATAAGCACGGAAAAAACAAGTTTCTTAAAGGCTTGGGGAAAAACAGTAAGTAATCAGCATAAATTGTATAAATTAATATAAAATTGTATTAAAATATATGATAAAACATTCAACAGGAAATTTGCATCCATTTTCGTGAGAAATTTGCACTGCTGACCAATTGTTCTGAGAATGAAGGAAATTTGTACCAGTTTTGGTGAGAATTTTGCACTGTTGACCAATTGTTGTGAGAATGAAGGAAATTTGTACCAATTTTTGGTGAGAAATTTGCACTTTTCTCCAATTCTCGTGAAAATAAGGGAAATTTGTATCAATTTTCGTAAGAAATAAGGCAAAATTATACCAATTTTGGTGAGAAATCTGCACTGTTGACCAATTCTGGTGAAAAAAGGGCTCTATTCTACTATGCAGTCTTTTGAATATGCTTTGTAGTTGATGCGTGTTTGCTTAAATCCGTTTTGTGAGCTCTGAGATACACTTTACAAAGTTTACAGTACGCTTTTTCATTATCATTCTTCACTTCTTCAATGCACTTACTAAATTCCCTATCTGTAAGCCATGCAGTCTGGAAAGTTTTATTGTCCTTACTACACTTACCCATTATGTTAATTAGTATGAAGCACAGCCCTTTTCACAAATATTTATACTAATGCACTTAAATTCGTGATGTTCACTTCATACAACACCGTTCAACTCGAATATAAACTACCTCAGACTAGGGTTGCCAGATTTCGTAAACGAAAAACTGGGACACCGATCTCAGGATATATACAGGGTGTTTCAAAACAACACCGACAACGTTTGGGAGGTGATTCCTGACACCAAGATAAGACGAAAAGTATAGACCAACTTGGGTGCACAAATGCTTCTTTTAGGAGTTATAAGCCGCCGAAAACAGGAAAAATAAACTTTAAAAGTTCATAGCTTCAAAACTATTTGACCTACTGTAATCGGATCAATATTTCTCTTAGGAACTAATATGTGAGCAATCCAAAAATACATGCTTCAGAATTCTGCGGTACTCACGCAACAATTTTTTAGAGGTAGTTTGGCTACGGGGATGTAATTTGAAGTGGTCATCAACTGTCTGCATAAATGCAGCAGCACAAGGGATATCTAAAGAATGTGAAAAGGTAACGGTGTAAGAAGAGCTATCTGGCGTTCCTTTTTCCGAATTCCGATTTGAGGGGTTTAACAGGTTCTAAATATTGCGCCAATTACGACACACCCTCCTATTTATGATTGAAGAAATACGGTACTTTTTTCTTTGTTGCGTCATCGCCTGAGTCAGAAACGCTATGCTATAAATAATAAAGAATTTATCATTCAGCAAGAATTAAATACATTTACGCTAAATTCAAAACGATAAAAAAAAAAAGTATATCTCTTTAAAGATTTCCGTAGGCTATCCAAAAGTTTGGCGGAGAAAAGTCCAGTATTAAAATTAAAGAAGACATATACCTTTATTTGTTTAACTGCAACTTCTTGTTCTAATGTAAGTAGTTACGGTTTTAACGTGAAAATTACTGAAAATTTGACTCCACTCTCAGGGACGTAGCCAGAGTTCTGAGTTTGTGGGGACCATATTTGCAAATGAAATAACACACACATTATATATATATATATATATATATATATATATATATATATATATATATATATATATATATATATATAGGGCGGAGCGAAAAATCACTTTTTTATATATCGAAAACGCAATAGTGCGGAAAAGTTGTCAATTGATGTTGATAAAATAATGTAAAAATTTCGTCGCTGAAATCGAATATCTTCGGGTGGCGAATCGCCAAAAAAAGATTTTGTGTCTTTATAGGGTATACAAACCCGCCGTACACAACACTATTTTGCGTTTCTACGGTAAATGAACAAAAGTATAGCCTACATTTCGTAAATTAAGTAATATATAAAATTTAAGAAATGTTTTGTGAATGATTTAGGCGCATTTTGGATCACACACTAGTCATTTTGATCAAAATAACAATCTACTTAATACAAAATACATATTGTTTCTGCACCTCTTTGCTTGTTTCAGCGAAATGACCCAGGACCCACGACGAGGACGTGCGTGGCGGTCAGGTCCCTCCCATACCCACCCTACCATTTATACACGTATGTTCAAATTTAAATCTTTGGTTATTTGCAGAGCATAGTTTGCCTTTGTTTCTACTTTTGTGTTTACAAATCGATATTTTTAGTTTAAGTCTGATAAAACCATATCTACTACAAACTGCTGTAGATGCTTCTGTTGCAAGTTTCACGCAGCGTTCTGAACTCGTAATGTGACAGGAATATTTTAAAGCTCTTTTTATGACTGGATGTTCACGGTTATTATTGTAGATTTCAAATTCTTTGTTGGTAAACAAGACAACGCTTGAGGATGCCTCACTTCAACTGATTCCCAATTAATAAGGTCTGTGTAATCGTTTGCATTCAAATTGAGCTTTGGTAGCATACATTTTTTTACATGTGACTCATTGTCTTCTTTAGCTGGTCTTCCTCGTTTGGTCTTCCTACTGATACTAGTGTCATAATATCTACTCTTCTCAATCCTAGCTTTTCCCATTACGTTGACTACCTTTCTCTATGTCTTTTTTCTGATGTGAAGTCTTTCATCGTCAACCATAGAAGGCAATATATTCTCCGGGTGTGCGAAATAGCAGTTATTTTGGATTACGCACTTCTTGAACCAATTTCCGCTTCTTTTGTGGTATGTACCTTGAAGAAGTTCTCATTAACCACACGTGTTTAGCTCCATCTTTACAAGTAGCGTATCTCTTTACTGAAAATCAGCGACCTCCAGTCTCTTCCTGCATAGAGTTTGATCTTTAAGACCATCAAAGTATTAGACTCTAAGATCCTTTCCTTTGGCCATTAGCACTTCCTTCTGTCTTATATTTTCCCTTTCTCGCCGGACTTTTGGGCAGTCTGTCATCTAGCCAGCATTTTGTGGATCAATTATTATAAAAGATTGTAATGTAGCTGTTGCTATCAAAACAGTTGCACGATCAGATGTTCGAAATCGGTCTGCCAGCATAGCGAGAAGTCTAAGAACATGTCGTTGCTGCTTGCTTCTTTTCTCTCTAACATTCTGTTGTTTTGCAAAGTAATCATCAACACCTGACTCATCGCCATCAGAAGACGATGTCTGGAGTTCATTAGAAGTACTCGTTTGTGATGTGTAAGAAGACTGTTGGCAGGTGGTCTTTCGTGATCTACTTTTAGTGAGTATGATTAGTTTTAAAGTCTCCTCGTAGCCAACTGCCTCTATTCTGGCTACTTGTGTTGTTCTCTGATCTTGCAGAAATGTCCACTCCTTCCTACGTATTTTCTTTCTTAATTCACATGAGCACATGGAAAGTTCAGGAGCATATATCAAAAGACTTTATGTAATCTTGTTTAAATATATCCAGTTTTTCTAGAAGCTAGCAGAAGCTTTCGTTTTCTTCTCAGATTTAACAAACTTCTTATATACTTTTCGTGCAAAGCAAGTAGAAACTGAACTACACGTTCTAACGACAAAGTAGAGATGGAAACTTTGCCCTAAACAGATTTCACACATTGAGCAACGTCTCTCGTCAACTTCTTTACAGATCGATCATACCCTTTCTCACACTTTTCCAGCTCCACCAATTGAAAATAATGCTTCATTACATTTAATTTTGTGGGCAACTACACACCTGAAAGTTCAGCTGAATGTCCAAGCACGGGGTGAGTCGTTCTTGATCTTATTCTTATCTTCGATATGGTTAGAGTTTCTATATTGATATAAAATACAGGTCTCACACACATTAAATAAAGTTTAATTCACAGTACAAACACAAACTGTTTATACACGTACCAACCACACATAACGAAGTAAACACTGAAACGCAATATTAATACCGTAAAATTGCCTTGAAAATATCGTCTTCCACACTCGAACAAAGTTATCGAATACTATTGTTGTTTCTTTTTAATACTGATACTATCAATTGGACTAGTCCAAATTGAATTCATATTCAGGGGAAGACGTTAAATTCTATAAAGCAGTACGAAAATTTTTAAAAGGAAAAAGAGTGTTGAAGGAAAAAATATAATGAACAACGAACACATTTATCGGCATATCAATTTAATGCTAGAGCCTTATAAGAAACCACAAGTACAGTATATGAATACTTTGTTTTGCTAAAATGGGCTATTTTATGGTTCTAAATCTGCCTAAATTATCTAGAAATTATTTCTTCAATTTTATAGACTGCTTACGTTAAGAAATATAAGTAATAATTTGTTCATTTGTTGTAGAAACACAAAAAAGTGATGTGTACGGCGGGTTTGCATACAAAATCTTTTTTGGCGATTCGCCACCGGAAGATATTTGATTTCAATTTTTACATTACTTTATCAACATCAATTGACAACTTTTCCGCACTATTGCGTCTTCGATGTATAAAAAAGTGATTTTTCGCTCCGCCCCAATATATATTATATATATATATATATATATATATATATATATATATATATATATATATATATATATATATATAATATATATATATAATGTGTGTGTGTGTATTATATCGTAAATCTCATCTAATTTGTAATTTATAGAAAGAAAGCAAAAATAAATGAGAACGAGTAAAAGGAAATAATCGGAGAAAAACTCAACTATTCCAAATTAATTTTCATTGCATAGAAACAATTACTTTTCTTACTTCATTAAATCGGCCTTCAACATTAGCCGGGAAACAGACATGCAGACAGAGCATAAGATTGAAAAAAATTCAACGAAACTACAAACCTAAGATAGAAATGCATTGAAGAGACCGTTCTCATCGCCAGGAAATCAATTTGCTGAGATATGGACGCTTCATCGCTCGAAGAACGCCATACGAAACTACAAATAAGACCAACGATTTGTAACATTAAGCTTTCTGCCCCCAAAAGTCTGTCGCGCAAGATCTCCGTGTGCGAGCTCATCCTATTTTGTTTAACTTAATCATCGAAAGACAAATTTAATATGAGGAAGAAGATATCCAATACGTAAAAAGACTGTTTTACAATTCTTTGGATCCTTCAGAGTATTTAGAAAATACCCTCGACGTCCTCTCAAAAAGAGGGAAGCCGTCGAAAAACACCGCCCTCACAGAAGAGAAGGGAAAAGACGATTACTAGCCGCCTATGATGCTGGGACCCCGACTCCTTAATGGTCACCGCACAGGATTGAACTTCTAGCAATTTTGATGTCCAATGAATTAGAGGACTTTCTATTCTTCTTTATGGACTAAACAAGTGCCACCGAACAACTTCTATAAACTGTGTAGTAGTGAAGTGTTTGTGTGAGTGTTGGTGCCGATTACAACGAACTGGAATGGAAAACTTTAAGTCCGTAAGTAGTAAGCATTCATTGACACAAATCTGAATCTATTGCAGTTTCTTTACAAATGCCTATAACTCTGCTCTCCCGTCTGAATGTCTGTTTTGAGGCTAAGTGTTGTTTTCGGTCCGACACTTATCAAAATTTTTCCTAGAAACTAAATTCCAAATTAGATTCATTTTAGAGAACAAAGGTAGGCCTACTCGCATTGAGCCTCACACACTACCTTTGCTATTAATGAATGTTTCCTTTTGCTCACAATTTCCTCCACGAAATTTGTGTACCCTTTATTTACTCTCATAATCTCCTTCGTAGAATAAACATGAGGATACGTTCTAGATTTGTAGGTATGGAAACCTCATCTGGAAAAGAGCGTCTAGTGTGCGCTGTGCCTCTAAGCCCAGGTAAGCCTCAGTAGCATAGGCACACAACGTGGTGCCGAAACCCGCTCTCACCCTAGTGGTCCTGAGCACACACAACGTGGTGCCGACACGCCGGTCTTCTACTACTCGGACTTGAATTAGTGGCCACAGAAACACACAGCGTGGTGTCGAACCCCTATCCACACACTCCGTGATGCAGACGCCCGCCTTAAAAACTACATGCGACCGCAATCTCATTTTGAACCAGTGACCCTTTCCTGTGCTGCAGCTTTACTAATCCCACCATTTGGATTCGAATCTAGAGCCTTTTGTGTTCTTTTACGGCTCTTTCCCTTCCAGTGTATTCGATTCTCTTATGGCAGAACACCGGAGTGTTTCTTTTTATAGAACGACGCACTCCCGAATTTCTTGGACATTGTGGCCGTGGTTCCCCGTTCCTTCCCCGCCTGGGCATGAGTCCAGACCCGTTCTAATTTCTGATCGTTTTCGGCCTTACGCCCTCAGCGTAATTTTGTGCGAGGTTCTGCTGATTTGTCCCCATGGCCCCCCTGGATCCCCTTTTGCTGGCCGCACTGACTTTGCTGTGGATAACTCGTCTCGAGTTCGACGTCCGCATACGTACGCCTTTTGTGGTGTCTGTACTTCTCCAGATATTCACTGACCTACAGACCCTTTTTCGCACATTATCCGTGGTCGGATCATTGTAAATAGCACGCCTTTTATCGCTGCTGTTTACTCTGTCATATTAATACCGACTCACCCACTGCCTGAAATCTTTTTTCTTCTCCATTTTGTCGGGTGTCAGCTTCAGCTTCGTTCCATTTTACTCACGTAAGGTGAATAACCTCCTTCTCACCATGACGCTTGTTATCTCGCTTTTTTGTTTACTTGTCATCCTGGTTCGTACTGGTAGTTGTTTCTCAGTCCCGCTGTCAGCTCAGTATACCTTTCCATCTCTTGGGACAGTGTTTCAATCTCAAGGCTTGGCCCTTCTTTATTCGAACACCTATTTTGTTCCTGTTCGTGTCCATTTGGATTTTGGCTTCCAAACTTATCACTTGTCTGGTTGCCCTACTTGGAATAGACATTTGTCGTCTCATAGAGAACCGGATCAAGAATTTCGTGACAGGATTATTTCTCAAATCCCTTGTCATTTTCAAATCGCGGAAAATCGGGAGAAATTAACTTGTTCCAATGGTCGTACGAAAAAAGCTGTCCTCCCCTTTTTCCTCGGTATTGCCACCTTAGAACTGTCTTCCTAGAATACTTACCAGATCCACAAGTTAAACAGTGTGGTGAACTCGTTGGAAAAACATGACCAAATTTTAGCATTGGAATTGAATTCTCTTAAACATACGCTTCACAGGGAAATTTCTGTTATGCATGATGTTGTCCTTACTATTAGACGGACTTTAGCTGGAATACAGTCTTCGTTGGGAAATTTGTATTGTCATCTTGCAAAAACGGAGGGTCTCCTTATTGCTAATTTGACTCATATTTTAACTAGAGAAGACATCATTCGTATGTTTGAAGACATCTGTGCCAATCGCCTAACTATGCGTTTGTTGTCATCCCATGTCGCTCGCCAATACATACAGGAAAACAAACAATTACGTGATACAGTGTACCTTTCGGACATAGGTTTGTTTTACTCCGTTACGAAGGTCTCCTTGCTACAATATTCCCTTGACCATGATGTCATTACCATTCTATTGGAGATTCCCCTCGAATACAACACGGATATAGCTCATCTATATTCCATTGTCAACACCGGAGTTTTATCTAACAACACGTTAACGTCTCTCGTTTTACCACCATTTGTTTACCTGCATAATACCAATTTTTATACTGTAAATATGGCCCACTGTCGATGGCATACTCATATCTTCCTTTGTCACATTAATGTCGTCCCTCCAGAACATCCTTCGCTTTGTATTAATGGTTTATTGTTGTCCAATTCTACGTCCAATTGTGAATTCCGTTCCGTTCATACTTCGGAGAAATTTGTCTATCGCTATTCGTTAGCTGGTTTGTTATTTACATCTCTCTTGGATGTACACCTCATCAAACGCTCTCACAACAGGCCGTTTTATACAAGCATGTCAGCTATACATGGTTTGACCCAATTTCTCCCTTATGACAATTTTACTACCCTCATGGCTGGTTCTTTTCTCTTGGAATCGAGAACCCCCTTGAACGTTAATCATACCGTCCTTCCCATTGTAATGCCGAATTTCAACTATTCCGCTCGTTTTGACGCGTTTACAGTGAAGTTGGATCTCTTATGTGATGAACTTAGTAACTTGTCCACTCTACCGACTTGGTCACATTTTACAGTGGTTACTTCTCCCGCTTTAGCATTGGCGTTCATTTTTATAGCCATTCTAGCAGGATTGTTAGTTTATGCTTTTATTCGCATTCGTTCCATTACTGTCGACGATTTCTTCAATTATGAAAACTTATCATGACTCCCATCCTATGGAGGAATCGCGCGATGTAGAATCTCAGTAATATCTTTTGGCTTGTCCATGACTGTTCCTTATATTTCAGCCTCACGGTTATTGGCTTCGAGAGACTTGATTTTGTGGTCAATGGATATCGTTCCTTCTGGTACCACATTGCTTAGCCCGAACTGTTCCTTCAGTTTTGGAGGTGAACCTTGGTTTCCCAACCCATTGTGGCGTTCCAAATAAGTTTTCGCTTGCCAAGCACGGTCCCCTTTCGAGTGTTCTCCCTTTGCCCACATTCATAGTCTTTTTTAGGTTTGGTCTGGTCTTCCTCGTAACGACATGGCAGTTACTCGAATAGGTTTTTAATTCCATTAACTACAGGTTCAGCTGAAATTTTCTATGAGAGGTTAAGTTTCTTTTGTTTAACGACATGGCCGGGTTTTGTCTTCAGATCATCTCCAGTCGTACACGTTTCAAAGGCTTGGTTCTTTTCGTGTCGGATGATTTTGGGTTTTGACAATTCTTATCCCAGGTTCAGCTCATAGATTTTCGGAGGTTTTCCTACTCGTGGGATATACGACATGACCGTAGGGATTTACCGTTTCAATTCTAACACGTTCAGCCACGTTAGTATGGAGGTAGATCCTTCACGTTTCATTGTGAGAGTATTCAGGTTTACTCTTGGATCGTTCCTCTTTTCAAATGCTTTGTGGAAGTTAGGAAGCTCATCAGCTCCCAAACCTATTTCAAAACTCGTTTCAATTAACTTTGTTTCGCATTCATTTTCAATTCTTCCACTTTTCGGTTTTCATGAACAACCTTCCTTTTCGGACATTTCGAAATTACTAGTCGCTTCAGTACGCCGTACTTTTGCCACTGTATGGAATTTGTTGGTTTATTCGAATTTACATAGATTTGTTTACTTTGATTCACATCATACGCCGTAATCTGTGATCCAAATTTTCCTCAATTTTTTGAACGGTTGTGTGCACCCATTATTTCTGCGATTCCCCTCCTCTTAGATCGTTTATGTCATCTTTTCGGACTGTTTTCTCGGTACTTTCTTATGTCACCCTGATTTTACACTTCGTGTTTGGAAGACTATGGAGTATTCAAAATTTACAGTTGGGTTATAAATTTCATAGTACACTCAGGTTGCCTTGACGGTGCCGTGTACGATTTAGTCCCCCTTTACTGTATACCTTGCGTACCCTTCTGTCCGCTTTGTATGCACGTTTCCTATTTGGCTTATTTTCCATTGTCCTCCTTTCCCGACCGATTTTCTAGTTATTCCATGTGAGAATGACATAGGCACTTGCATTTTAATCTCTGGTAGGCGTTAACTGATTGTGTATAGAGGTTTCATTCTCATACTTCAGTTTACTTCGTAAATGTTTATGTTATGAGGTTGTTTTCCGTACCTTTTAGCATCCAGATGAATCTTACATGTCATCCTCGTGAGCTCTTTTAATAGGAATGACATTGTGATCAGTCTTACTCACCCAAGCGCGCATTATTTTGTTAGTACGTCTGTAAGTCCTACTATGGCATTACCGAACACACCTTTCGACTGTATCACGGAAATCGGAAACTCAACTGTGCGAATGTTTGTTTGTGTATTTCTCATTCTCCTCACCTTTTGGACAGACCCCTATTTGCCTATCAGGCTGGTCCTGTAGTCAGACTTTTCTTTCTTCAACTTCGGGAGAACGGACTACGCAACTCTACATACACGCCAGTAAAAAAAAAAAAAAAAGGCACATGCATAACGTAAAAGGGTGTCGGACACACTCAGTAGTCAATGCACACGCCATGCAGTAACCTTCCCAATCCCAATCCACATCTCCGACTTTTGATAAGTCTAACAAGTATGTTGGGAACGCAGTAATTTCATGACAGGTTGGCTAGATTATTTACCCTTGGTATTTTGACAATACCCACGCAGTCTTCTAGCTTTCGTTGCCAGTCGCTTTCATGTTATTTTAGGTTAGTTTAACGGGACCGCACCTTCCCGCCAGTCATTTGCCCCTGTCATTCTGCCCTGCTTACCACATGGAGATACTCGGATGCACTCGGTGATCTTCGTAGCTCCTCGTTCTGTTGTGTTTACGTTGTTCCAGTTCTGGAATTCCGCGGATACCTTTGAGTCTGTTTCTGCTGGATACGGATACAACTTGATTAAGGGTATTTACTTTGCTCCCTTTACATTTTGTTTCCGTTCCTAGTGAATAAGCTTACTAGTCTGTGGTTACTTCCATTCAGGCTCGGTGTCCATTTTTGCTATTCTTTGAATTTTCAATAGCATTCATTTCGGTCCTTTTGTAAGCATATTCACCAGAAACTAATATATATAATTTAGCCGGCTTTTGAATAAATATTTAAGTATCTCACGGTGCGGAGTCAAATAGGTTGTCTGCCGTTTTCTTCGAACACTACTCGGATTTTCCATACAACTTTTCCATGTTTTGTGTTTGGTAGTGTATATATATATATATATACAGTGGCGTATTTAGGGGGGGGCTTCCGGGCTTAAGCCCCCCCCCGAAATCTTACTTACTATAGTAAAGTATATGAAATATCTTGCAGAATTTTCACATTTTCAGGCAAAGCCCTCCCCGAAAGTTAGCAAAGCCCCCCCCGAAAGAAAATCGTAAATACGCCACTGTATATATATATATATATATATATATAGGATAGTGTTGGGTAAGTTACTTGTAAAAATGTAACGCGTTAGTAACGCGTTACTTGCCTCAAAAAAGTAACTGTTACTTTACTTCGCAAGTAACGCGTTACTAACGCGTTACTTTTACGTCCGAAACTTTGAATATGTGGAAAAAATCTTATTACTTCAGTTTTCCGTACTGCTATTACTACCGCTATTATTATTATTATTATTATTATTATTATTATTATTATTATTATTATTATTATTATTATTGCACGTTCTGAATCGATTTGTGTAAATGCAAGGACAGATTTTTACTTGACAACTATATGAACATTTTAATGTAATGTAACATTGACTAAAATACCATACTGCGTTACTAGTAGGGATGGGCACGAGTGAATTCGAGCAAGTTTTCTTTGAAACTCGATTCGACTAGAAACAGACATCTTTGAGCTCGACCCGAGAACTCGGCTTGAAAAATTTCCTCCAACTCGACTCGAATTCGGGTCGAGTTTCGAGTCGAGTCGAGTCAAATCTGGTGTATAGTTTAGAGTACTCTCTTCAAGTATCTTACATAGACAATATAATTATTATCAATGTTACTACTACTACTACAACTTCTTCTTCTTCTATTATTATTATTATTAACAACACTGTGTATAAACATGAAAGATAGGCGGTTTATATATGAATACTAAAAAAGCAGTTGATTGCCAACCTCTGTAGTCGTGAAGTCTAGGAGTAAAGGACATTGTTCACGAGCTTCTGAATTTGGGTTGAAGGTCTAGGTTGAGTATTCGGGCTCGAGCCAAACGTTGTTAAAAGTTATAGGGCACTGGCCAAATATCTTCAAAACTGCTCGGCCCAGGTTTAGAATTGCCAACGACTCGAGCAGATCGGCTTACAGCTCATTCACTATCGACTCAAACCGAGAAGTGAGCTGAGCCAACAACTCACCCAACCGAGTCGGCTCAGTCGAACCGAGTAGATGGCTTATCCCAACCAAACCAGCTCGAGCCGATGGTTCACCCCAAGCGAGCCGGCTCGAGCCATCGGCTTAGTTAAGCCAAGCCGAGCTAAGCTTGTTATAAAAAATCTCTTGTAGTCTCACTATCGAGACGAGACGAGATGCGAGCAGTGTTCCCTCTCGTGAGCAACACTAAAAGTATTCCATATTACTGCTTAGCTTACATTTGTCATGGCTTTCGCTTTCCAGTGTAATCAGCCCATGATTTCAAAACGAGTTAAAACGAACGAACCATTTATCAAACTCGACTCGACGCCAAAAACAGTGAATCGGTTCGGAACTCGACTCGAGAATATTATTTTTGACTCGACTCGAAACTCGACTTGGATTCGAGTCGAGTTTTAGCTTGGCTCGTGCCCATCCCTATACGTTAGAAAAAATGGTTGCTTATTATTATTCTGCTAAACTAATTATATAACAATAACAATGTTGCTATGTAAAATTAAAAATACAGAATATAGAGAAACATTACACTACAACTGACGAAATGAGAACACATGAACTGGGGGTGAATCAAAATTGCCAATAACTGTAAAATCGATACATGCTTTTTAAAGCTAGTTGTTTCAAACTCTATAATCAATGGGACTTTAGGATATGCAAACTGATCTAAAAGAACCCTAATATTACATACCATCAACATTACATCAATAAAGTAGGCCTGCTCAACAGATTCATATTAAACCCTTACTGAATGTCGTTCATTATGGCACCTTAATTGTTGATAAATATTTTCCGCCGGGGCACCACTTTACTTTTAAATTCTGTTCAGCATTGGCGTACTTACGATTTTGTTTCTGTGGGGCTTTGCCTGAAAATGTGAAAATTCTGCAAGATATTTTATATACTTTACTATAATCAGTAAGATTTCGGGAGGGCTTAAGCCCGGAAGCCCCACCCCTAAATACGCCACTGCTGTTCACCATCATCTTCAGCTTTTAAGATAAAGTATTCTTTCAAATGTTCGAACGATAAAATATTTTCGTTCTCCACCTTTATAAAAACAACACCATTCAAAGTAAAATAGACTACCAGTACCATTGCACTCGTAGTTCACTCACCAAATGTATTGATTTGGAGCTGTCAAAATCTAAGACAAAATCTTCCAGGTGCTTGCAATCAGTACACGTGATTTCCCTGAGGCTGTCATCATCTTCCAAAAGCAGCAAGTGGCACTATATTTTGTTATGTAAATAAACAAATCAAATTGTATCTATGAATGTATTTGCAAGCCTACCAACGTAAAGTTCGTAAGGCGAAACGGGAAAATGCACATCGAGATTTCCCGTTCTGCCTTGCATTAAGATGAAAAGTGATAACAGGTTGTACATGCTAATTTCATTGCTAGAGGTCATAAGGCGAAACGGGAAAAGGCGAACAGTGCAGGAATTGTCGGTCATTGACATCGTTCATGCTCCATTGTTCCACTTTGAGAAATTCACTTAAAGGAAAGAAATATTTGTTTCCGAAAAAAATATACATATACTGTTGTTACTCATCCGAAATGTAACGCGAAAAAGTAACGCAAACTAGGTACGTTACTTAAAAATTTGTAACGCGTTACCGTTACAGTTACTTTGTAAAAAATGTAACGCGTTACTAGGAAACGTTACTTAAAAAGTAACGCGTTACTTGCGCTACGTTACTTCCCAAGACTGATAGGATATTCTACATACCTTCTACGTTAGGATATGATAGAAAAATCAACTAGGAGTTTAACCATTGTTTATTTACGTATACTTATTAAATATCCTTCATTTACGATGACTACGCTTACCTTACTTTATGCGTTTATTTGTTATAGGATTACTTAGAATGCTTTCCCCTACCCCTATCCTGATAATGGGGCTTTAAGGAAACATTCATATATATTATCTACATGCTTAATTTTGTAACAAGGATTTCATTTCATTTTATTTTAGAAATCTCTCCCCTGGAAACATTCTTAGTTTGTATTCCTGTGTCAGCGCATACTTGATCACAGTCTTCTGACTAGATACCCATGTGTGATACTTCCTTGTTGTTTACGAACACACACGTCTCGCGTACTTTGATTCTACGCGCCACTGCCTTGCTACTTCTTTGTAGTATTCGTCGCACATGCGCATTTGTTTATCGTCATCGCTCTTTGCCATTGACATTGTGACGGAGTGAAAGCCAGTGTTGGGCAAAATCAATTGAAATCAATTGCAATTGAATTCAATCATAAAATTTGCAATTAAATTTTCGTCAATTGTTAATTGGTCACCAGGCAATTGAAACTTTTAATTGTTAGTTGTCAATCCCAAACGGTGCAATTGAAACATTTAATTGTTAATTGCAATTAACAATTGAAACTTGTAATTGTTAATTCCAATTGAAGTCAGCAATTAAAACTGAAGATAAGAAGATGTGTGTATATTGTGTTGTCCACTTGTTACTGTTTTACATATTTCAAATAAGTACTTATAAGAAATGCTGGATAACTAGCATCCCTTCGCCCCCCTGGGAAGAAAAGCCGTGAAACTAAGTATTTTTTAAATATATTATGTTTATGGTTCTAACCCCCTCGAAAGAACTCTATATGCCCGTTATGCATACAATAGGAATGAGCACGAGCGAGTTCGAGCGAGTTTTCTTTAAGACTCGACTCGACTCGAAGCATACATCTTTGAGCTCGACTCGAGAACTCGGCTCGAAAAGTTTCCCCCAACTCGACTCGAATTCGGATCGAGTTTCCAGTCGAGTCGAGCCAAAAGGAGCCAATCCGAGCTAAATCCTTTCTGTAGTTCCAAGTACTACTCTCTTCAAATATCCTACATAGACAATATAATTATCAATGATACTACTACTTTACTATAACTAATTATTATAACACCGTGTACCTGTATAAATATGGAATATAGGCGGTTTGTATCTGAATACTAAAAATTAGTTGATTGTCGATCTCGGTCGTCAAGAAAACGTCAGGAGGCAAGAACATCGGTCACGAACTTCTAGGTTTGAGTTCAGGAGGAGCAAGTATTCGGGCTCGAGCCAAAAATTGTGGAAAGTTATAGGACTCCAGCCAAACATGTTCAAAACTGCTCGACCCGGGTTTAAGGTTGTCAACGACTCAAGCGGCTCGCTCACAGCTCATTCGCTTATCAAGCCGAACCGAGAAGTGAGCCGAGCCAACAGCTCATCCAACCGAGCCAGCTCGAGCCGATGGTTCACACGAGCCGAACCAAACCGAGCTGACTGCTTACCCCAACCGAGCCGGTTCGAGTCATCGGCTCAGTTAAGCTGACTCGAACCCAGCTTATGGACTCGTTTCAACGGAGCTGGTTCGAGCCATTGGCTCCAATCGAGCCGAGTCGATGGGTCATCCCAACCAAGCCAGCTCAGGCTGTACGCTCAGTTGAACCGAGCCGAGCCGGTTGACATCACTATCCCGGTTGGGCTTCTACTTTGGCTAAAAAAAAATGGACCGTGCAGTTTTCAGCCTTGATGGTAAGAACTACAGTATATACTTATATTGATGCTCACGGCGTCATTAACTTGTTTCCCCATCAACGAATTTCGAGGTACTTTGTTTTGCATCTTTATGGGTGATTTGTGTCGCTTTATGCGCCTATTCCCACATTTTGTGCGTCACCGGAAGTGGGTCAAAATGAGCCTACAAATATGGCAAAACAAGTTATTGCTGTTCCGCCACCAATGAATTTCGAGGTCGTTTCCTTCATATCGTGTTGTGCCGTTTTGTGCGTCTACTTCCACGTTTTGTGCGTCATGGGAAATTGGTTAAAATGGGCTTCCAAGATGGGACGAAAATGACCAAGTTCCGCCACTATCGAATTTCGTGGTCGTTAATTTCACATCGCGTACCCTTTTGTGCGTCTATTTCGACGTTTTGTGCGTCACTGGAAGACAGTCAAAATGGGCCTCAAAGGAGGGACGAAAATGACCAAGTGCTCCGCCACTACCGAATTTCGAGATCCTTCCTTTCGTATCGACTAGTGAATTTTCCTGCCGTTTCGTGTCCCTATTTCCACGTTTTGAGCGTCACCAGAAGTGTGTCGAAATGGGCCTCCAAAGTGTTACGAAAATGACCCACTGTTCCGCCACTATCGAATTTCTAGGTCTTTTTTTCGCATCGTTCAGTGCCTATTTTTTAAAAAGTTTTCTGTGCCTACTTCCTCATCTTATGTATCACCGGAAGTGAGTTAAACGGGCCTTCAAAGTGGGAGTTAAATGACTCACTGCTCCGCCACTATCGAATTTCGAGATCCTTCCTTTCGCATTTACTAGTGCCTGTTTAGTTCCGTTTTGTGCCCCTATTTCCACGTTTTGTTTGTCACCAGAAGTGTGTCAAGATGAGCCCCCAAGGTGTGAAAAAAATGACTCACTGTTCCGGCACTATCGAATTTCTAGATCGTTACTTTCGCATCGTTTAATGCCTTTTTCTTTAAGTTTTCTGCACCTATTTCTCGTCTTGTGCATCACCCGAGGTGAGTTAAACGGGCCTTTAAAGAGGGAGTTTAATAGCTCACTGTTCCGCCACTATCGAATTTCAGGGTCGGTTCTTTCGCATCGTTTAGTGCCTGTTTTGTACGTTTTGTGCGTCAAAATGGACCTACGAATATAACGAAACAAGTTAATGCTGTTCCGCCACCAACGAATTTGATGGACGTTTCCTTCACATCGTTGTGTGTATTTGGTACCGTTCTATTCGCCTACTTTCACGTTTTGAACATCACCAGAAATGCGTCAAAATGGTCCATCAAGGTGTGAGGAAAAAGAGCCTTTGTTCCGCCACTATCGAATTTGGAAGTCGCTTCTTTCGCATCGTATAGTGCCTGTTTTGTACTGTTTTGTGCTCCTATTTCCACTAGTGCTACAACGAAAATGGGTCAAAATGGCCGACAAGTATAGCGAAATAACTTAATGCTGTTCCGTCACCATCGAATTCGAAGTCGTTTCCTTCACAATTTTTATGCATGATTTGTGTCGCTTTGTGCGTCAGTGGAAGTGGGTCAAAATGGGGCTTGAAAGTGGGATGAAAGTGTTTTTCTGCCATATTTGTAGGTCTTCTTTAACCCACTTTCGTTGGCGCACAAAACATGAAAATATGCGCAGAAACGACATAAAACATGCACTAAACAATGCGAAAAAAGCGACCTCGAAATTCGATAATGGAGGGAGTGGGCCATTTTTCTTCCCACATTGAATGCCCATTTTGACCCACTACCATTGATTCACAAAACGTGGAAATAGGCTTACAAAACGGTAGAAAACACGCACAAGACGATGTGAAGGAAACGACCTCGTAATCGTTCCTGACGGAACAGCATTAACTTGTTCCGCCATATTTGTAAGATAACATTGACCCATTCAACTATTCCAAATTAATTTTCATTGCATAGAAACAATTACTTTTCTTACTTCATTAAATCGGCCTTCAACATTAGCCGGGAAATAGACATGCAGACAGAGCATAAGATTGAAAAAAAAATCAACGAAACTGAAAACCTAAGATAGAAATGCATTGAAGAAACCGTTCTCATCGTCAGGAAATCAATTTGCTGAGATATGGACGCTTCATCGCTCGAAGAACGCCATACGAAACTACAAATAAGACCAACGATTTGTAACATTAAGCTTTCTGCCCCCAAAATCTGTCGCGCAAGATCTCCGTGTGCGAGCTCATCCTATTTTGTTTAACTTAATCATCGAAAGACAAATTTAATATAAGGAAGAAGATATCCAATACGTAAAAACAGGGGTCCCCACAAGGGGGGGCTATGACGCAAAGTGCGTCATTGAAATATTTGGAGGGGGGTTAAAAATCTGTATAAATATGTTTGAGGGGGTGTAAAAATTAATCGAAAAGAGATTTTTTTCATGGAAGAACACCTACGGGTAACCAATTGGGGGGTGCGTCATGGACATAAGGGGGGTGGGCACCACTGGTAAAAAGACTGTTTTACAATTCTTTGGATCCTTCAGAGTATTTAGAAAATACCCTCGACGTCCTCTCAAAAAGAGGGAAGCCGTCGAAAAACACCGCTCTCACAGAAGAGAAGGGAAAAGACGATTACTAGCCGCCTATGATGCTGGGACCCCGACTCCTTATTGGTCACCGCACAGGATTGAACTTCTAGCAATTTTGATGTCCAATGAATTAGAGGACTTTCTATTCTTCTTTATGGACTAAACAAGTGCCACCGAACAACTTCTATAAACTGTGTAGTAGTGAAGTGTTTGTGTGAGTGTTGGTGCCGATTACAACGAACTGGAATGGAAAACTTTAAGTCCGTAAGTAGTAAGCATTCATTGACACAAATCTGAATCTATTGCAGTTTCTTTACAAATGCCTATAACTCTGCTCTCCCGTCTGAATGTCTGTTTTGAGGCTAAGTGTTGTTTTCAGTTCGACACTAATCAATGTTTTTCCTAGAAACTAAATTCCAAATTAGATTCATTTTAGAGAACAAAGGTAGGCCTACTCGCATTGAGCCTCACACACTACCTTTGCTATTAATGAATGTTTCCTTTTGCTCACAATTTCCTCCACGAAATTTGTGTACCCTTTATTTACTCTCATAACCTCCTTCGTATAACATGAGGATACGTTCTAGATTTGTAGGTATGGAAACCTCATCCGGAAAAGAGCGTCTAGGTGCGCTGTGTCTCTGAGCCCAGGTAAGCCTCAGTAGCATAGACACACGATATTGTGTACTCACGATAATTCGCTGAATCGGGTGGCGCGGCAACCGCGGATAATCAACACGAAAAGATCGTATGGAGAACTCACCAATAAATTGTTTTAAATTAAACTTTAACTATTCTTTCGGGCGTAAGAAGAGAAAAGTGAACCTCTCCTACGAAATGCAATAATGAAACAATAATTTAAAAACTATGTATTAATACTGTTGTTTACTTATGCAAGGACATCCAACTAGAACATTAAGAAACGCAATACTTCATATAAATGCTTTTTTGATACATTTATACAAGGTGTTTCAAAACAGCACCGAAACGTTTGGGAGGTGATTCCTGACACCAAGATAAGACAAAAAGTATAGATCAACCTGGGTGCACAAATGCTTTCTTTCGGAGTTATAGGCTGCCGAAAACATGAAAAAAAAAAAAAAAAAAAGAACTTTGAAGGTCCATAGCTCCAATACTATGGGAGCTACCGTAGTCGGGTCAAGACTTCACTTAGGAACTACTATATGCCCAAATTTCAGAAGCCTGTGGTACTTCCACAACAATTTTTATAGATGTAGTTCGTGAGTACTTCAGACTATATGCACGTAGCCAAACTCACTCTATAAAAATTGTTGTGGAAGTATCGCAGTATTCTGAAACTTGGATATTTGGTTAGGGCACATAATAGTTCCTAAGTGAAGTCTGGAACCGACTACGGTAGGTCGCATAGTTTTTAAGCTATGGACCTTCAAAATTTATTTTCGGCAGTCTATAACTCCGAAAGGGAGCATTTGCGCACCCAGGTTAGTCTATACTTTTTGTCTTATCTTGGTGTTAGGAATCAACTCCCAAACGTTGTCGGTGTTGTTTTGAAACACCCTGTATATACTGTACATTTTTGCCTTGTACCTTTATATACTTTGTAGCTTGAGAAATAGTTACAAATAATATAGTAAGTAATAGGTAACAGGTAATACATTAACTACCCTAAAAAAGTGACATGACTTCCATGAGGTTACCTAAACTGAACACACAAGCTCACAAGACGTATATTTTTGCGTTAAAATGTAATAGGCCTATTCTACATAGTTAATGAAACATTATAGCCTATGCTAGACTAATAAACTTCAATAAAATTTCAACTGATTATCGTGTAAATTTAATATGCATTAACAAATTTTAGCATTTATTAAAGATCTTGCGTTCCTTCATATACATTTTTATTTTTCACAAAATCGTTAACGTCTTCCGTGCGTCTCAAACATATGAATATTAAAGAGGCCTACAATACTTGAACGTCCGTAAGCATAAAAAATCTAATCAACGAAGTACATATAAAATAATAATTGATAAAATATTGGTCTAATATTACACCACCACTTTTCATGCTGTTCTTGCATCCATCTGGCAAGATTCTGCCACATTGCATTTACAAATTACTTGCTGGACTCAAACTGTAGCGCATCTGCGACGACTTTCTGAATAGGCCTATGCCAATAATTTTATCTTCTTCAAGCTTAGAGGCTATCTCTTGTTCTATTTCAAGCAGGGGTGCTCACAAGGGGGGCTATGACGCAAACTGCGTCATTGAAATATTTGGGGGGGGGTAAAAATCTATATAAATATGTTTGAGGAGGTGTAAAAATTAATCGAAAAGATTTTTTTTTTTCATGGAAGAACACCTATGGATAGACAATTGCTGGGGGTGCGTCATGGACATAAGGGGGGTGGGCACCACTGATTTCAAGTGCGGCTAATGCTGATGTTCTGTCCTGACCAGACTTACAACGGAGATACGATTTGATCATTAGCGTATTTAGGGGAGCTCCGGGCTTAAGCCCTCCCCCCAAAATTGTATTTACTATATTAAAGTAAATGACATATCTTGCAGAATTTTCATATTTCCAAGACTAAAGTTAGCAAAGTCCCCGAAACAAAATCGTAAATACGCCACCGGATTTGAGAGAGTATTATTCAAGCTGAAAGAACACTCACAAGAAGCTGATAACACAGGTAGCATCAAGACTATTTCCAGCAAATTTGTAATTTGGGAGAAAATTGCCTTGGGCAGAACAGCTCGCAAGTCCGAGATATTTGTAATTTCTTTCTCCATAAGAGATTCTACGTATTTTTTACAATAACGAATTCATATTCAGGAAAATCTATTTTGAATTGCGTAGCAAACTCTTCCATTGCTTCCTTCATCAAGAACAGTTTTGTTTTAGGATGACATGCTTGAATGCCACCAACCACAGATATATTTTCCTTGCAGAATTTTCTGACAAACTCGTTCACAATGTTGTCATCATTCTCCTAAATTTTCGTAAATAACTATAAAGATGGTCCTAAATTTTCCAAATAAGTACAGATAAAGATCACTGAAGTTCATAATTGACTGTTTAAGAACATGTTGGCCCTAACTGATATATCACGTGAGTACCTTTCCATTTCAAAAAATAGCACATATTTCAAAATGACGGATTTCAAAATAGCGACGGAGGTTCTTGATCTACTTTGCCCATTTTTCTCTTGTCAATATGTAAAACTACCATTGTTTGAATTGTCTATCTTTCACTATTTTTACGATTCAACAGTTTATTTGATATATTTCTATAACATAACATAGCCCTTCTCCAACCAAATTTGACCCCCCTCCCCCTCCGTTCCTTATGGCGCTTAGCCGTTATAATTATGCACATAAAAATATTTTCACATACTCTCTCTAGTGCACTATGCCTCATCCTGCATCTCAACTCATCCATTTGGACCCTTTACTTGTTAGTCGGTTATAAAAAGTGCATTCGCATAGATTTTTAGCCCTTAGTACCTCAAGGCGACTATAAGGTGGAATCACTATGGGCTGGAAGAACCTAGCAATGTTAAAAATGACGACTCCCAGCCCCAAAGTCACTGATCTTATACTCACATTACCGTTCACTTAATGTTTAAGAAATAGCCTATAAATGGGTTTTAAAAAATAACCTTTTCTTAGAAGTACGAATAATTTCAGTTTACTATGGATATTTTTTTTTTCATTTATTGTCGGATAAAAACAATTTGTAACATAATTTTAAATAAATATTTGAGGGGGCCAAACCAAGATTTGGGTGCCGGTGCGCCTCGTGCCCCTCCCTAGTTACGTCCCTGTTCACTCTACACCGAGAAAGACATTCAACTCACTTCACTTCACTTGCAAAGGTATGTAATCACTGGATAAAAAACACTTGATTATAAAATTGTTCCTCAGAAGACGGCATACACGAAATAGAAATAGGACGAACAGATAGTTTAAATGTGGTTAACATGCAGTGTCGCCATTTGTTGATTAAAGATCCAACAATGATGCAGTTCTGCGCTGCCAATTGAAGTATAATACAACTAGTAGCTTAAGCCCGTCACCGGGAAAAAGACTTTCTTCTCTATTGAAAGTGATATTTAAGAAATGATTGCTAGAACATGTCCCCTCCTGAATATTTTTTTTTTTTTTCATAGGACGAAAGAACGTATATGATTTTCAAACTCCTTGTTGTTTGTTTAGTAAAATTGATTGGCTACACAAATTTTCCGAAAACCTTTCGTTTTTAGCTGAGACATAAATACTAGTTCTAGAAGGTTGATTTTCTTCAATCTGAAGAATGAAAGCCGGGACAAACAGGCGTCCCGAAAGCCTTTTTCGGGACAGTTAATTCCTTCATTGAAAACCGGGACGTCCGGCAACCTTACCTCAGACACTAACACGTAACCACGGAACACAGTGATTCTATACTGTACGCGTTATGTTACTTAATTCCCGCATTGAATTATATTTCGAACATTAAAAGAAGTTACAGGACGTGTAAATACTCAAAAATCATTCACACGACATAAACACTCCCGACACTTGACTGTTTACACAAACTCTCTTATCTTCCTGCGGGAAATTCTCGAATGTGTGGTGCCAACTCAAGATTGAACAAGTCTTTAGTGTTTCCAGATCTTAAGATTAAAAAAGTACTAAGACAAGAATTGAATGAATATCGAACATGTTGCATTTTAGTAAAATTATCCTTCATTGTGAATAGAAATATTCAACAAACAAAACTATTCAAAATATGTTTTGTACTTTTATATATGAAAATTTTAAAAAGTAGCATATTTTGAGGATTTGTAGCCCACATAAAATTGCAAGTAGCCCAAAAAGTAGCGTGTCGCCCAATTTGAAATTTTAGTAGCGGGGGCACTTTAAAAATCGCCCAATCCGCTACTTGTAGCCCAATCTGGCAACACTGCTCCGGAGTTTTACCTTCAACCAGCGTTGCCACCACGATCAGAAGATATTATCGTATGCAGTACTTAAAATTATCGTATGTTTTGTTTCAAGTCTAAATATCAAGCTGTATTATTATTATTATTATTAGTAGTAGTAGTAGTAGTAGTAGTAGTAGTAATAGTAGTAGTAGTAGTAGTAGTAGTAGTAGTAGTAGTAGTAGTAGTAGTAGTAGTAGTAGTATTAAGAGGAAACTAACGCGAATGAGAACAGCTAAAACTATATTCTTGAATCTCCTTAGAAAACAAGAATGAAGTTCTATTCTTTACGAGTCTATCGAAAAGAATTCTGTGGTTTTTCTTCAACACTTTATATGTTTACTTGTGAAAACTTGTGAAAAGTAGCTAGTAACTCTCCCTTATTGATCGAATAGATAACGCCGGTTTCATGTGTATGTGTTCAGTGTATGTAAAATCCCAGTGATACAATTAACCAATTACATAGTAATAATAAACATGAGTAAACAGGTGAATTGGTTCGCATTTGCAATGTTTTGAGTAATTTTGTCACATTTGTTGCAAAATTCATACCTTTTTCACGCAATGAATGAAATTTCTTTCGAATTTCAAATACCCCCAGAACTATTTTTTGCATTTTACCTAAAGCTATTAAATTATCGTATATTTTCCTATTACCGTACATCAGCTATCGTAGTTCGTACAGGGGTCAAAATTATCGTATGATTCGATAATTATCGTACATGTTGGCAACGCTGGTTTCACTTTTTTTCTTTTTTATACAAAATTTTCCCCTCGCCCAAGGTGTGGCTAGACCAACCAGCCCTCAGTGTTAACAGTGCCTGAGGATCACTTTGGAAGTTTCATGCATTGCAGAGTCGAGAAGATTGAGGTATCTCACAGGTACGGTTCGTCTAGGGCAGTGCTATTCAACGTTTTTTTCTCGCGTACGCCTAGACAGTTCGGCATCCAATTGTTTATCCCTAAAGCTCTTTAAAAGAAATTAAATTGGAATTAACTTATTACACTTAATACACATGTTCTGTTGATTTAGAAAAAGGGAGCAAATAGAGATCCAACGAAATGGCAATCAGTGGGCCAATCAAAAGACTATTTACAGAAGGATAAAGAAAACATCCGAAACAATTAACATGGGAAATTTTAAAACATGGGAGACATCCAGTTTTACTGAGGAGGATTTTCCCATCATCCTCCCTGATAATTCGTACACTGAGGACAACATTAAAAATTCAAAAACTAGAAGTAACTTTAGAACTAACCTGTTAATGAGATGACTGAACTTGTTTCCGGGACGACAACTCCTTGATTTTTGATCGAATCTTCGAGAGTGAGAGAATCAGAGCTGATTCTGGATTCAAGTAATTTCTGTGTTTCGTTTTTATTGATGTTAATGCAGAGAAACCCTGTTCACAGAAGTACGAGGGGGGACCCAAAAAACGGGAATTGTGCTGCAGTGGGGAGGGAGACTGGGGGAACACATTGTTGTACCAGTTGTCCGTTACGATCACACCATCTGCGTCAGTGTGCGAAGTTGTGTCGCTGTGAGTGCATTGGTTCGCTCTTGAAAGTTTGTTAAAACAACTTTAGTAAAACAACTTTTTCCAGTTCGGCGAAAACGTGATGGCAGATTGTCGAGAGCAACGGGCGGCTGTGAAATTTTGTTTCCTGTGGGGAAATCGGCCGCGGAAACTACTGTAATGCTGAAGACTGCTTATGAGGATGCTGCCCTAAGTAAAACCAGAGTATTCGAGTGGTTTGCACATTTTAAAAAAATGGAGAAATGTAAATTGAAGACCAACCTCGTTCAGAACGCTCCTCAACGGCAAGAACTGACGAAAACGTCGAAAAAATCAATGCCCTCATTCGTGAAGACCGTCGCCGAACCATTGATCAACTCTGTGAGATGTCTGAAATATCGTGGAGTTCAATTCAGAGGATCTTATCAGAAGATTTGCACATGAGAAGGGTTGCAGCCAAATTTGTCCCTCGCCTCACAAACGAGCAAAAGGAGCGTCGACTTGAGGCATGTGTTGAACTTCAAATCAGCTCAAAGAGGACCCTGACTTTTTTGCCAAGGTGATTACTGGAGATAAATCGTGGTGCTATGGCTACGACCCCGAATCAAAGCAGCAATCAAGCCACTGGAAGACAAGTGGCTCTCCTCGTCCCAAGAAAGCTCGCCAAGTGAAGTCACACATCAAGACAATGCTCATTTGTTTCTTCTATTGCAGAGGTGTTGTGCACGCGGTGTTCGTTCCCCCGGGTGAAACTGTTAACCAGGGGTTCTACTTGGAGGTTTTTAAAAGATTGAGGGAGAGTATCCGGAAGAAAAGGCCAGATCTTTGGCGCACAGGCGAATGGTTCTTCCATCATGACAACGCTCCGGTCCACACCGCCCTCTCCGTAAAGCAGTTTTTGAACAAAAACGGCATGACACCGATTGTGCATCCCCTACTCACCGCATCTAGCCCCCTGTGATTTCTTTTTGTTCCCCAGACTCAAACGTGACATGAAAGGAAAGCGTTTTGCCGCTGTGGAGGAGGTAAAACAAAATTCGCTGGAGGTCATAAAGAAGATTAGTGTTGCCACGAGACGAGGCAGAACCCTTTTAGACGAGACGGGACGTCTTTGTGAAATGTCTCGTCTCGTCTAGTCTCGTGTCGTGTCGTGTCTCGAAAATGAAAACGCTGGCGGGGATGGCCAAGATTGAAATTGCCAGTGGTCCTATAAATTGCAAAGGAAAATCCCCTTTGTGAGAAATCATGTTGAAAAGCCTTCATAGAAAAGTGTCTCATTCATTCCTCTCACCATTGAATGAAACAATCGTGATACATGAGTTTCCAGAAATATCATCCTTAATCTCTTGTCCCAAATTCCTCTTGCTGTAAACTGAGGAATTCTCATTTTTTTCATTTCTGGCTGGAATGATGACAAAGAAAACAAAGACAGTGAAGATTTGTACAAGGTCAAGAAACCGAACTACCACCACCAGCTATTCAATTTGAAAACTGGGTAAGGTCTACACTCATCACAGGCTGTAGTTGAAAGTTCTGGTTGAGATGGCAAAGACACACACATATTATATTTTATATATATATATATATATATATATATATATATATATATATATATATATATATATATATATATATATAAACACACTTTTACCATTTTACCAATCGCCCGCTTACAGCAGTCATGTTGAAAAATTCACATCTTCGTTTGGAAGCAGGGCGAAGGACAAAGAAAGCAGATATTGTCGACGAACCCCTCAAATTGTTTGCTTTCAGCAAATGTATAGTAGTGACAATAACACTGGAGGTGAAAAGGTTTTACAGGGGGGCCTTCCTGTTTGTTACGCGGAAATGTTTGATCTGACCAGAGTGCGAAATTGCCCTCTGCTTCCATGTTGAGAGGAGAGGAATACTTCACTTTCCTAGTGAATAATATTCATTAGGACCTGAATTATCTTCAAAAATAGTTTCTTACAGGCGCATAAAGCCTTTCGAACTTAATAAATGTAAAGAACACTTGGTATAATATTCATGGAACTCCGTTGAAAGCAGAAAATATCATGAGAATGATCAAAATTCGAACATTGAAGAACATAATTAACAGAAAAGAAATAGGATACCCAAACTATATTTTTATACCTGCTATAAAATGTATATCCTATATTTTTACTAATTCCTTACTCCCATGAAAGTAACCTGGCGAGGATATTCTCTCCAAATTTTTCAGACTGAAATCCTTTAATTCCGTACAATTTCACCCCCTGACACAATACGGAAAAACAAATACTGTTAAAATCCATACACATGACCCTTCCCGGACTCAACCCGGGTCCTTCAAGCCGATGGTTTATCGCCTCAGACCGCTCGGCTTAGTATGAAGGTGTATAGGGATGCACGCGAGACGAGACGAGACGAGAAATGGAAAAGTCTCGTCTCGCAGCCTCAAATGTTGGTCTCGTCTCGTCTCGCAAATGGGAAGTCTCGTCTCGCGTCTCGCATAAAAGTTTGAGTCTCGTCTCGCGCAAGACTTTCTCGCATGGTCTCGCAGTCTCGCATATATTCTGCATCAAAATTTTGCAATGTCTTATTCTATGGCTGTTAATGAATGATGATGTGATATTCTGTCCGAAGGCAGGTATTTGACCTAAAAATCCCTTGGCAAGGTGAATTCATGGTGGTTTGCCATTGCTTTCCACGGGATGAATGTTCATAACATCCTGAGGAGACGGAACCTAGAGTTCAACATGCTATCCGAACTTGTGTCCCTTCCACTCCAAATTAAAAGAAAAGTTGAGCTGGAATTTGATTGCTGGACCATTAATTTTCGTCAAATTTATAGCATAATTTACAGCAAAACCAGCATAAATCGTTGCTGAATCCAACACTGTTTTCCAGCTTAGGGGTCTCCAGCAATATTTTCCAGTATGCCATGCGGGCAATTTTTGTCCCGAAAAAAAAGTCGCCAATTTAATTATGATATAAAGAATATAACGTTTCAGTTTATGTTTTTCTGAACTCATTGAACCAAACCCGGATCCTTTTACTATATCTATATGTAAATTTCTTTGTCTTTATTTAACCGGATTTCAACCTTGTCTTTGCCTGCTTCTAGTCCGAGGAATGCTCTAACGTCACAATATCCAAAATTGACACGGATCGTTCCCTTAGAATAGGTTTGAACTTTCTTTTCAGAAAGTTTAAACTCTCTAGCATTAAATTTGTGGAAGCAGCAGAGAAAATATAAAAATAAGTTACTTGTGTAGGAGAAAAGTGCTGCCATCTATTGTCGCCTATCTCCCTTTACACCAACCACCAAGGAATAACATTACTTGTGTTAACGGACTTGTGGATAACGCAATATGTTAACAATTGCGAGAATCAAAATATCCAGCAAACTATACTTGATACAAAAAAAGCTTTCTGGATCAATTTCCAGATCATACAGTTGAACTGCAGTGTTGCCAGAATATCAAAACCTGAAAAGTTTTGGTTAACCCGACAGCACTGGTGTCAAGCCACACACAGACACAGACACATGTCTTTTGATCCTGAGCTAAGTAAAATGCTGACCTTACAAGAACGCGGTTTCGTGTAACTTCCTACTTCAACACCTCAGTTGTAAACGGCATCATATCGCTTGCTGATAGGCATTCTATCCGGAGAAAAGGAAATGTTGGGTCTGACAGACTAGGCGCCAGTGTTCGTGTTTCTCAAATGAGAGGTTATTATTATTATTATTATTATTTTTTAAAAAAGTAAGTGTACTTGAGCCGTTAGTGGGGAAGAATAATAGTGAAATTTGTATTTTTGCGGTTTACTGCTCAGGCCTATAATGCTTTTCTGTTTGGTCAAGTTATACGTTCTATTTTATTGTCATGTTGTTTACATTTACTTATTACAATGGTTACGAGAATGTAAACAAATTGGAATGCTTCTAACAGAAAGCTTAGACAATGATAGTGGTAATGACTTCTCGGATTTCGATCAATCTGACTCAGGACATAAGGATTTTTTTAAGAATAAGCAAGAAAAACTATACTTTAGGTGGTTGTAAAAACTGCCTTTTCTTACTTATTAATTTTTATCCTCGACTTATCCAATTAAATTACAACTTTTCTATGATGAATATATTTGTAAAATTTCGTTGTTGTAAACTGGAAAGTAATCGGAGTTCGGTTCGAAATGCATAACTGATTTTCATTAGACATATTTAAACTTTATTTATTACCTTGCGTCAATGTCCAGATATAATAAAAATTCTACCATAATTTTGGTATTTTTGCATTTTGCATATATAAAAAGACACTAAAATGAACATTTATACATGAAAAAAAAAACATGAAAAATACCTAAACATATTAAATTATAAAATAACAATATACAAAATATTAATGAAAATAAAAGAATAAGAAAAATAACTGCTACAGAAATTAACAAGTAAATTTCTACTTATAAGTGCTATTACTTCTCTAAAGGAAATCGGACTTCCTAGATTTCCTATATTAGTAGAGTTGAACGTACCCGGCATTCAGAGATGACAGGACTTCGGACTTCCAGAAGTCATGTCTATCTCCCAGTGTCGGGTAACTTAATTCAATGCACTTATTTCTATATTGCGAATTTTTTTTTGTATTTTTTATGCAAAGAATAAAAAAGATAGAAAATGGCTCACATAAGCAAATGCTTGTGTGTGAGCCTGATTCTCGTGTTTTATTTATTTTCTTATCGTAACATATGAGGTTTATTCTTACTTTTAGCTAACAATAGTTTTTAAAAACATTTTTTAATTCTTTTAACCACTGTAAAATTAACCTTTTATATGTTTTGAAATTACTTTCATCTTTGATTCGGAGTGGGAGTTCATTATAGATCTTCGGAGCTCTGTAATATGTTTGGTATTGAGTTATAGATTTATTCGTTGCTCTAATTTTTAAATTTTTGTTTGTCACATTTCTGGTTATATACGTATGTTTTATGTCTTCCCATTTGTTTCTGTTCTTTTTAACATACGAGTATATTAATACCTTCTGCAAATATAATTTTGAAAGTGGTAATAACTGAGAATTGGTCATAGAGTATATCTAGTCTACTTTCAAGTCCCTTTTTTTAAACATATTCTTACAATATTATTTTGCTGAACAATCAGAAGTTTTAAATGAGTAGGGTACGCAGCACCCCAAATTAATATACCATATGTAAGTATACTATTTACAAGAGCATATTATACAGTTCGTAATATTTTTATGCTTACAATGTTTCGTAATTGAACAAATTTATATAATAATTTTCTTAGTATTGTGGCGATATGTGTAATGTGAGAAGACCATTTTAGATGCTTATCAATAAATATACCTAAGTATTTTACTTTATTTTCACTAATAAGAGGACTACAGTTACTTTTTCAGTATTTTGACAATAATGCAATTTTAGTGACATGTTTTCTGGCTGTCCTGTTAAAGTTGGTGAAAACGTTATATGCCTGTTTTTTCTTCAGCGTTTAATACTAATTGATGATTATCAAGCCATTGTTTTAGTTTCTTCATTTCTGCTTCAGTTTTTTTGAATACATCTGTCCATGTTTTACCAGTAAATATAAGTGGGGTGTTATCAGCAAATAAATGTATATGCCCGTCCATTTTTAAATTACACAAATCATTTATATAAATTAGAAATAATATTGGGCCTAATACAGTTCCTTGAGGGACTCCTTGTTTTACATATAAATAATTGCTTTGAAAATTACCTATTTGGACGGCCTGTTTTCTGTCTTTCAAATAACTGTTAAACCAAGATAGTGATATACCCCTTATTCCACATCTTTCTAGTTTATTTAAAAGAATTTTGTGTGATATTGTGTCGAATGCTTTAGCTAGGTCTAGAAAAACTGCAATTACTTTTTCAGCTTTATCAAAATTTTTACAAACAATCTCTGTTAAATTGTATACCGCATCTGATGAACAAAATAAATTATTTTCCTCAAATCAATATGGATTTCAAAAAGGTAAAAGTACAAGAAAATTAACTAATCTTCTCTTCATTCATTTTTCTAACAGTTTAGCACAGTTACTGAGGATTGATATAGGTCTATAGTTATTAGGATCAGCCTTTGAGCCTGTTTTATATATAGGTTTTGTTACAGCAGTCTTAAAATAATCGGGAAATACACCTGTTTCTAAGCTTAGGTTAAAGATATATTGCAAAGGTTTTAATATATTTGATTTCGTATGTTTCAATACACTTGCTGATAATCCGTTTATACCAGATGTTGTTTTTGCGGATAATTCATTTATGAAGTGTTCAATTTCCTGTTCAGTGATTGGAGTGAAGAATATAGAGTTTACTACTTTAGTTTGGGAATTCAAATTCAAATTTATTTTATCATCAATCTCTTTGTTAACTATTTTTTTGCCAACACTGGAAAAATGCTCATTAAAACTTTCAACTATTAACATTGGATCACGTTCAAACGTTACTAGACCATTTTTAGTGTTTAGTTCATTTATTTCTACATACTTTTTGTCATTTTTATCTACAATATCTGTTATTACCTTCCATAATTTACTAACATTGTTATTACATAATGTAATTTGTTTTCTATAGTAGTCATTTTTAACTTCTTTTATTCATTGTGTAAGTTTATTTCTATACCTTCTGTAATATTCCTTAAATTCTAAATCGTTTTGGTTTTTTATTACTAAACGACTTAATCTCTCTCTCTCTCTCTTACAGAGCTGACTAATCCTTTTATCCATGGTTTTATTTTGCGATATTTATTACTTACTTTTTTATTTTTATTGTTAGTACGTGAATTACTTATACAATTTTTCATTATTTGGATGAAATTCGATGTTGCAGTATTAACACAATTACTGTGTATTACCAGATTCCAGTTACATTTTTTTCAATTCTTCATTTAATAAAATATAATCTATAATTGTTGTTTCATATGATATTTTTCCCTCTTTTGCATTGTAATGCAGGGGTGCCCACAAGGGGGGGCTATGACGCACACGCGTCATTGAAATATTTGGGGGGTAAATCTATATAAATATGTTTGAGGGGGTGTAAAAATTAATCGAAAAGATTTTTTTTCATGGAAGAACACCTATGGATAGACAATTGCGGGGGGGGGTGCGTCATGGACATAAGGGGGGGGCACCACTGTGTAATGGGAACATTTATACTAGTTAGAAAGTGGTCAGTTATACTTGTTTGCAACACAGCTGATGTGACATTCAGTGGACTTCGGTACTTTAAAAATATATGATCTATACAAGTCTTACTACATTCTGTAACTCTAGTGTGTTTATTTATGCATGAAACATAACCATGACTATAGAGTAAGTTTAAATACGTGTCTATATTTTCGCAATATTTGTCACTTAATATATCTAGATTGACATCAACTAAAAGCAAAGAGCAAGTTGATGAATTTTTAAGCTCATCATTTAGTGATTGTAGAAATGCTTTCTCATTACCACTTGGAGTGCGATATATAGCTATTATGTTACAACTTTCTGCATTATTTAAATGTGAGCGCATTTCAGTGGCGTCAGAACATTTGTACTTCATTTTACAATTTTGCTCTTAAACATTAGAGAACAGGGAATTAATAACAAAAATTTAGGCAATCATTTTTGACAAACACACAAAAACTACTCTGTGACAAACACGCAATATTAGGAAATCATTTTTGACAAACACGCAAAGTCTGCCCTGTATTGGTAACTGACATTCCTGATGATACCCAAGAATTTATACATATCAGACTTTTGGCTGACTCGTGGCTGAAACAGTTTCTTTGTTTTCGCAGTACAAGTCCAGCTTTAGAGAACAACCTCTCCACAGAGACTGAAGTTGCAGTTACACTAAACAACACTAAACACAGTTACCTAAACTAAACCAAAAAAAAAAAAAAATACTTATTCCATGTAAAAATATCATGTTATTTCTGCGAGCCGGGCCGGGAATAAACTTTGACGAGAGGGGATTTTCCCCCGCCATCCCCCAACATTAATCGCTAGTAGTAATGTGAAAAAGACAGAAACAACAGAAATATCACATTTCGCAGCAATAGGGAGTATTATTCGCTTTTCAGACCAAAAACAGAAGTTCATGTATTCGTGCGCGCCCGCGTGAATGTGTTTGTGTCGCAAAATAAAGTCCTAAATAGATGCTGTAATAAATTTCCAATTTACAAAGCTTTTCTTTTTTAGAAACTGAAGAAGGCTTTAATTCTGAAAATCAATCTTGAATAATAATAAATCTCATAAAATGTCTATTGCCCCAATCACTTTTTTGTTCCTGGAGCCATTAACGCTAAACTTAGAAAACTCAATAAATGTAAAATCACTAAATATACGGTACAGCGGGGGACACTTCTAAATGGTACAGCCATATGGAGATTTACGGCTAAGGTGTACCATTTAGAAGTGTCCCCCGCTGTACAATTAAATGTAATTCATAAATGTTGCGAGACTGCGAGAAGTCTCGCGAGACTTCTCGTGCGAGACTTAACCGAGTCTCGTCTCGCATGGTTTAGTCTCGTCTCGCATAAAATTTTCAATCTCGTCTCGTGTCTCGTTTCACAAATGCGAGACGAGACGAGACTTCTCGCGTGCATCCCTAAAGGTGTACGTTGTATGATTACGAATAGACCACGACAATATAAGAAACTTTAATCCAAAATGGCCACCCAAAAATCATTTTTTTAGACCACTATCTAATCTGGGTGTACTGTCATGAGTTTGTTACACAAACGGGGCAACCACCATATAGGGTAACACACCCCGCGGATATGAGAACAGATTTGTACCATGGAGGTGTAGACTGGCCCCAAGCATTCTTTCCTCCGATGTGTCGTTCAGCTCCCATTACGATGGCACTTTAAGTAGAGCTTACTGTGCAGTAACCTATAACATTTCAATCAAATACTTTCCATTACTCAATAAAATTATTTGGTTCCAAGCCTTTAAAAAAAATAATTGCAACAAATCTAAACATGCTAAAATGGAAAGTAGTTTTTAGATTGGTATGGGTTAACACTGAAACCTAAAGGCTAGAATATATGAAATCAAAGTGTACACACACATCTATCTATCTAATATATATATATACCGACACTATAAAGCAAGTGGGCTGATAGTATACAGTAGATTCGGGGATGGTGACACCTTTACATCGAACTTTGCTTGTCGTGAAAACATTAGTTGACATTAGTGTTTTCATCTTCCACGTACCTATGAGCAATTTACTATATATTCGTGTATTGAAACTGGTGAAACAAATTTCAATGTTTCAAAATGTAAAAAGGTCGAAAAGCCTCAGACAACTTATTGCAGAGATATATTATCTTGTAAACTATTAGTACTTACCTTGTGAGCTTATTTCAATTTATTTTTAACACCTTTAGGCAACTTTGACTCACCCCGAATAGATTATGGGAAAATTAGTGGAATGAAGAAAGTGATAGGATACAAGACAACTTCGAGAAAACACACACACACTCGATGTTTGTCCATTACAAAGCTCACATGGCACTAACCGAGATCGAACCGACTACCACACACACCAGAGGTAAATGCTTCACGGTGTAGCTACCGTGACATTTCTTGTCTTGTGTGTTCTGAGTAATAACTTAGTTGTATATTGATTAGCATGGTGCAGTCTGTTACATTTTACTTTCGTTCCCATGGTATGCTGCTATATTTTTTACGAGACAAGACGAGACAAAACGAGACGAGACGGGACATAACCTCTCGAGACGAGACACGAGACGGGACGAGCACATTTTTTCGAGACGAGGCACGAAACGAGACATGCTTTGCAAGAGACGAGACAGGCTGAAGTCTCGTCTCGTGGCAACACTAAAGATGATCCCGATAAGTGATTTTCTAAACTGTTTTGAACAACGGAAGGATCGTTTGCAGAAATGCGTTGCAGTCCATGGACAATACTTTGAAGTTGATGAAAATTTGATGTAAAAATATTAAGAAATAAAGAAGTTATGACGAATTTCCCGTTTTTTAGGGGTCCCCCCTCGTATGTTGATGTAAATGGAAGAAGTTCGGAAATAGTACTGCCACTAATTTCATTGTACTTTTTTCGAGCACAAAAGTCACAAATTGACAAGTTATCGAATTTCATTTGCAGTGAACTGTCAACAGACATTTCCAGCAGACCCTCAGAAGCAATTTCGCGTACCCCCAAGGGTACCCATACCCCCAGTTGAATAACACTGCCCTAGGGGACCCCTACGCGGTCGACTATGCATACGGCTCTTAGGAAAGGGGCACTGTGTATTTTCAAAAGAATGTTCTTTTTGTTTTTCGGAGAGGGGGATTATCTCTATATCTGAAATTTAAACAAGTACGGGATTATATCTGGCAAATTACATTTTTCGAAAACATAATTTATTAAGGGCCGTATGTATAGTTATTTTGTAGGCTACTTAGGGGCTACGTACGGGACACTTGATAATTTCCGTTGCCGAGTTCTCCCGCAGGGTCAAACAAGCCCGCAACCTCCCAGCAAGAGAAGGGGTTGGCTAGGGGTGCTTCGACGCACCTTTGTTAACCCGTAGCAGTTCCTGTTGTATAAAATGCATATGCTTCGTGCTAACCAAATATTTGAATATGTTAATGAGTTTGTGGAATTCGTTAAGCTGATTAAGCGATAATAAATTACATATTGTGATGGCACTCAAGTTAAATATATATATGTGTGGCACGAATTGTATGAAGAACCAATTGACGAGGACTGGATTCAGTGCATTAATTTTGAACGATGGTGACATGTTCAGTGTTCGTCTTACGAAGGGGATTTGGGTTTCAAGTATGATAGGTGTTGAGTGCGCCCTCTTAGGGACCACCGCACTCTTTGGGACAGTGGTTCTTTACGCATTTGGGTTTTTTCACTTTTTAACGTATATCTCCATATCTACATTTAGTAGTAAAGTTTTCCATTTCTTACAATGTAGCGTAACCTTCCATTAAAATTATATTCAATTTACATAATTTTTACTTCATTATTTTTGGAGCTTTTTCAAGATGAATATTAAGTGCGTACTCTTTGGTAACCTTCCTCTATATATATATATATGTGTGTGTGTGTGAAAACAGGATTGAAGTCCATTTTATCCAGTGTAAACCTGAGGGTCAAAGTAGGGGGGGGCTATAGCCCCTATAACCCCCATGGATACGCCCTTTATATATATATATATATATATATATATATATATATATATATATATATATAAAAAGAGCGCCGAGCAGCATTAATTGTATTTTGGTATTTCAAAAAATAAAAGAAAGAACAGAATTAAAGGAAGAAGGTAATCGAGAAACGTCAACTTCGAAAACGTTCCATACGAAATGACTGAAGAATGAAATTTACCTAGATTTATTACGTTCATTGGAAGATCATGGCACAAAAGCATGATAGAAATACTGAACTCACAACAAAATGTACTTATTTTCATCAGCATTTTCACTTGTCTCATTCAGTTAAGGTAAATATGTGTTCATAAACTGTTTGGTAAACGTGGACGATCAGAGTTTTTTGAATAATTCACTCATAATTGAAGAAAATAACTGATATACACTAAATTCACTGTTCATATTTTCGAAGTTTAAAAAAATCATTTTATTATAGCGTGGGAAATTCAAGAGCAAAATGAGAATTTCTGCCTCTTGAGATGGGATTTTACAACGTTTCAGGTTGGCATCACTGTATACACGTAAGAAAGCTTTTTTATAAGACATTTGGCCGGCTGTCCTTTCTGAAATACTTGTTTGGTTTATTGCAATGACACCTCGATTATTTAGTCAGTTATGCGTAATAAGGAACCGATCGGAGAAATAGCTATAACGGTTGATTATGCATTGTTTCAACGGTTGTATGTGACTTTGAAGTAGCAGTTTACAACGCAGTTCGAAACAGGCCCGGAACCAGAGGGGGCTATTGGGGCCTGGCCCCCTAAATTTTTCGTGGCCCCCTAGACCTTAACACAAAATGCTATTATTAATACAAAAAACACAATTTAGCTATTTGTAAGAGAATTTTTACTTATTTCCCCCCCTAACATATTCATGCCCCCCCCCCCCCAAACCTCTCTGGCTGGTTGCGAGCCTGGTTCGAAATAAGCTTGGAGATTATGTTTCTATACAATGATGCTTCTTCCATCTACAACAAAGTTCTAATCGTAAAATTCAAGAATTGGGTATAAAGAACATGTAGAGTTTTCTATATTCTGCAACAAAATTGATTCACTGGCCTCTCTTCCATGTGAAGATGTGTTTCAGGGCATAGAATACTTGAAACAGATAGCTCCTCCAGGCTGCCGCGGATCAAGGATATGATCAAAGGGGAGGCTAAACCATAGTCTGCCGCTTTATCCAGTGTGAAAGTAGGATTGAAGCCCATTTTATCCAGTGTATACCTGAGAGTCAAAGGGAAGGATATAGCATCTATAGCCCTCCCCTTGGATCCGTGCCTGCCTCCAGAAGCAGAAGATCTCATTCATTATTTTGATTCAATATACGTATCCAGTTCATACAGGAGATTAGGAGAAGAAGAAACTCTGAGAGTGAGACGCATTCCGCCACGGATTCCTCTCCAAAATTGGAAAGGACAAGAGTAAGACGCATTCCGCCAAGATGTCCTCTCCAAAATTGGAATGGGCATCAGGCCAAGGACACCGATTTATATTATATATATACAATAAAAAATAGGCTACATATAAAAATGTATATTCATAAAAATACATGGGGATAGGCGCCCTTGCATCAGGCTACTTTTGGAGAGAACCCACGAACAAATATAATATGCGAAGGTTGGAACAATAAGTGTTCCCGACTCACTGGATACAATCATCCAACAACATGGAAATTGGTTGAGTGCCTGCAACAGGACTACGTGGCAGTGAGGCACTGATCCTGCAGTATGAAAGGGGGCAATTGCCAAAGAAGAAGATGAAGTGAGGAGTTTATGTTGATTTGCTGAACAGGTTGAGAAATTTGTGTTCAGATTATATTGACAAAAAAAAAAAAAAAAAAAAAAAAACTCTTGAAGACTTCTTACGTACAACAGTCACCTACATTTGAGATTTTAAACATGACAGAGAACAAGGCGGTTATTGTTGTTGCATGTACGAGTGATTTATGAGGCTATAGTATAACGAAGCTAACTAGATTTGCATTATACAATATTAAATAATAATAAAATTATACAATAGTGTAGTTATTGTTGTTGCATATAAGTTATGTTCGCCTGTGTAAAGTTGGCCCCCCGAAAGTTTGGGCTACACGAGATCTTTATTGGGTCAGAAAGTACTTCATTTGGGCTGTTTGGGCTAGCAACTTTTAGCGTTTGGGCTACTCTAAAAACAAAGCTACAGCCTCACAAAGTTTGAGGGGCCAACTTCACATTAGCCCCCCAAGTGTTTGGGCCAGACGAGATTTTTATTGGGCTGGATAGTACTTCGTTTGGGCCGATTGGGTCAACAACTTTTAGCGTTTGGGCTATTATAGTTTCCGAAATATGGGCTATTAAACTTTTGAAAAGTGATTTTCCTGCTTCTTTTGTCGGGGTCAACTTCACTAATATGACATTTCTGACAAATACGTTTACTAGAATTAGCAGTACCTTCTGTCGACTAGCAGTGTAGTAAGGTTCAAGATTTGGGCTGTATTTGAAATAGTTGGACCTTCACAAAGTTTGGGGGACCAAGTTCAAGCCCTTGCAAGTGACCGGACCTGACTGAAATTTTACTGGGCTAGATAGTTTTCGTTTGGTGTGATTGGGTCAGCAAGTTTAAATGTTTTGGGCTATTAAGATTTGGGTGTATTTGAAAGAGTGTTAGGCCTTCAGATATTTTGCTGCCGGAAATAATAGGTTTTAATCTAATAGGTAGGGATTTTTCTTGTCTTATAAACTGTTTGGACTATACATCGGTGGAACGCCAAATGAAGAAAGATGCAATGTTGCCATCTTCCACACATTATGCAAGAGGTTTTGACACAGAATTACGTCATTATTAATTTCAACGATAGTACTAAATTTACATTTGGCAGAGGTTGGAAGTGGTCACCCAAAACAATTAAAATGATTCCGTGCAATTTCGCACCGTCTTCCTTATCGGATTAATCATTCTGCAGGTGGTCACCCAAAACAATTAAAATGATTCCGTGTAATTTCGCACCGTCTTCCTTATCGGATTAATCATTCTCACACGGTCCACCTGTCAATCATGTGATTCATCCTGAAACCGCTTTCACTATAGGGGAAAGGAATAGAGAACAAATGTCAACTAAGTAAGAACAGAAATTGAGCAAATACAAGTTGAAATAAATACGAACAATTGAATTAATATTACCTCAATTAAGCCGATGGCTTGAGCAGGCTGGGTTGAAATGAGTCCATCGGCTCGGTTTGACTCGGCTCAACTGAGCCCATGGCTCGAGTCGGCTCGGTTGGATGAGTTGTAAGCTTGGCCAACTTCTCGGTTCGGCTCGATAGTGAATGAGCTGTGACCCGAGCAGCTCGAGCCGTTGACAGCCCCAAATCCGGGCCGAGCAGTTTTGAACATGTTTGCCCGATGCTCTATAACTTTTAACGATTTTTGCCTCGAGCCCGGCTACTTGCTTCTCCGGAACTCAAACCGAGAACCTCGTAAACGGTGTCCTTGCCTCCTAGATTCGCCTCGGTTTTTGGTATTCAGATATAAACCACCTGTCTTTCCTCTTTATATGCTGTGTTGTTAATAATAATAATAATATTAATAACAATAACAATAATGTCTAGCAGTAGTAATATCATTGATAATAATTATTTTGTCTATGTAGGATACTTAAAGAAAGTACTTGAAATTACCCACACAAGATTTGGCTCAACTCGACTAGAAACTTAACCTGAATTCAGGTCAAGTTGGAGGAAATTATCCGAGCCGAGTTCTCGACTCAAGCTTAACCCTTTGGGGATCCTGGCTTTTTGGGCTATTTTTTAGACTTTCAGTCAAGCAGCTACTGTATCGTCACTATTTATCCTAGGATCATGGTTCATACCTCATTCTCTTTAGAATAGAGCTGGCTTTCAAATGATACCACTTGCGTGCTCATACCATATACCAGAAGCGGGAAAAAAATTGTCAAAGTGAAAATTTCGGAGGGAATTTTTTTTTCTCGAACTTTGCCCCCCCCTGGCCCCCCCTGTGTGATCGTAGCCATCTAAAAAAAATCTGAGAAATAGTACATAGTATACTAAATGTGTGAGCCAAATTTCAAGTTTCTATCTTGAATAGTAAGGGCGGGAGAATTTTTATCAAAAATTCCCACAGTGCCCCAAAGTACCATAAAACACTATGATCTCAGGGAAAAAAATTCCTGAGACATCCCTAATTACCCTAGGACTATAATCCGCCAATCATTCTCTTCAGAATAGAACTGTCTTTCAGGCGGTACCATTCATATGTCTCCATCATGTATCTAAGGCGGGAAATTCCTGACAAAAGGGATTTTTGGGGGCAAAATTTCCCTTTTTTCAACATTTGCCCCTCTGGACCCCCCCTGTTTTTACGCAGAAATCGAAAAAAAACTTCTGGTAAATACTACTCGGTGGACTGAATGTTTGTGCAAAATTTCAATCTTCTACGTGAAAAAATAGGCCTGCCAGAGAAAATTTCCCTACTTTGCCCCACTTTTACCCTATACAGAAGTATATTTGGATAAAAATTCACTGAGACGGCCCTAATTACCCTAGAATAATAATTCGACCGTCGTTCTCTTCAGAATGGAACGGCCTTTCAGACGGTATGACTCACGTGGTCCTATCATGTTTTTTTGGCGGGAAAATGACGAAAAACGGGATTTTTGGGGTAAAAAATCCCTATTTTTACCCCTTTGCCCCTCTGGTTCCCCCCCTGTTTTAGCACTGACATCGGAACAAAAAATCTGGTAAATAGTACTCGGTGGACTGAATGTTTGTGCAAAATTTCAATCTTCTACGTTCAAAAATAAGCCCGCCAAAAATATATATACCGACAATGCCCCATATTTCCCTATATAGAAGTAAATTTTTCAAAAAATCCCTGAGACGTCCCTAATTACCCTAGAATAATAATTCGAACGTCATTCTCTTCAGAATAGAACGGCCTTTCAGACGGTATGACTCACGTGGTCCTATCTTGTATGTTAGGCGGGAAAATGACGAGAAACGGGATTTTGGGGGTAAAAAAATCAGTATTTTTACCCCTTTTCCCCTCTGGTTCCCCCCTGGTTTGGCACTGACATCGGAACAAAAAATCTGGTAAATACTACTCGGTGGACTGAATGTTTGTGCAAAATTTCAATCTGCTACGTAGAAAAATAAGCCCGCCAAAAAATATTGAACATAGGCTTAGAAAATGAGAAAATAAATTTTTGACTTATGACGTCATCACCTCCTATGTCTGGACGCAGGACGGTCTGAAACCATACGTAATGTCTTCTACAAAGCCTCTGGACTTGGAAAACAAAAAAAACCCGGACGAAAAAGCTCAAATAGAAGAGAAATAACGCAATGTACCATGAAAAGTGCATATGGTACAAATTGTACCATAGGATCCCCAAAGGGTTAAAGATGTCTGTTTCGAGTCGAATCGAGTTTCAAAAGAACTCGCTCGAACTTGTTCCTGCCCATCTCCAAAAGCTGGAATAATGAATTATGAATTGTACAAAATGGATTGACGATGTACAGAAGTATGAATGTTCCAACTTAGCGATGTGCTGTTCGCTCGGAAAATATCAAGACAACAAGGTTCGTCTTCAAACCGCCTTGGAGTATAGAGCTAATGTTTTGTGTTTCACAAATCACAACGTTTTTCTATTCTTTTGGGCGGGCACATTTTTTTTTTTTCGATTTTTGAACTTCATAAGTGAATTCTCTGATGTGCTGCTTATTTTATTAATTTATTTATTTTAATTTGTGATTGTTCTATCTTCTATTTCTAATGATTACAATTTTCATGTTCCTTTTCTGTTCTTATTTATTTTTATTTGCTATTTTTTTTTTTTTGTTTTCATCTATTTCAATTTGTATAAGTTTTGTTATTTTTTTCCCTATTTATTTCAATTTCATATTGTTTATGTTATTATTTTCTCTCCTTCCTTACTATAACTTTAGTTTGCTTATCTTTTCTTCTGTCTTGTTCTTAAGTTATTTTAATTTCCGAATATTTTGATTATTCTTTTTGTGAAAGTGAAACATTTCCTAAGCTCTCCTCCTGTAGTATTAATTGCAATTGTTCATATTTAACTTGTGTTTGCTCTTTTTCTGTTCTTCGTTAGTTGGCAGTGGTTCTGTGCCCTCCATCTTCCTATAGTGAAAGCGTTTTCAAGATGAATCAAATTATTGACAGGTGGACCGTGTGAAAGTGCACGACACCTGCAGAATGATTAATCCGATCAACAGGACCGTGTGAAATTGCACCGTGAGAAAGTGCACGTCACCATTAAAATGTAGGTCATGTAATTACGACTCCGATTTATTTACGACCGTACCTGCGGGCACCGTGATCGCCTTTGGACGGGGGCATCGCCCCGGTTGCCCCAGCCTTGTTACACTCCTGGACCGAGGATGCATATTAGGGTGGAGCGAAAAAAAATATTTTTTTTTTCGAAATGCGAATTTGGATAGGGGGCAAAAGTTGCATCATATCATAATACTTTACCATAGAAAATTTTAGCTCTCTGAAATAATCTTTAGCCGGGGCGCAAGGGGCCTTAAGTTTGAGATTTTGTACGTCAATTTCCATTTGCTACGTAACTATTTGGCAGATCTTCGCTGGAAGCAGACTGTAAGTTTTAATGTAGATAGAGTGCAAAAGATGATCCTGTATCAGTACATAACAACAATAACTTTTAATTCACTAAAATTATTTTCAGCCGGGGCGCAATGGCCCTGAAATTTGGGAATAATTAGACGAAAAGTGATCAACTATAAGCAATTTGCTAGTTTGCCATAAAGAAGTTTTTTTGCTATTTAGTAACAGTCTTTTTCTGGTATAATGAACTTGTTAGCTGTACTAAGTCACTAGTATAATAGTTTGGTGGGTGTAGATAATAGGGCACAAAACGAAATCAGGGCGCGCGCTCATGCAGGTGCTAAAGTATTGTGCAACTGTTTGACAGCTTGACGATTGTCATTAGTGTGTTGTACCTGTGCTCGGGGGCATGTGTCTGGTTAGCGGCCGTGTTGCTACGTTAGTGATTTGATTAGTTTTGCGCTTTTGTAGTTACTGATGGGTCTATTATCTACCACTGTATTACAGCCTAGTATCTGGTGTTTTTGTTTTGTGCTATAAAGAAGAAAGATGGCAAAATCAACCAGGTAGAATATGTCATTAGCACAAGAGATGTTTCGTAGTGCCAAAGGTCGCGACTGGAGAATGCTTCCAACTTACGAAGACGTTATGGCATGTTATTTATTTACGCGTCAGAAGCTGAAGGGGGCGGAAGTAAAGAACCAGCAGAGAATTTGGTTTCCACCAAAGTAGCAGAAAAGGTGGAAGATTTGGTAAGGTGTTTCAATTCCTGTTGTTTCGCTCGGCCGTGTATCAATAGTGATCAACAGTTACCACAGGAAACTGAAAATATTTTTAAAATTGGCAGTAGGAGAGAGAATGAAAGAACAAATAAATTACAAGAATTGAAGAAGTAGGGCAATAAACCATTTGATATAGCAGCTTGGAAGTGTTTAGATTTCACGGTGTATCGTTGTACAGAACACTCCAAATGCCTGAATCGGAGAGAGTGTTTTATAGACCAAAGGATAAGCAGAAAAATGGTAATCGGTGGCATTGATGTTACTTGGAAAAAAAAAAAAAAAAAAAGAGAGAGAGAAGAAAGGAAAGCCAAAAAGCAACTTGTCAAACTTTCAACCAAAACAGTACCAGTTATATTATTGAATCTTTACGTTCCTCGTCATCTTTGGAAACAAGAAACGAAGGCAATAAAGAACACGCTAAAACTGGAGGAGAACCTGATTTTAGTTCGAAGTATCCTTTAAAGACAAGAAAGCAATCACAGATTAGATGCACGGAAATGAGAAAATTCCTCTCGACATTAGCAAAGTGAAGGAGAAATCCGGCGTGACTGGAAGAAAAATTGTAGCTATTGTTACTGAAGTTTTGGAAGATTTTAATATTGTGAGTTCAGAGCAGCTGCAAAACATAATTGATAGAAGTAAAATACAAAGAGAGGTTGCGAAAAATCGTAAAAGTGTAAGAACTAAAGCAGTGGTGCCTCCTCAATTGTCTATCCGTAGGTGTTCTTTCATGAAAAAAAAAAAAAATCTTTTCGATTAATTTTTACACCCCCTCAAACACATTTATATAGATTTTTAACCCTCCAAATATTTCAATGACGCAATATGTGTCATAGCCCACCTTTGTGGGCTCCCCTGACTAAAGTGACCGTTAATAAAGAGAAACCTCGTATCATCTATTTTGATAGGAAGAAAGACCAAACACTCGTAATGTCCGGCTCCGGAAGTCAGAGATATGAAGAGGAAAGAACATTATTGTGTCCTTGAAGAACCAGGTAATAAATTTCTCAGCTATGTCTCTTTGACAGTTTCAGCATCAGCAAAGAATACTGCTAATTCCATCTGCCGGGAATTACAAGAAAATAATGTGAACCTATGAGATATGGTAGCTATCGGCTGCGATGGTACTAATACTAATGTTGGGTCAAAAGGATGAAGATTAGAGTGCTCGAAAACCATTTAGAGAGGTCCTTGCAGAGATGCATACGTTTATTGCACATCATTGAACTACTACTTCGTCATTTATTGAAAGAAATCTATTATGTATCTACTGGTACTTTGTCTGGTCCTATTGGTAGATCATTGGTGAATTGAGAGACGAATCCAGTGTGCAGCGTCGGAAAGATTTCTTCAGAACTCCCACATACCTAAACGTGCGTCATCTCAGTTATGATCAAAGGTATTTGTATGAAATATGTCAATCTGTCATAAGAGGAGGCTGTGATAAAAACCTAGCAGATAAGAAATCTAGGAAACTTGAGCATACTCGCTGGTTAACAATGGGTGATATCAATAAAAATAAGTAACTACTCCTGAGAAGTCCTGCTCGAGAATCGGAGTAACTACGCCTGGAGTAATCTCCTCCCTCAATTTCGTATCAATAAAACAAGCCACTACTCAGGTCTAGTCTGCTCCAGATTTATGAACGTTTACTCGCGCTTCCTCTGCACGTAGCACTGAGTCGTATCAATAAAAGAAGTGATTACTCATTTCTCCCATTCATCGCGCAGTCATTTCGTTGTTTTTAAAATATGGCGTAGTATCTTAAAAGCCATGAAACGGGCAAGTAGCAACGATAGCTTCAACCAAAGTGCATTTGTGGATATTTTAAAAGAGTTTCCAGTGGTACTTTCAAAGTCACAGCTACCAGAAAGTAAACGAAGGAAAGCCGAAACTTTGAAGGTAATTACAGTGAAATGCAACGAAATATCAAATAACATCTACGACTGAGACACAAATTCAAAAGAGAATCTTTAATATTCGAGCGAGAATAAAACAAAAATAAAAATGAAGAAAAAATTAAAAAAAAAAAAGGAAAGAAGAAAGTAATACTGAAACCATGGGAATGAACCTATTTGAGCTGATGGATGTTGATTGGAATCCAGCAATATCAAGATTAACACGACAAGCACATATCACGTGTTGTCCAAGGTCTTTGTAGATTGTTTGGCTTTAAAAACGAAATCAGACACTTGGCTCCTTTGTTTTCTTTTTTAAAAAAGTCCAGCCACCCACGTCATAAATCACGTCATCTGATTGCATTATCCACACCATACGTGTCCCCTTTCGCCTTGACATAAACAAAATACATTCTCATGTATACACCCTTTCTATCAACGTTGAGTTGAGTTGATTATTAGTTTAATGTCCTTTTCAGTAGCGTGCCTATATGAGACAGAACCCACTGATTAACGTGGAATCCAAACCACATGAGCTCCTGCCGGGAATCGAACGCGGGTCTCCTATGCCAAAGGCATGTACGCTAACCGCTTAGCCACGAAATAGCTCTTCCTATTAACGTATTACTCTCCAAAATACTAGGTTTCTTTAATGCCACTTGTATATAGTCAAGTGCTCCGATAGCACCCGGAAATGTATATTGTTCTTGCCACTCTGCCTTTGCTGTTTGTATATTACGCACACTTCCGGAAACAATCCATTTTCAGGTAGTCATAGACAGTACTTTGAGCCACACCAGAATCCCCTGACATTCCGACCTGGAATCCCGGATCACTCACGTAACGCAAAAAAACCAAGGGCACCGATTTCTCTGTAAATTTGGGGGGAGAGGGCATTCAGATGCAGAAGGTATATATATCGGGATTTTAAGACAAATTGCACTCTAATTATGCCAAATATTGTATATTCATAAATACAATAGGGGGCCCACATGAGCTTTGGGGGGCCCGGGCCCCCGCGGGATCGGCGCCCTTGAAGAAAACCCGCATCTTTTCATCATTACGTAGTCCACCACCCCGAATTTCGGTTGATTCTCCTTAAAAAAAATGTTGTGCTAATCACTACATTTTCTTTCATAAACTTATAATGCTTTTTGTAATCTCCATTCCCAACATCTCTATGCAGTTTATAAGTTTTTCTATGTAGTAAAACAATCATATACTCTGCCATATTTCGCACGGAGTCACCTATTTAGCTTGCTCCACAAATTTGGAGAAGTTACTAGCATCACAGAGGAGTCTTTGATTTTTATTGATATCAAACGCGTAGTAGTTACTCGGCTCGAGAATAGAGGTGTGGTTACTTCAAAAGGGCGGGGCTTCTCCGAGGTCAGCCGAGACGACTAGTGCTCAGTTCTCTTTTTATTGATACCAATGCGAGTAACTACTTCAAAATTGGGCGTAATGAGTAACTTCTCCGTTTTATTGATATCACCCAATGGGTGATATCAATAAAAATAAGTAACTACTCCTGAGAAATCCTGATCGAGAATCGGAGTAACTATAGCTGGAGTAATCTCCTCCCTCAATTTCGTAGCAATAAAACAAGCTACTACTCAGGTCTAGACTGCTCCAGATTTATGAACGTTTACTCGCGTTTCCTCTGCGCGTAGCAGTGAGTCGTATCAATAAAAGAAGTGATTACTCATTTCTCCCATCCGTCATGCGGTCATTTCGTTGTTTTTAACCTATGGCGTAGTATCCTAAACGCCATGGAAGGGGCAAGTAGCAACGACGGTTTCATAGTGCATTTGTGGATATTATAAAATAGTTTCCAGTGATACTTTTAAAGTCACAGTTACCAGAAAGTAATCGAAGGAAAGTCGAAGCTTTGAAGGCAATTACAGTGAAATGCAACGGAATATCAAATACATCTACGACTGAGACACAAATCCAAAAGAGAATCTTTAATATTCAAGTGAGAATAAAATAAAAATAAAAGAGGAAAAACGGGAAACAAGAAAGTAACACTGAAACCATGAGAACGAACCTATTGGAGGTGATGGATGTTGATTCGAATCCAGCAATATCAAGATCAACACGACAAGCGTATATCACGTGTTGTCCAAGGTCTTTGTAGAACGAAATCAGACACTTGGTCCCTTTGTTTTCTTTTAAAAGAGTCCAGCCAGTCACGTCATAAAGCACGTCCATCTGATTGCGTTTTCCACACCATACGTGTCCCCTTTCGCCTTGACAAAAATATACACCCCTTCCTATCAACGTTGAGTTGTTGATTTTGAGTTTAACGTCCTTTTCAGTAGCGATGCTATATGAGACGGGACCCACTGATTAACGTGGAATCCGAACCACGTGAGCTCCCGCCGGGAATCGAACGCTGGTCTCTAATGCCAAAGGCAAGTACGCTAACCGCTTAGCCACGAAGGAACTCTTAATATTAGCGTATTTGTCTCCAAAATATTAGGTTTCTTTATTGCCACGTGTGTATAGTCAAGTGCTCCGATAGCACCCGGAAATGTATATTGTTCTTGCCACTCTGCCTTTGCTGTTTGCATATTACGCACGCTTCCGGAAACAATCCATTTTCAGAGTTCGCAATAATCGCATCCATTACACTTGTAGTAGTCATAGACACAGTACTTTGAGCCACACCAGAATCCCCTGACATTCCGACCTGGAATCCCGGATCACTCACGTAACGCAAGAAAACCCGCATCTTTTCGTTATTACGTAGTGCACCACCCCAAATTTCGGTTGATTCTCCTAAAAAAATGTTGTGCTAACCACTCTACATTTTCTTTCATGAACCTGTATTTATATATATATATATATATATATATATATATATATATATATATATATATATATATATATATATATATATAATCTCCATTTGCAACATTTCTGTGCAGTTTACAAGTTTTTCTACGTAGCAAAACAATCATATACTCTGCCATATTTCGCACGGAGTCACCTATTTAACTTGCTCCACAAATTTGGAGAAGTTACTAGCATCACAGATTAGTCTTTGATTTTTATTGATATGAAACGCGGAGTAGTTACTTGACTCGAGAATAGAGGTGTGGTTACTTCAAAAGGGCGGGGCTTCTTCGAGGTCAGCCGAGACGAGTAGTGCTCAGTTCTCTTTTTATTGATACCAATGCGTGTAACTACTTCAAAATTGGGAATAATGAGTAACTTCTCCGTTTTATTGATATCACCCAATGGCTTGTAGACTTTTGCGTCTATGTATATATACGCCAAATTCTTGAGAGAAGCTCTAAACTCTCGTAAAGTTCGTAGTAAAAGTATATGCACCAGTGTGGTTTAGCATAAAACTGAAACCTCTTCCCAAATACGGAGCTAAACATTTGTTCTTGACCATAAGACTTTCGAGATGTTTGCAAGAACCATACAAGACTTTTGTCAATAAAGTAATTTCCAGAAATGCATTCTATGCAAATTCTGAAAATATTCTTATTGCCATGATTGGTGACTACAGATCAGCTAGGCGAATCGTTGCTGCCGATAAAGTCATCAAATGCAGAAAACAATGTAAACGTTGTGGAACTCGTTCCTTCCAAGTGCCAGTGTTAAACTTCGAGGCCAGTAATTACACAGAAACGATAAACTAAAATGGGTGTAACAACAGAACTGCCAATATCCCCCTCCCTTCCTCCTTCCCTAGGTTCTACCATCAAAGTGAAACAAACTCTAAAAAACTTTCCAGGACCGAACCTCATACATGTTAAAAATTTGATTGAAATCGGTTCAAGAGTTATAGTAGTACTGGGGTCACCCTGTCTAACTTTGGACTTTGACCCCGACCTTTGTGACATCATAGGTCAAATGTCTATGACCTTGGCCCGGGGTCAAAGACCTAGGGATACTTAGGACCACCCCCTCTAAAATTTGGGAGGGGTACCTTGGCCCACCCCTTAAATTTTAGAAATTGCCAAATTTAAACATTTGGTATCATAGTACTGGACCCTAATATATAGGGTGCGGCAGAAATAGTTAGACGATGTTTTTTTTGCAAATTAAATATTTTAATGACCTTTTATGAACAAAAGCAAATGCATTGTACATACAAAATACAAAGTCCAGAATGTACATACAAAAGCATTACATATGGTAACTACGTCTTGAAAATTATGGCAGTGAGGTGTGCACCATGGTTATTCAAACAGATCTCTGCACGTCGCCTCACAGCACTCACAGCTCGTTGAACCATGTCCAGCGGGGTTTGGTGGATTGCATGTTGAATGGTTCACGCAAATCCTGTAATGTTGCAGGTTTTGTTGCATACACTTGTTGATTGAAGTAACCCCATAGGAAGAAGTCACACGTCGATAGGTCGGGCGAACGTGCAGGCCAAGGAACATTGCCACGATGAGAGACAACCCGTCCTGGAAACATCCTCCCAAGAATGTTGATCGATGCACTTGCTGTGTGTGACGTGGCCCCGCCTTGTTGGAACCACATCTGTCTAAGGCGACGCCGTCGCAGTTCTGGGAGTAAAAAGTTTTCGAGCATGTCCACATATCGAGCACACGTGACAGTTACAGTGTTACCATCCTCGTCGTTGAAAAATTATGGTCCAATAATCACATCAAAATAAACACCGCACCATACTGTTACTTTAGGGCTATGAAGGGGCACTTCATGCAACAACCTTGGATTTCTGGGTGCCCAGTAACGGAAATTCTGCTTATTTACACACCCATCAATGTGAAAATGAGCCTCGTCGGACATTATTAACCTCTGTAGAAAGTTTGGGTTCTCATTAATCATTTGCATCAGCGTATTGCAGAATTGTACGCAAGCATTAAAATCCTCAGGGAGCAACTTGTAAATCATCTGAATTTTGAATGGGTGGAAGTGTATGTCCTGGTGTAATATTCGCCGCACACTCTTATCTGACATGCCAAGTGACACAGCATGCCGACGAGCTGAACGCCTTGGACTTCTAATTAATGCTTCTCGAACCCTCTCTATGTTGCCTGGTGTTCTCACTGAACGTCGACGACCTGGGGATTTCTTTGATCTTGCAGAAGCCGAAGCTCGGAACTTTTTCACCCAATTAAGAATAGTTTGTCGCGTCGGTACTTGTACATTTCTGCCAATGTTAAAATGACTCTGAAACTTACGCTGCGTAATTGTTGCAGAGTCTTTGTTTGAAGAAACACTCCACTGTGAAAGCGTGATGTTCGTTCGACCAACGCTCCATGGCTACTGACGGAAGGCTTACGTAATTCTTCCAATACTGCCCATGCGCACCGAACAGTCGAACAAACCTACATGCATACACAATGCTTTGAAACACTTTACAAAACAAAACAACAATGAGCACGTTATCTATCGGGTTACGTTTTCTATGTTCATTTTACATCGTCTAGCTATTTCTGCCGCACCCTTTATATTACTATAAATTTGGGTGGTCCACCTCGTTCCCTTTTAGGGGTACACAATTGCCAAAATATAAACGCAAGCAATACGTAGTACCACGTGTTTGGTTTTGACCTAAGTTATCCCCTTTGATGAGGTCCTATTACCTTATATGATTATAGGGATCCATTTCTTATCATAAGACATGGGTATATTGATGCACCCTTCTTAAAATTTGGGAGGGGTACATTGACCCACCCCCCTTCAATTTTTGGAAATTGTCCAATTTAAGCATAGGACCTCAATATGTATCATGATAAATTTCGGTGGTCCTTTCATGCGTACAAAGTTGCCAATTTTTTAGTACAACAACGTATTCGGTTATTGACTCAATTTATCCTATTTGATAAGGTTATAAGGTATGGACGGGTATCCCCTTTCAATTTGGTAGGACCCTTAGGGTGTCAAATGCTAGTACGGTTACGTGATCGATGATTTGGTTTTGATACGCGACGAGGTCCCTGGTCAATGTTCTCGAGGAGTTAGGTGGAAATTTTGAACAAGATTGATAACCAGGGTTCTCGTCTTATATCGCACAGTTCTTTAGGAGAATCTGATAACGTTGTATGTATCATATTGATGAAATGAACAATAAAAACACATAGATAAGCATAAATTGTATTTTATTCATTTTTCTGGTTTCTTCTTTTTCTTTCTTGTTACACTTAGGTATTGACAATCTTTGTATATTGAGCTGGGTTTCTTCATTAGACCTCCTCCTCTTCTTGATTGTGATGATTTGTTTCCATGTTTCGCAGCATAGCACCGATTTGCAAAGCTTCGTATTGTGAATTCTGTAAAAAGAACGAGGAAAAAGATGATTAGTATAGAAATAGATGATGATAAAACAAATACACTCTCAATGATACATATGATAAAATTACCTGGAAGGTACATCGTAGTAGTCTACGATCATTATCCGTGGGTACTGTTGTGAACAAGTATTGAATTTTACGCAGATTTTCCTTGGGCTTTACAGCACAAATAAAAATAAGAATAATAGCCACTTACAGATGAACCAAGACTTTGCATTTGGCTATTATTATATTTACAGTACATACAATGAACTTTTAAGAATGCAACATGTTGTGGTACATAAGGAGGGAGGCCATAGCTGTCAAAATATTCTCCAACACCGCGATTATCAATATAAATTGCAATCCAATGGCTTCCTAATTTTGTGGATGGATCTGTATTTACAATGATTGCCAGAGGAAGGGAAATCCATGAGGGCAACTCATCCCTTGCAAATACCCCGGTAAAATGATTTCTGAATAATGGACTACCGTTTAAAACACTAGCTAGTTGTATTCAACATCGTGAATGGAAATGATACATAACGTATACGTACCTTGTAATTTAAAAGTCCAGGATAATGTTGCGCTGGTGGTCGATCTCTAGGAGTGAGGAAAACTCCCCATACACAATACAGTTTGCAGGTGCTGCTAATTTCTCTTGGAAATGAACTTCCAATCGGATGGCTCCATGTCGTTGTAAATTCCAATAGTGACAATCTCCAGCAGAGGAATCGAGAGTTAGGTCAAATACAAACAGTGTATATCCATTCTTGTAGTCGGCTCTTGAAATTGTATTTCCAGTATTCGTAAAATGTATGCCAGAGCCTGAGAACAATGTGTGGTACGATGAAATGTAGAGATTTTCTTCAAAGCTGGATAGCAATGGTTTTGAAGGTACAGCTTTTCCATCCACGTACAATGTAAATAAATTAATGTTTAGATGATGAAATTAAAATGGATTGCTGGAAATAGTTCCACTGGATGCTTCATTCGATGTAAATCCTACGATAATACGATTTGGCAATTTTCCCATAAACAGCTTATCAATAGTTTTGGATTGTATATCCTTCGGGATGGTAAATGATTTCATTTGAACCCTTGTCAGAGGATACTTTGCCGGTGTAGATTGTAAAATTTTATTGTGCGCCAATTTGACACTAGGGCTAATGCTGACTTTTTTCACCTGCAACGATGCATCTAGAATATTGATTTTTGCATTGACACCACTTTCACTGGCCATGAGACAAAAGTTTGGTTTTGCAGGAATAAGTTTCACACGTAATTCCACTCCATGAATTAAAAATTTATCTTGATTAAAAATGTCACAATGAAGATGTAAAATCATATCGAAGCGTTGTTGAAATCCTTTGTTCTCCCTGGTGGTTGCGTTCATATGACCAGCCGTATCTTGAAACCACATTGCTGTTTGTAAATGTGTATTTTTTAGCTCCATCACTATAATTAAGTAGTTTTTCCAGGTACGAACGATATGGATGATTATGTGACGGAAATGAAATCAGTTTATTGTTCAAGTAAATTTGTACTTCACTAAACATAGCATTTAGAAAATCATGGACAGGTGCAATTGCTTTATCCGTTTCGGTGAAGGAGGAATCATGTAATTTCACACTTTGTGCTTGGATGTACAATAAGGTTTGTGGCAAATCAATATATTCATCACTGCTACCACTCACTACAAATTCTATTGGTGAATTTTCAGCTATTGAACTAATTGGTTTGTAGCCAATAATACGATTGTCCAGAACACTGGTTTGCGTGGGTAACGTTGAAAAAATGTCCAATTCACTTTTTATACATTCACAGGATTGATGATGCAAGAAAGCCATCGTTGAATTAATCAAAAATATCTGGTGACGATGCCAATGATCTCTTCTTCATCTTATGTGATAATTTACTTCTCTTCGTAGGATTGATGGTGTTGTTGATCGTTGGAAGGTCAACCCCAAACTGAGAGCAGTCATCCCATTTTCGTTTATGATATCCACTTCCCAGCATAGTTTTCAACTTATTTTTAGCTTTTTCTTGTAAATTTGATTTTGCCTCTTGCATCCGTTGATGAAACGATTCTTCCAGCGGTTGATTCGAGATCACAACATCATTAATCATATTGGCATCTGATTTTAATAACTCTTTTCCTACACTTTTAGCTCCTTGCTTCACAAGTGGTAACACTGAACGGAATAAGCCACCAAGGGAACTTCCAATGCCATGTCCTGCTTGATAGGGACTTCCCACATAAACGTTGCCGATACCGGATAACGCTTGTTTTTGGTAGTATTGCAAATACAGATCAGTCATGACGACGACGATAGAAATGTAGTTTTGTACACACCGTTCCAAAAGTGAATGACATACGATGACCTGTGGTATCTCTTATATTGATTTGTATTTGCTCAAAATTCATTTTTTCCATCGGAACATAATGTGCAGGATTAAAGATTTGTACTGCATGACTTCCAAAAGTATGATTCACAGGATCCATGTTGACAATTCGTAGCAAGGGTACCATTATATCTCCAACAATGACAGATTCAATAATGTCACAGTAGACGTACATTTGTGATGGTAAACCTAATCGTACATCTGGTGTATATTGTACCTTTTGCACATCTTTTAAATCACTTTTCGATTCAAATCCAAGCATTAAACTAACACTTAATGAAAATTGTACAGAAGTATGGATTTTCCTATTGGGATGTCTTATGAGGCATATATTATTAGTTGCATCATGAGATATAAATAAATTGGTTTCTTTATGATGTGTATTAATTGCATGAATAAGATCTCGTATATTGTTATAATAGCGTACAGGAATCGTTACAACCTTCCACGGTTCCTGATCATTACTACTTGATGATTTGTAATATATTTTGTTTTCACTGCTAATGTTCTGTAAAGAATGTGGATAATGAATCTCTACAATTGCCACATCCCATTTCTGGCGAAACTTTACACGTCGTTGTAATTTCGTAATATATGAAGTCAATGTATTTTCTGGAAAATAATCCATGGAACTATTACTGGGAAGTGTAACGTAAAAACCTTGATCAGGTTCCATTCTTCTTCTTCTTCAATGAAGTTGCAGGGATCCACGAATTGAATGAGGTAGGATATCCTTTCCACTGGACGAGATACTTCTCTCTGCGACCTTTTGTTCTTGTACGTAATATTTTATCGATGAGGAACGTCGAAGGGAGCGGTACGGGTTGTAATTCTTCTCTGTAGAAAACACCATCGATGAGTTGATGATTTAAATCCTCTAGTCGATACACTAGTGAGTTTCTTCGTACAATGGCTTTTACTCTAAATATTTCCCAAGTCCAGTTCTCGAGGTAACCCTTGTCAAAGATACGTTTTGTTTTACTAATACGAACAGTATCACCAACAGATAAACCCGTATCTTGTTTTGAACGTTGTAGTTTTTTGTCGTATAAATTATGCCACACCTCCAGTAAATTGTCCTGAGAAACGTTTGCAGGTGTCATTTTAATACTGGAATGCCGACTTTCATTGTATGCTTTTACAAGTAAAGGCAATACTTTGATGTAATCGTATGTTTGACATTTGGTAAAGAATTTCCACATACGATGTTTCAATGTCTGATTAAATCTTTCTGCGATGCTGGCTTTAATATCTGAATCCTTTTTTGTAACATGTTGCACGTTGTGTTTCCTGAGAAACTTTTGTACTGTCTTGTTGGTAAATTCAGTTCCTTGATCACTACGTAGCACAATTGGTTTCCTGTCCTGGAAACTCATTTCAAATGCATTCACTATATCCTCGGCACTTTTTGATTTTAGTGCTACAGCCCACCCGTACCGATTAAACACATCAATCACTGTAAGAATATAGCGGTAATTGTCATTATAGTTTTGAAGTGATTGTAAATCATTTAAATCACATTCCCATTGATCATCAATATTGTTGACAAGATAAAAATCTCTACGGAAACGACGACGTACAGGACGATGTACCGTGTAGGTAGGTTGTTTGTTTAACCAAAGTTTTATTTTGGCTAGAGGTATAGGTTTTCCTGTGGCTTGCCATAATTTCTTTGCAGTAGAAAACGATGCAGAATGTGCTGGATTGTAATAAATGGATTTCAACTTTTTGTTCATGGTTTGTACGTTGACCATTGTGGAATACGTTTTCTTTTTGGTCGGACTTCTAAAACATCATCATCATCTTCTTCTTCTTCTCCGGAAGAATATAATTCAGGTGCAGGTTTTGGTGGTGCAGATCCTTCAGATGCTGTTGTACTATTATGCTTGACAATATAGTTTAATCTTCGTGGATTACCAATCAATTCTTGAGGTGTGTTTGACGATGCAAGGTAGTTGCAAAACAATTCCCAGCCTTGAGGATTAGAATGTTTCCTCGGTCGAGTCACATCACACATTAAATCTACAATATTGGATCCATATAGTTTATTATCGTTGATGTACACTGTTCCTTTATGATCCCACGTAATTGCGTCATCTTGTTTGAAACGACGGAATAGTAGTTCGGCTTTCTTACGATACATTTGTGGTATTGCGGCTAAAATTTCTTGCTTCGTGCTATCATCAACATTCGGAACGTCACCATCAGGTTTCATTGATGTAATTGTAAGTGGTATTGGTTCTTCTTGTTTACGTATCACAAAGATATTTCTGTAATATTCTATTGTACTGATTTCATTTTTCTTCATTTGGATACGATGTATTCAATATAGATTGCATTTCACGATTGAGATTAGATTCTCGATTTTCACTCGCACGGGATGATGATGCATGCATTCGTTGAAGCATTTCTGGTGGCACTAAAACCATCTTCTTGCTATGTTCCATGATGTTTATTGTTTAAACAAATTACTGGATAACACACTTCCTACAATAGGTGCAAGTAATGCAGGTAAGAATCCTCCTTGTTGTACGGCTAAATGTTTCTTCTTACCCAATCATTTTGTATTGTCCACGAGATAGCGGAGCGTGTTCTTGTAACGCTTTAATCTTGCCTTCTGCGCACTTGTCAGTGGAACATTGCCTTTTAAGACATTATAACAACATTCACAAATACTATGAATTAATGAAGCGTCTGCATTGGCAATAATAGCTTTACGCAATCTTGGTTTAGCTTTGAAAAAATGAAATGAATCTTTGAGTTTTACGTCCCACGGTTATGCTGGTGAGGCTAAAGGAGACGGTGATGATGAGTAATGAATGAGATGGTGGAATGAAGAAAGTGGGAGGAAACGGGAGAACCCCGACGAAACCCACGCACACGTGGTTTAGCTTTGTGCAGAGCACGTAGCAGATCAGCGTGTTTCACTGTAGGAAACATCGTGACAGACTAAGTCATCCTTTTCACATGCACAATAATTTAAACATGTTTTGTTGGTACGTAAACGTAATGATGCAAATCGTCGGGAAAAATATTTGTACGAAATCGCATTTCATCGGGGTATCTTGTTTAAGATCCATCAGTAATTATCCATGTGGATTTCTTGTTGCGTCTGTGTAACTTTCCTGTAGAAACAGTGAATGCTCAGGCATGTTTTGATAACTCATATGCTTGATTTGTGACTTGTCACGTGGATTTTTAAACAACACCAAATATGAACAATTTAAACTCATATTTCTATTTGCTTTACTTTGATGAAATACATTTTGTGTTATAAAATAATCACTCATATTTCGATGATGCGATCCTTTTGTGAACATATCAACAATATCACTATTCACTTCTCGCATATGGTCATCAATAATATTCAAATGTGGTCCATCTTGAGGCTGAAAATCTTTCATTCGTGGAAGTCCTTCGTGAAATTCTACTTGAACCGGCATTGTTGCATACACGTGTTGTTCAGCATAATACCAGTATATGTTACGAAATTTCGCATTGATGATGGTTGGGAGATATGACAGTAATGGCTTCACAAAATACGTTTTTCCACACCCACTAGGTCCTGCGAGAATACAGGTAAATGGATGCTTCCACTGTGTATCAATGATGAACAGTAACACCTTGTTTCAAATAAGATGCATATTTAAAGTGATTTCATTTTTTTTTTTGTTTTAGTTTGTAAATTCTTGCACTCACTGGTAAACATTGGCGAGAAACGGAAAAACCGTTTATGTGTTTATCGAATAGTTAAAAACCGTTTATTTGTTAATCAAATAGTTAAAAACCGGATAAAGTTTCACGGTTAATCGTGAAAGTTGATAATGATTTTAAATTCTATTTGATATTTTGTTTGAAATTTGTTTGAAAATTTTACTTCAAATTTATAGTTTGAAAAATTTTTCGTTTCAAAAATCTTGTTTCAAACTTTTTGTTTTGAAAATTTTTAGTTCGAAATTTTTGTTTGAATGCTTTTGTTTTCAAATTTTTGTTTTCAAAATTGTTTATTTTGAAATTTTTGTTTGAAAGTTTTTGTTTTGAAATTTTTTCGTTTCAGAAGTTTATTGAAAAGTTTTCGTTTGAAATTTTTGTTTGAATTTTTTTTTAAATTTGGTTTGAAATTTTTTTGAAAATTTTTTCGTTTCAAATTTTTGTTTTGAAATTTTTTTAATTTGGATATTTTTGTTTAAAAGTTTTCGTTTCAATTTTTTGTTTTGAAAATTTTGGTTTGATTTTTTTTGAAAGTTGAAAAGTTTTAAATTCCATGATTCTTGTTCAACGTTTCCAACTAATTCCTAAACATTGACCAGGGACCTCGTCGCGTATCAAAACCAAATCATCGATCACGTGACCGCACTAGCATTTGACACCCTAAGGGTCCTACCAAATTGAAAGGGGATACCCGTCCATACCTTATAACCTTATCAAATAGGATAAATTGAGTCAATAACCGAACACGTGGTTGTACTAAAAATTTGGCAACTTTGTACGCGTGAAGGGACCACCGAAATTTATCATGACACATATTGAGGTCCTGTACTATGCTTAAGTTCGACAATTTCCAAAAATTGAAGGGGGTGGGTCAATGTACCCCTCCCAAATTTTAAGAAGGGTGCATCAATATACCCATGTCTTATGACAGGAAATGGACCCTATAATCATATAAGGTAATAGAAGCTCATCAAAGGGGATAGCTTAAGTCAAAACCAAACACGTGGTACTACGTATTGCTTGCGTTTATATTTTGGCAATTATGTACCCCTGAAAGGGAACGAGGTGGACCACCCAAATTTATAATGATACATACTAGGGTTCTATACTATTATACCAAATGTTTAAATTGAGCAATTTCCAAAATTGAAGGGGTGGGCCAAGGTACTCCTCCCAAAAATTTCAAGGGGTGCATCAATGTACGTGTCTTATGATAGGGAATGGACCCCTATACATAACCATATAAGGTAATAGGACCTCATCCAAGGGGATAAATTGGGCCAAAAAACCAAACACATGGTTGTACTAAAATGTGGCAATTTTGTACTCATGAAAGGGAACAAGGTGGACCACCCAAATTTAGAATGATACATACTAGGGTTCTATACTATTATACCAAATGTTTAAATTGGGCAATTTCCAAAATTGAAGGGGTGGGCCAAGGTACTCCTCCCAAAAATTTCAAGGGGTGCATTAATATACCCATATCTTATGAAAGGTAATAACACCCTGTATACGCCCATATAACCATATAGGGTAATAACACCACATTAAAGGGGATAAATTAGGTCAAAAACCTCCGAAATTTTAATTTTTGGCAATTTTTTACCCATAAAAGGGAACGACATAGACCGCCATACTGATAGAGGTACTCCCATGGGCAAAAAATATTGCGCGTATACTGTAACTCACGATTTTTCGCAATTATTCCATTTTCCTTATGTTTATGGGTAAAATTCAGTTATTAGTATCTGGAGATAATAGAAAGCAATCCATCTAAGGAGATATTTCCAAAAAATATAATAAAATAATAAAAATATAAGCAAAAAACAAAATTATGTTCGGTTTTGTGTATACTGGCAATAATGTTTTCGAGGGATTTTTTGCAGTAGCACAGCACGATTGCAGAGGGAATAACTTTAGTTGAATCAAGGAACTGAAAAGTGGACTAATATATTGCATTTATTGGCTTAAATCTAGGGTGTAAATTGTCTACCAAATATAAATTAGCTTCTGTAACCAAGATGTTATACGGAAGTATAGAAACAAAGAGAAAAACTGTTGTCTTAAGTTTGGAAGTGACATGCTCTATAGCCATGAGCATTTATTTGTTAAGAAAAAGACAGGCAACAAAAGGTAGTCTGTGTGCTCAAGTTGGTAGAGTGGCGGACTAGTAATTCTTATATTGTTTTGACACCAGATCGAATCCCATGCGATCCCATCCAATTTTTTCTTTAAAAAACATTGTAGAAAATGTATAATTTTTATGTTAATAAGAACCGACACAATATAATAATGAAATAACTTTTTGTTTTTTCTGATGACGTATTTATTTAGAATTAGTGTATTATTACTAATAGCGATTGTTTTCAGTTTATGGTATGATATGCTTAATCATTCCCTCTCCGTCAGCAGAAGTAACTTCAACTCACTGCGAGTGTCTATGAGTCAGGAACAGTAAAAAAAAAAAAAAAAAAAAAACATGCGCGACCTGCTGCCTTACACACAGCGTGGCGAACACAGTCACAGCGATAGCTCGTTGTCATGAAGAAAAAAAAAGCTGATGTTAAATTACTGTTCTAGTGTTTCAGTGTGTGTGTTTCTTTTTAGAGTATTGACTCTCTCTCTCTCTCTCCTTTTGTTTCATATCAACAAGTGCAACAAATGCAATCATAAGTCTGTGTAAGGAAATAAAGGATGCTTTCTTTAAACAAAACTAAATTAACAGCTCTATTTGTGAGGAACACGAATGCTTCCAAAAGATGCCATGGATATTAATTATAATCATACCGAATTATACAGTAGCGTGAAAAACTGATAATAAAATGATGTAACATGCATAAGCTTTTTTTTTTCTAGCGTGACAACACATTAAACATAACAAATTAAATTTTTGGGATTACAAATTATCACCTTACGTGTCGGTATAGGCCTATTCGTTTTCACAGTCGAGCGACGAAAGAAGAAAGTGTGGTGATAGTTATAAAAACCGAATACCAGATTTCAATGAATTCAAGCTACAATGCTCCTACATATCGAAAAAATATTTTTCGATGTCTGTCCATCTATTCGTCTCTCGGTTCGTCACGCTTTTACATGCACTCAAATAGAGGCCATACTGTTCAACGTATCTGGACCGAATTCTAGACATAACGTTTTAATAACATACTATCTTTCGAATTTTATATCCTTCGACACCTAAAAGTAAGGGTAATTTACTGAAGGATTAAAATTTAAAATAATTCAATTTTCTCAAGAAAAAAAAAGCTGTGACGATTTTATTTACTTTTTATAAATATATATTTTATTAACAAATATCCACCGTATATGAATATTTTTTCTGAGAAAATATATATGGTGTAATTTACTGTATGGTATGCGTTCTTTTTCCACAATTTTCTCAACCACGTTTCATAAATAAACGTATTATTAATAACCTAACAATATGACAACCCGTTCGAAGGAGTAGTTTACTCTTAGGGTGAGCTTTCCCCCAATGGTTTTCCCATTAATGCCTCAGGCAATTTTGTTCATATTTCGTAAAGAAATGTTTCATTAATAAACTAAGATACAGCATAAATCGTTTATTCCGTTAACATACAGAAGTGGTTTTCTCAAGGGTTGATTTTTTTTTTTTTTTTGAAAATTTTCTCATTAATAACTGAGACAAATTTCTTCTAATTTCAGTAAAAATATTGTCTGTAACACTCTTACAATATGCATAACTCGCTTGTTCCGAAAAGAAAAATCCAAAAGAGAGAGTTTACTTTGACAGTGAAATTTTTCCCGACGATTTGCTTAAAAATTATTCGATATACTGTCAAAATTACAGATAGACGACTTTACCTTTGGGGGTAAGCTTTTCCCGATGACCTTCCTAAAAACAACTCAGGAGATGTTTGTTGTTCATATTTTATAAATACATGTTACATAAATAACCTAGCTATATGGTATAATTCCCTCATCCGGAAAATCTAGAAGTGGTATAATACTTTTGACAGTAAGTTTTACCCTGCGATTTTCTCAAGAACGACTCAGGCGATTGTGTTCGTATTTCATAAATAAATGTTTTATGAAAACACTAACAATATAGCATAGCTTGTTTGTCCTGAAAAGATCCACAAAGGATAATTTATTCTTGGGGTGACTTTTTTCATGATTTTCTCAGAAATTACTCAGACGCTTTTGCTTATAGTTCGCATACAATTATATCCTTAATAATTCTAATATATGGATCAAGTTATTTCTAACCAAAATATAACCAATGGGTACTTTACTTTTGGGCCTGAAGTTTCTTCTAGCAAAGTTTTCCAAAATATTATTTTATTCGCAATTTCCCAAATAAATGTTTCAATAATAGTTGCAGCCTAACACGAGTCAGTGTAAGAAATTCAAGCGAGAAAGTACAGTGCGTTTGCTCCGTACCCTTTCTTAAATGTATTTTTAATGTTACACCTAATCACAATTTTCCGAACAAAATCGAAACCTCTTTTTAAATGTGCCTTGTTGTGGTCAAATGGTTCAAGTGCATTGGTTCTGGATTTGATTTCCAGTGAGAGCTAGTGTATTTTTGTCAAAGAGATGTTACACGTCGGTGCAAAGAAAAAAGTGTTTAAATAAGCCTAACCAAGCTAATCAACAAAGAAATAATACAATGTTACGAAATTATCGTAGAAACATTGTTAATATTAGGTAGGTGCGACTGAAATGTCCAAACGATGATTGTCAATTCCAAAGGTAAAAAAGTGAAAAATACAATGCCAGGTTAATCAGTGGCCTCTAGGTAAAGCTATCCTACTAACATAAGAAGTGATTGAGACGCCAAAAAATGTTGTAATCGCTGGGAGACATGTTAGGAGAATACAGAGGTGAGAGAGAGTTTAATACTGCGAATCATGGATAGTCTTCACTTTCGTTTGAGGGCGAATATTGAAGTCCGTAGGCCTACATAGGTTTGCATTGAAATGAACATTCTTTGTTTTCGGCCGGCGGGAGCTCAGGTGGTTCAGATTCCACTTTAATCCGTAGGTCCACGTCTCATATAGCCTCGCTGCTGAAAGGGACGATAAACTCAAAATCACATCACACATCTTTGTTTTCGCCTTTGTTTTAGCCCATAAATGTCTCTGTTCATGAGCTCCTTAGTGGATATGCGGTTAGCGTATGCGCCTTTGGCGTGGAAGACACGGCTTCGATTCCCGGCGAGAGCTCAATGGTTTAGAGTCCACGTTAATCAGTAGGCCGAAGTCTCATATAGCTTCGTTGCTGAACGAGACGATAAACTGAAACTCAATGTCTTTGTTCATAAATTTCTTTGTGTATGGTTTTGCATATACGTGGCATGGATATTAAATTTTGATTTCTACGCCATATGTATCTAATTACATACACACCTATAAAACGAACACAACAAACTTGGAATATCTACATTGTTTGCGTATGGAAAATCATCACGTTCTGCTGCACAGGAGAGCCGTGTGTATGGAATTCCATACACGTGGCAATCAACCTATTAAGAAATGTATAATAATAATAATAATAATAATAATAATAATAATAATAATAATAATAATAAACAGAAAACGATACGATCATTTACATAATTTATAAACATAAGTTAACATTTAGTAAGCATATAACTGCAATGGAATTAAGTTGTTTCTCTCTCTCCCTTAACGCAACAGCCCTTATTGTGCTAAGGCGTAGAAGAGAACTCACGATTTGGGGCGGTGTGCGGTCAGAACATCGGATCCCTTTGTTGTTAGTCCTAGCTTTCTAGACGGATGCAGTTATTCCCGATAGAATATACAAGCAAATAGACTTTTGCATTATCCCTCAATGTGATACTTGTGGTTGCTTAACCGTATACAGACAGCTGTCCATGGAAGAATCGTTGATAATAATAATAATAATAATAATAATAATAATAATAATAATAATAATAATAATAATAAATAACAGAAACTCGACAAATATTCTTGCAAATAATAGGAAACAGTTTGTGTCACACTGTTCACTTTGCTAGACACACCAGTGTGCCGCGTTATACCAATTGTGCCACACTGGAATATAGGGTATGGCTTTTTAATTTTTTCCAACTATTCCAACTGCTTCAATTGAAATGGATCTATAACAATAAGAGAGTGAATTTAGTCTTCTTACCCTTCGATTTAGAAATAAGGTTCGCGAGAATTTCATAAAAGAATAATATACTCAGAATTGTATATAGTAGTTTGTTTTATTCGAAATTACATACTTCCTACAACTGTTTTTTGATTGAAATGATTTGAAATTAAACCTTTAAGTTTTACGTACCACGTTATGCCGGCTAGGCTAAAGAAAAAAATCTTTGGGTTTTACGTCCCACGGTTATGCCGGTTAGGCTAAAGGAGACGGTGAAGATGAGTAATGAATGAAATGGCGGAATGAAGAAAGTGGGAGGAAACGGGAGAACCCCGAGAAAACCCACGCACACTAGGCTAAAGGAGACAGTGATGATAAGAAATGAATGAAATGGTCGAATAAAGAAAGTGGGATAAAACGGGAGAACCCCGAGAAAACTCACGCACACAGTGTCCAGCACAAGGTTCACTTGGCGCGAGCATAGATCGAACCAAGGACTCCACGCACAAGAGGAGAACGCTCTACCACTGAAACACCGTGGCCTCTGAAATTGCTTAAAGGAGAAAGGGACTACTTTATGAAAACTTGATGACAAACACATTTGTTAAAAAATACATGCTTTTCGTGAAATATTGCTTATAGACATGGGCGGATTAAGGCTTTTGGGGACCTAGAGCCGACTATTTTAAGGGGGCCCTATGTTAAGAATAGTTCCAGTGCATAAATTTTCTTTGCTGACTTCCACAGCCTCATAGGTTTATGGAACTACCGAGAACTATGCTGTAATATTTGAATGTGCTCCAAGTTTACAATAATTAGTTTAGTTAAATTCATTATTAACAATTAAATAATTGCATTCATTATTAACAGTTAAATGCTGCTGATGGAAAGACTTAAATCTAGCGATACCGCGAGCGTAACGAGCGGAAAAAAATTAGCATCGGTCTGGAGCCTATAATATAAGTTGATTACTATATTTTACTGTTAAACAGAGGGATTTTAAAGTGCCCCCTGAGCTTGGGGTCCCGAAGCCTGGGCTCCATTGGCTCCGCCCTTAATCCGCTAATGCCTATAGATTATAAATTAAAGGGGACGGGCAGGGTCCGTTCTAAAAATTCCGGCCCGTGCAGACCGCTAGCCCCTGTGTATATGCTATCTTTGGAAATACAGTAGAGTTTCGTTTATCCGACATAAAACAGACAGGCAGAATGCCGGATAATATGGGTGTGTTAAGGAAAGACCTATTAAAAGTCAAACTATGACATAATTTTACATATTACTCATTTAATAATCATGTTTTGCAAGAAACAAATATAATGCATTGACTCAGGGACGTATCCAGCGTGAGGTCCTGGAAGCTGTCCCTTTCCAAACCTCAAACACTTTTTAATAAACCTACTTTTTTCCTTTTGAGGTTCTTTTATATCAGATTACTTTGAGTCAGTGTTCAAACTGTGGGCAATGCGTTGTTGTTATAATTCTAACAAGTAACACTTCCCCAGTGTAACACTCCGATTTTGATAAAATTTGGCAGGTAGATATTACACATAAAGTAAACAAATAAGTGCTTTTTTATTTTTTGCGGAAAAACGGTTTTAGGGGGCAAAAGCCCTCACCAAAAATTTTGAATGTTGACGCCCGAAAGGCAAAAACAAGTGGACCAAAGTGAACGAAATTGTGCACAGATATTGCAGACGTAAAATTAGGGAACACGTATTTTGTATTTTCCTGGAAAAAACGGTTAGGTGGGGCACAGACACCTCCAAACCTTTGATCATGAAATATCAAAAGTGCTAGTAACATGTAAGATGTGTGTAAAGGACATGAAGAATTGCAACGACACTTTGTGTATGAACAATACGCAAAAAATAAACGAATACGGTTTTTGTTTATTTTCTGCGGAAAAATGGTTCTAGGGGAAAAGCCCCCACCCAAAATTTTGAAAGTTGACACCTGAAAGGTAAGAAAAAGTGAACCGAAGTGAATGAAATTGTGCATAGATATTTTAAACGAAAAATGAGGGAATACGGGTTTCGTATTTTCCTGGAAAAAACGGTTAGGTGGGGCACAGACTCCTCCAAACCTTTGATCATGAAATAACAAAAGTGCTAATAACAGTATGTCAGAAGTGCCCAAATTTACATGAAGAATTGCAACAAAACTTTGTGTTAGGACAATAAGCAAAAAATAAACAAATACGGCTTTTTTTATTTCCTGTGAAAAAAACGGTCTTAGGGGGCAAAACGTCCTACCCAGAATTTTTAAATTTGACGCCCGAAAGGGAAGAAGAAATCGGCCGAACTGAATGAAATTGTTCACAAATGTTGTAGAGGTAAGATGAGGGAATACGTGTTTCGTATTTTCCTGAAAAGAAAAATACTGTTGAGTGGTGTTGAGTGTCGGAAGGAGTGGAACGAAGCCAATGAAATTGTCTATAGATATTGGATATGATAAATAAAGCCTCTCCTGTTTCACAAGTGTCTCCATCAGATTTATTCAAATTTGGCAGATCAACAACAATCACAAACAGTATAGCGTATTTTATAGTATTTCACGAGGCAACTTTAACCCTTACAATGATTTTCCGCATAAACAAAAACACGTGCCGATTAATTTCCTGTTTGCTGTTGATGTGCCAAAATTGATAGGGACATCTTAAAAACACGAAAGTCCTTATTTTACATACAGTCTATACAATATCTACACACAATTTCATTTGCTTCGGTCCACTCCTTCCTGCACTTTTACGGTAATATTTTTTTTTTTTTTTCGGAGTGGCTCTAGGCTCCAACACTGTTTTTCCGTACAAATTAAAACACATTTCATTTATTGTTTTGCAAATTGTCCCTATACGAAGTTTCGTTGCAATTCTCCATACTCTTTAGGAACTTCTGACGTATACTTATTTGCACTTTTGATATTTCGTAATAACCAGCTAAGAAGATCCGTGCCCCACTCAACCGTTTTTTTTTTTTTTTTCAGGAAAATACGAAACACAATTACCTCAATTTACGTCTAGAATATGTGTGCACGATTTCATCCAATTCGGTGCACTTCTTGTTGCCTTTTTGGCCTCAAATTTCAAAATTTTGGGTGGGGAATTCTTCCCCCTAAAACCATTTTTTCGCAGAAAAAAACCGTATTCGTTTGTTTTTTGTGTATTGTCCCTACACAATGTGTCGTTCCAATTCTTCATGTTCTTTAAGCACTTCTGACATACTGTTATTAGCACTTTTGATATTTCACGATCAAAGTTTTGGAGGGGTCTGTGTCCCACCCAAACGTTTTTCTTTTCTTTTTTCCAGGAAAATACAAAACCCGTATTCCCTCATTTTACGTCTACAATATTTGGGCACAATTTCTTTCATTTAGATTCACTTCTTGCCTTTCGGGTATCAATATTCAAAATTTTGGATGGGGGCTTTTGCCCCCAAAAGCCATTTTTTCGCCAGAAAATAAAAAAAAAACAGGTATTCGTTTAGTTTCTGCGTATCGTATATACACAAAGTGTCGTTGGAATTCTTCGTCCTTTACACACATCTGACATATTGTTACTAGCACTTTTGATATTTCATGATCAAAGGTTTGGAGGAGTCTGTGCCCCACCTAACCGTTTTTTCCAGGAAAATACAAAACACGTATTCCTTCATTTTACGTCTGCCATATCTGTGCACAATTTCGTTCACTTTGGTCCACTTGTTTTTGCCTTTCGGGCGTCAATTTTCAAAATTTTGGGTGGGGCTTTTGCCCCCTAAAATCGTTTTTCCGCAGAAAAAAAGAAACATGTATTCGTTTATTTTATGTGTAGTATCTACCTGCCAAATTTTATCAAAATCGGAGTGTTACTTGTAAGAATATACCGTAATGCCATTGAAACCAGGTGGAATTAAAGCACACTTTTAAATGGGATTATAATTTCGTTTCCGTTTTGTTTATAACATTACTGTATTAGAACGATACACTCATAGCCATTTGCTATTTTTTTATGTGATATACGTAGTAGACAGTTTTCCTTACATGTCTCTAGAAAATATTTTTTGATTTCGTTTGTGTTACAATGCAGTTTGACCGGTTCATAAATGAAAAGTAAGAAACGTTTAAGAGAAATACAGAACTGTTGCATTGTTATTATTATTATTATTATTATTGATATTTTTGAAACATTAGAATTACATGCTTACGAGAATTCGTGTTGGGCCCCCTCCGAAAAGAAAAGCTGGATACGTGCCTGCACTGAATGATAGACGTATGAGTCATGGTATAGACGGGCGTGCTAGGCGATCGAGTCCGGAGCATCGAAAACAGACCACAACTTGCAGTTCTTTTTGCCAATTGATGCTGCTTTTTACCTGCTATGATATGTCGGATAATAATGTGGAATAAACGAAGGTCGAGACCATGGCGTACTGGTGTTTCATGCACCTAAACCTGTAAAATATTTGTGCCGAAAACATCTTTCACTCACTAGCTAAATTTGTGGGTGTGATCGCACATCTTCCCTTATAAAGTATAGTCTTATAAAGAATATATATAGCATGCTAAAAACCTAAAGACCAAATTCAATAATTTTCTATAGTTTTCTTTTTTAACAACGGGAAACTTGTTTAATTCATCACGATTAATCACGTTTGATACTAAGATGTCTGTTTCTGCATATATATATTTTTCATACTTTATTGGAGACAATTTTTTTTCAAGAAAAGAGGATGATAAAAGAAGCTATACTACAGCATACACTAATTCTAAATAAATACGTCATCAGAAAAAACAAAAAGTTATTTCATTATTATATTGTGTCGGTTCTTATTAACATAAAAATTATACACTTTCTACAGTTTTTTAAAGAAAAAATTGGATGGGATCGCATGGGATTCGATCTGGTGTCAAAACAATTTAAGAATTACTAGTCCGCCACTCTACCCACTTGAGCACACAGACTACCTTTTGTTGCCTGTCTTTTTCTTAACAAATAAATGCTCATGGCTATAGAGCATGTCACTTCCAAACTTAAGACAACAGTTTTTCTCTTTGTTTCTATACTTCCGTATAACATCTTGGTTACAGAAGCTAATTTATATTTGGTAGACAATTTACACCCTAGATTTAAGCCAATAAATGCAATATATTAGTCCACTTTTCAGTTCCTTGATTCAACTAAAGTTATTCCCTCTGCAATCGTGCTGTGCTACTGCAAAAAATCCCTCGAAAACATTATTGCCAGTATACACAAAACCGAACATAATTTTGTTTTTTGCTTATATTTTTATTATTTTATTATATTTTTTGGAAATATCTCCTTAGATGGATTTCTTTCTATTATCTCCAGATACTAATAACTGAATTTTACCCATAAACATAAGGAAAATGGAATAATTGCGAAAAATCGTGAGTTACAGTATACGCGCAATATTTTTTGCGCATGGGAGTACATACTATGGTCCTAGGCTACAATACCCAACTTTTAGATTTGGCAATTTCCCAAATTTAAGGGGGAGGGTGCTAGGTACCCCTGCCAAAATTTAGGGGGTGGGCCAAGGTACCCCTGCCAAATTTTAGAGGGGGTGGTCCTAAGTACCCCTAGGTCATTGACCGCGGGCCAAGGTCATTGACCTATGACGTCACAAAGTCGGAGTCAAAGTCCAAAGTTAGACAGGGTGACCCCGGTACTACTGTTATTAAGTCACAAACTTAGTCGTTTTTATTTTTATTTATATTGACTTTTGTCTCACTCTCTCCCCTTCACTTAGGGGCTAATGTGAAGTTGGCACCCCAAACTTTGTGAAGCTCTAATTCTGTTTCAAATACAGCCCAAATCTTGAAACTTCCTGAACTGCTAGTCGACACAAACTACTGCCAATTCTAGTAAACGTATTTGTCAGAAATGTCGTATTAGTGAAGTTGACCCCGACAAAAGAAGCAGGAAAAGCACTGTTCAAAGATTTTAATAGTCCATATTTCGGAAACAATCATAGCCCAAACGCTAAAAGTTGCTGACCCAATCAGCCCAAACGAAGTACTATCCAGCCCAAGAAAAATCTCGTCTGGCCCAATTAATTAGGGGCTTATGTGAAATAGGCCCCCCAAACTTTGTGAAGCACTAATTCTGTTTCAAAAACAGCCCAAATCTTGAAACTTTCTAATCTGCTAGTCGACATAAAGTACTGTCAATTCCAATAAACATGTTTGTCAGAAATATAATATTACTGAAGTTGGCCCAGACAAAAGAAGCAGGAAAATCATTTTTCAAAGAGTTCAATAGTCCATATTTAGGAAACTATAATAGCCCAAACGCTAAAAGTTGCTGACAAAATCAGCCCAAACGAAGTACTACCCAACCCAATAAAAATCTCGTCTGGCCCAAACACTTGGGGGGCTAACGTGAAGTTGACCCCTCTAATTTTGTGAGGCTGTAGCTTTGTTTCCAGAGTAGCCCAAATGCTAAAAGTTGCTGACCCAATCAGCCCAAATGAAGTACTTTCTGACCCAATAAACATCTCGTGTAGCCCAAATTTTGGGGGGCCAACTCCACACAGGCGTTATGTTCTGTTTATAGTATTGTGAATTTGACTACATGATTTGCATTATAAAAATAATAACATATCGTGGTCACTGTAGTTTCACGTAAAGTATGTCCTGTATACAGTAAACATCGATCCAGAAATAAAGAAAATGAAATAAAAGAAGTATCAGAATAATCGTTTGACAAGTTGTGTAGTATAGTCAATTTGTTTCTCGAATATTCCAGTACTACTCTAAACAGCTACAAGTTCTTCAACTAATACATGCAAGTAGAGTGGCAGCACCTAACCCCCGGTAGCTGAAAAATCGCCATTTTTCCGGGGTCTCCTGAGATCAAGGACTCAATTTTCCAGTGTCTCACGATACGCTATGACCCACGTACCGTCCACCCAGGGTCCTTTACGTCCTCCATTTTAGGGGTGCATTCATTCTCTTTTATGAGCACATTTTAGGGGGTGTATTCGTTCTCTTTTATAAGCACTTTTTAGGGGTGGACTCGTTCCCTTTTATGAGCATAGTTTCCAATCCTTAGAAGAAATTACATAAGACTGCGAACATGCCAGAACCCCTATTTTAACATAGCAGAAATTACACTGAGACTACGAGCATAGAGGAGATTCGTTCCACCCCTATTTAAACATAGCAAAACTAATAAAAGAGTATGAATGATTTTCCAACCCCTATTTTAACCCCAACTCCATAGCAGAAATTACATAAGACTACGAAACATAGCAGGGGTGTATTCATTCCCTTTTATGAGCACTTTTTAAGGTGGTGTATTCATTCTCTTTTATGGTCCCTTTTTCCAACCCCTACGTTAACATAGCAGAAATTACAAAAGACTACGAACATATAGCAGAGCAGAGAATACATAAGATTCGTTCCACCCCCATTTGAACATAGCACAGCTAATAAAAGAGTATGGCTCATTTTTCAACCCCTATTTTAACATAACAGAAATCACACAGAGACTACGAAACATAGCATATTTTCCAACCCCACTATTTTACGGGGGTAGTCTAACATAGCAAAGGGGGTGTACTCGTTCAAATGTCACAGAGAGTACATAAGACTACGAACACACAACTATTTAACATAGTAGGGCTGTATTCGTTCCACCCCTATTTAAACATAGCAGAACTAGTAAAAGAGTATGGCTTATTTTCCAACCCCAATTTTAGGAAACGGAGCCACATATTAAGGCGGTGATTCCACATTTAGTAATTGGTCATCAACTACTACAAGTTCCAAAAATACTGACCACGGAGGTCAAAGGTCAAAATACTTAAAACCTAATAACTCGGAAACGAAGCCAAATATTAAGGTGCTGTTTCCACATTTAGTAATTGGTCTTCAACTACTGCAAATTCCAAAAATACTGACCATGGAGGTCAAAGGTCAAAATACTTAAAACCGAATAACTCGGAAACGGAGTCACATATTGAGGTGGTGTTTCCACATTTAGGAATTGCTCATCAACTACTATAAGTTCCAAAAATAATGACCATCGAGGTCAAAGGTCAAACTCGAAAACAGAGCCAAATATTGAGGTGCTGTTTCCACATTTAGCAATAGGTCATCAAGTACCATTTGACCGAAAAGTACTGACCAACGAGGTCAAAGATTTAAATCCGAATAACTCGAAAACGGAGCCCAATATTGAGATGCTGTTTTTACATTTACAATAGGTCATCAACTACCATTTGACCCAAAAGTACTGATCATCGAGGTGAAAGGTCAAAATACTTAAAACCTAATAACTCGGAAACGGAGCCAAATATTGAGGTGCTGTTTCCACATTTAGTAATTGGTTTTCAACTATTGCAAATTCCAAAAATACTGACCATGGAGGTCAAAGGTCAAAATACTTAAAACCGAATAACTCGGAAACGGAGTCACATATTGAGGTGGTGTTTCCACATTTAGGAATTGGTCATCAACTACTATAAGTTCCAAAAATACTGACCATCGAGGTCAAAGGTCAAACTCGAAAACAGAGCCAAATATTGAGGTGCTGTTTCCACATTTAGCAATAGGTCATCAAGTACCATTTGACCGAAAAGTACTGACCAACGAGGTCAAAGATTTAAATCCGAATAACTCGAAAACGGAGCCAAATATTGAGGTGCTGTTTCCACATTTAGCAATAGGTCATCAACTACCATTTGACCGAAAAGTACTGACCAACGAGGTCAAAGATTTAAATCCGAATAACTCGAAAACGGACCCAAATATTGAGGTGCTGTTTCCACACTTAGCAATAGGTCATCAACTACCATTTGACCGAAAAGTACTGACCAACGAGGTCAAATATTCATAACCGAATAACTCCTAAATGGAGCCACATATTGAGATGGTGTTTCCGCGTTTAGTAATAGGTATTCAACTACTACAAGTCTCAAAAGTACTGTCCAACGAAGTCAAAGGTCAAATATTCATAACCCAATAACTCGTAAACGAAGCAGCGTATTGAGGTGCTGTTTCCACATTTATTAATAGGTCACCCACTACTTCATGTAACAAAAGTACTCACCATTGACGTCAGAAGTTTAAATCCGAATAACTCGAACGGAGCCACATATTGAGGTGCAGTTTCCACATTTAGTAACAGGTCATCAACTACTGCATCTCTCAAAAGTACTGACCATTGAAGTCAATGGTCAAATATTAAAACCCAAATAACTCGTAAAGGAGCAACGTATTGAGGTGCTCTTTCCACATTTAGTAACAGATCATCAGCCAACACATGTCCCAAAAGCACTGAGCACCGAGGTCAAAGGTCATGTACTTAAACCTAAATTACTCGTAAACGGAGCAACATATTGAGGTGGTGTTTCCACATTTAGTAATAGATCATCAACCACTACATGTACCAAATCACTGACCACCGAGGTCAAAGGTCAAATATTTAAACGCGAATAAGTTTTAAACGGAGCAACATATTGAGGTAATGTTTCGACATTTAGCAACAGGTCATCAAATACTACATGCTACAGAAGTAATGACCATCGAGGTTAAAGGTCAAATATTTAAACGCGAATAACAAACGGAGCAACATATTGAGGTAATGTTTTCACAATTAGTAGCGGGTCATCAACTACTACATGTACCAAAAGTACTGACCACCAAGGTCAAACGTCAAATATTTGAACCCGAATAACTCGTAAACGGAGTCAGCAAGAAATTTCTGTGACCTATTCAATTTTTTGTAGCAAGCAGAAAAAGTGAAGAAGGAATAAGTTTGAGTGGCTTATTTACTTTTGTATTAACGAAAAAATCAAAGAAACACCATTTTAACTAGCTCAGAATTTCTGTACCTTTTTGGGTTATTGAAACAAACGAAAACATGAATTTGGATGGAGTATTTGTTTTTGTACTAACGAGAAAGAACGAAAGATTTAAGAGGAAAGATAAAGAGGAAAGATTTAACACCATTTTAAATAGTTAAGAATTTTATATCATCACGTAGTATTTAAACAAACTGAAGGATAAATTTGATTGACCTATTCAATTTTCTACCAACTACAAATGCCATTTTAACTAGCTCAAAATTTATTGTGCTAAACTAAAAAAGGCGAAGAAGGTCGATTTTAACTTCTGAGAATTTTATGTAGTCTTGTACTATTTAAATAAACGAAGGAATATATTTGAGTGGTCTATTCAATTTTGTAATAACGAGAAATACTATTTTAACTAGCAGAGTATTTTAAACCATTTTGTACTATTTAAATAAAAACGGATAAATTTGTACTAACCAGAAAAGCGAAGAGCTCAGAATTTATGTATAACTTTTGTACTGCTCAAATAAACGAACGCATAAATTTGGTTGTCCTACTTTTATACCAACGAGAAAAAAATGAACGTCCATTTTAACTAGCTGAGTATTTTATACTATTTTGTACTATTTAAATAAACAAAGGAATAAATTTCTACTAACCACAAAGGACCATTTTGTACTATTTAAACAAACGAAGGGATAACTTTCGAGTGAGCTTTTTAATTTTGTAGCAAGAAAAAAAGCGAAGAAGGGGCATATTTTAACTAACTCAAAATTTTATATCATTTTGTACGAACCAGAAAAAAGTGAAGAATGAATGAAATTTGAGTGGACTATTTCCTTATGTACCAACTGGAAAAGTGAAGGGTCATTATAGCTTTTGTATTATTCAAATAAACAAAGGAATAAATTTGTACTGACCAGAAAAGGCGAAGAAGAATCATTTTAACTAAATCAGCATTTTATACCATTTTGTGCTATTCAAATAATCAAGGGAATAAATTTGAGTAGTATATTTTATTTTTTTACCAATCAGAAGAAAAGGAAAGAAGGACCATTTTAACTAGCTCAGCATTTTATACCTTTTTATACCATTTAAAGAAATGAATAAATAAATACGGATGTCCTATTTCCTTTTGTTGCCATTGGTTAGAGACTGCCATTGGTTACAGACGAAAAATATTCAATTAGAAGAGAGTTGCGTCATAATTCAATGTTAACTTAATTGTGTAGAACAGACTCCATAGCAATTAGCGTTATTAAGGGATGAAGACGTTTTAAAGAAAACTGATGAATGACAACCATTCATGGCAATTAATAAAGAAAGAAGAAACCGCATACTTGGCCATTGTGGATCACAGTACTGATAGAGGAAAAGGCAGAAAGAAAACTAGACGAAGAAGAGATCATATCAAAGTAAAAATCAGCTCACCAAGGAAAAGAACAGTTTTCAAAGTTGCATGTTGCACACCATCCATATAAAAGGGCTAAATTAGTAGCTGTGATCAGTTTTATTCAACTCAAAAACTATAATTCTTTCTGTTGCTGCAGATGTCTAAGCTTCTCAATATTACTGCAATTTAAATAAAATAAAAAAGGAACGGTACGAAGGAGTTACCTAACATTTGTATTGTTAGTATAGTGAAGGTCCTAAGGTACAGTGTATTGAGCGTAAATTTGTTTCTTATATAACATAGTTCACCTTTCTACGGAAAAACAAAGACGGTTCAGTTTAACAAGCTCAGTGTTTTATATCTTTTTGTGCTTTTAAAGACATGAATATATACATACGGATATCCTATTTCCTTTTGTAGCAACGAGAAGAAAAGCGAAGAATGACCATTTTAACGCTTAGAATTTTATACCTTTGTGTAATATTCAAACAAACGAAGGGATAAACTTGTACCAAGCAGAAGAAGCAAAGAAATGCCATTTAACTAATTAATAATTTTTATGCTACACAAATAAGCAACGGTATCAATTTGTACTAAACAGAAAAGCGAAGAAATGCCGTTTTTAACTAACTCAGAATTTCTAGACAATGTTGTACTATTTAAACAAAGGAATAAATTTGTACTAACAAGAAAAAGCGAAGAAGTTTCATTTTAACTAACTCAAAATTTTGTATCACTGTAATACTCAAATAAACGAAGGAATAAATTTCTGTGACCTATTCAGTTTTGTAGCAAGCAGAAAAAGGAAGGAAATAACATTTCGTACTAATCAAATAAACGAAGGAATAAATTTGTGTGACCTATTCGTTTGACCAACCACGAAAAAAAGCGAAGAAGGTCCATTTTAACTAGCTCAATATTTCTGTACCATTTTGTACTACTCAAATAAACGAAGGAATAAGTTTGGGTAATCTTATTTCATTTTTGTACCAATCAGAAGAAAATCAAAGGAGGTCTATTTTAACTAGCTCACCATTTTACACCATTTTGTACTACTCAAATAAACGAAGAAATAAATTTGAGTGATCGACTCAATTTTGTAGCAATCAGAAGAAAAGCAAAATAAACGAAGGAATATATTTGAGTGTTCTATTTTTTGTGGTACTAGATTTTGTACTATTTTGTAAATTCCTGTGTCACCCAGAAAAAAGGTAACTTTAAAGTAGCATTTCTAAATAAATTTTAATTGCCTTTCCCGTCACGTAAAAAATGCACTATATAAGGAGCTTTGAAATTACAGTTAAAAATAATGTCAATAGCCGTTTGCCTTCAACACAAAGTGCAACATGGAACTTTGAAAAATGTTCTTTTCCTTGGTGAGCTGATTTTTTCTTTGGTATGATCTCTTCTTCGTCTAGTTTTCTTTCTGCCTTTTCCTTTATCAGTACTGTGATCTACAATGGCCAAGTATGTTGTTTCTTCTTTCTTTATTAATTGCCATGATTCGTTGTCATTCATCAGTTTTCTTTAGAACGTCTTCATCCCTTAATAACGCTAATTGCTATGGAGTCTGTTCTACACAATTAAGTTAACATTGAATTATGACGCAACTCTCTTCTAATTGAATATTTTTCGTCTGTCACCAATGGCAGTTCTGGTTGGTTAAATCTTACATTCAAATATGTAGTTAGTGATCGGGAAACTTTGGATTTTAGAGTCGCCCCTCTATAAAAATTGTTCCGTGAGCACCTTAGGACTTTAAATGGCACAAAAGGGTATGAAATTCTGAGCTTGTTAAAATGAACCTTCTTTGTTTTTCTTTTGATTGGTACAAAAATAGACCACTCAAATTTATTCATTCGATTATTTGAAAAGCACAAAATGGTATAAAATGCTGATTTAGTTAAAATGATCCTTCTTCGCCTTTTCTGGTCAGTACAAATTTATTCCTTTGTTTATTTGAATAATACAAAAGCTATAATGACCCTTCACTTTTCCAGTTGGTACATAAGGAAATAGTCCACTCAAATTTTATTCATTTTTCACTTTTTTCTGGTTCGTACAAAATGATATAAAATTCTGAGTTAGTTAAAATATGGCCCTTCTTCGATTTTTTCTTGCTACAAAATTAAACAGCTCACTCGAAAGTTATCCCTTCGTTTGTTTAAATAGTACAAAATGGTCCTTTCTGGTTAGTAGAAATTTATTCCTTTGTTTACTTCAATAGTACAAAACAGTATAAAATACTCAGGTAGTTAAAATGGACGTTCATTTTTTTCTCGTTGGTATAAAAGTAGGACAACCAAATTTATGCGTTCGTTTATTTGAGCAGTACAAAAGTTATACATAAATTCTGAGCTCTTCGCTTTTCTGGTTAGTACAAATTTATCCGTTTTTATTTAAATAGTACAAAATGGTTTAAAATACTCAGCTAGTTAAAATAGTATTTCTCGTTATTACAAAATTGAATAGACCACTCAAATATATTCCTTCGTTTATTTAAATAGTACAAGACTACATAAAATTCTCAGAAGTTAAAATCGACCTTCTTCGCCTTTTTTAGTTTAGCACAATAAATTTTGAGCTAGTTAAAATGGCATTTGTAGTTGGTAGAAAATTGAATAGGTCAATCAAATTTATCCTTCAGTTTGTTTAAATACTACGTGATGATATAAAATTCTTAACTATTTAAAATGGCATATCTTTCCTTTCTTTCTCGTTAGTACAAATATAAATACTCCATCCACATTCATGTTTTCGTTTGTATCAATAACCCAAAAGGTACAGAAATTCTCAGCTAGTTAAAATGGTGTTTCTGTGATTTTTTTCTCGTTAATACAAAAGTAAATAAGTCACTCAAATTTATTCCTTCTTCACTTTTTCCTGCTTGGTACAAAAAAATTGAATAGGTCACAGAAATTTCTTGCTGACTCCGTTTACGAGTTATTCGGGTTCAAATATTTGACGTTTGACCTCGATGGCCAGTACTTTTGGTACATGTAGTAGTTGATGACCTGCTACTAATTGTGAAAACATTACCTCAATATGTTGCTCCGTTTAAGTTATTCGCGTTTAAATATTTGACCTTTAACCTCGATTATCAGTACTTCTGTAGCATATAGTATTTGATGACCTGTTGCTAAATCTGGAAACATTACCTAAATATGTTCTTTTTCTTGGTAAGCTGATTTTTACTTTGATATGATCTCTTCTTCGTCTAGTTTTCCTTTTGCTTTTTCCTCTATCAGTATTGTGATTCACAATGGCCAAGTATGTTGTTTCTTCTTTCTTTATTAATTGCCATGATTCGTTGTCATTCATCAGTTTTCTTTAGAACGTCTTCATCCCTTAATAACGCTAATTGCTATGGAGTCTGTTCTACACAATTAAGTTAACATTGAATTATGACGCAACTCTCTTTTAATTGAATATTTTTCGTCTGTAACCAATGGCAGTTCTGGTTGGTTAAATCTTACATTCAAATATGTAGTTAGTGATAGGGAAACTTTGGACTTTAAAGTCGCCCCTCTATAAAAATTGTTCCGTGAGCACCTTAGGACTTTAAATGGCACAAAAGGGTATGAAATTCTGAGCTTGTTAAAATGAACCTTCTTTGTTTTTCTTTTGATTGGTACAAAAATAGACCACTCAAATTTATTCATTCCATTATTTGAAAAACACAAAATGGTATAAAATGCTGATTTAGTTAAAATGATCCTTCTTCGCCTTTTCTGGTCAGTACAAATTTATTCCTTTTTGTGTACTTGGTTAATTCTTTCCTTTTTCTGCTTGGCACAAAACTAAATACTCCATCCAAATTTATTTCTTCGTTTATTTGAGTATTACAATATTTATATAAAATTCTGAGTTAGTTAAAATGGTCCTTCTTGCTACAAAATTGAATAACCACTCAAGTTTATCCCTTCGTTTGTTTAAATAGTACAACATGGTCTAGAAATTCTGAGCTAGTTAAATATGGCATTTCTTCGCTTTTTCTGGTTAGTACAAATTGATTGATTCCTTTGTTTCCTTTCTAGCTTTTTTCTGTTTGGTACAAAACGAAATAGGTCACAGAAATTTAACCCTTCGTTTGATTAAATATTACAACAAGGTATAAGATTCTAAGCCAGTTAAAAATTATCTTTCTTCGGTTTTTGTTTTCACGTTGGTACAAAAGGAAATAGGACACCGGTATTTATTTATTCATTTCTTTAAATGGTATAAAAAGGTATAAAATGCTGAGCTAGTTAAAATGGTCTTTCTTTCTTTTCTTCTGATGGGTACATAAATAAAATAGACTACTCAAATTTATTCCCTTGATTATTTGAATAGCACAAAATAGTATAAAATGCTGGTTTATTTAAAATGATCTTTCTTCGCCTTTTCTGGTCAGTACAAATTTATTCCTTTGTTTATTTGAATAATACAAAAGCTATAATGACCCTTCACTTTTTCCAGTTGGTACAGAAATTTCTTGCTGACTCAGTTTACGAGTTATTCGGGTTCAAATATTTGACGTTTGACCTCGATGGTCAGTACTTTTGCTACATGTAGTAGTTGATGACCTGCTACTAATTGTGAAAACATTACCTCAATATGTTGCTCCGTTTAGGTTATTCGCGTTTAAATATTTGACCTTTAACCTCGATGGTCAGTACTTCTGTAGCATGTAGTATTTGATGACCTGTTGCTAAATGTGGAAACATTACCTCAATATGTTGCTCCGTTTACGAGTAATTTGAGTTTAAGTATATGACCTTTGACCTCGGTGGTCAGTGCTTTTGGGACATGTAGCGGTTGATGATCTATTACTAAATGTGGAAACAGCACCTCAATACGTTGCTCCTTTACGAGTTATTTGGGTTTAAATATTTGGCCATTGACCTCAATTGTCAGTACTTTTTAAACATGTAGTAGTTGATGACCTGTTGGTAAATTTGGAAACAGCACCTCAGTATGTGGCTCCGTTTAAAACTTATTCGCGTTTAAATATTTGACCTTTGACCTCGGTGGTCAGTGATTTGGTACATGTAGTGGTTGATGATCTATTACTAAATGTGGAAACACCACCTCAATATGTGGCTCCGTTTAAAACTTATTCGCGTTTAAATATTTGACCTTTGACCTCGGTGATCAGTGATTTGGTACATGTAGTGGCTGATGATCTATTACTAAATGTGAAAACACCAGCTCAATATACTGCTCCGTTCACGACTTATTCGGGTTTAAATATTTGACATTTGACCTCGATGGTCAGTACTTTTGAGAGATGCAGTAGTTGATGGTCTGTTACTAAATGTGGAAACTGCACCTCAATATGTGGCTCCGTTCGAGTTATTCGCATTTAAACTTTTGACGTCAATGGTCAGTACTTTTGTTACATGAAATAGTTGGTGACCTATTACTAAATGCGGAAACAGCACCTCAATATGTGGCTCCGCTTACGAGTTATTCGGTTATGAGTATTTGACCTCGTTGGTCAGTACTTTTCGGTCAAATGGTAGTTGATGACCTATTGCTAAATGTGGAAACAGCACCTCAATATTTGGCTCCGTTTTCGAGTTATTCGGATTTAAATCTTTGACCTCGTTGGTCAGTACTTTTTAATCAGATGGGAGTTGATGACCTATTGCTAAATGTGGAAACAGCACCTCAATATTTGGCTCCGTTTTCGAGTTTGACCTTTGACCTCGATGATCAGTATTTTTGGAACTTATAGTAGTTGATGACCAATTACTAAATGTGGAAACACCATCTCAATATGTGGCCCCGTTTTCGAGTTATTAGGTTTTAAGTATTTTGGCCTTTGACCTCCATGGTCAGTATTTTTGGAACCTGCAGTAGTTGATGACCAATTACTAAATGTGGAAACACCACCTCAATATGTGGCTCCGTTTCCAAGTTATTAGGTTTTAAGTATTTGGTCTAGGAATTAATTCGTGCGGTTGGTACGCACACATTGAAGCTGTAGTACAAACACAAAATACATAAATACCTTAAGAAAAATATTGTCTATCGCTAGCCACCACTTTCGCCCATCTGTCAGGTAATGTACGGATTCCGTGGCGAAAGAAGTCCTCATCCTTGGAAGCGATCCAGTCAGAGACCCATGTTTCGATATCTTCTGAAGAAGTAAACCGCTGTCCAATCAAATCGTTGTTCATGCAATCGAACAAGTAGTAGTCCGAAGGAGCAACGTCTGGTGAATACGGCGGGTGGGGTAAAACTTCCCATCCGACATTTTCTAAATAGGTTTTGACCGGTTTTGCGACATGTGGGCGAGCGTTATCATGTTGAACAATAAGTTTATCATGTCTGTTCTCCCATTCTGGTCGTGTTCTGGCCAGAGCTTGCTTCAAACGCATTAATTGTCGTCGATAACGTTCTCCATTCATAGTTTCACCCGGTTGCAGCAGCTCATAGTACACCACACCTTTCATATCCCACCATATGCACAGCATAACCTTTGCACAGTGAATATCTCGTTTTGGTTGTGATGGACCTGGTTCACCTGGTTTCACCCAGGCCTTTTTTCGTTTAGGGTTCTCGTAATGGATCCACTTCTCATCACCCGTAATAATTCGATGCAGAAACCCCTTTCTGCTCTGTCGTTGAAGCAGCAATTCGCAAATGGTTTTTCGTCTTTCAACGTCTCTGTCTTTCAATTCATGTGGAACCCAATGTGACATCTTTTGAATCATTCCCATGGCTTTCAAGCGTTTGGAGACTGTTGTTTGATCAACGCCTAATGCTGCTGCAAGTTGTTCCTGCGTTTGACACGAATCCTGCTCGAGCAATGCTGTCAATTCTTCGTCTTGAAATTTTTTGGCTGTCCAGCTCGCTCTTGGTCTGCCAAGCCGAAATCACCACTTCTAAACCGTGCAAACCACTTCTGACACGTTCGCTCAGCTAGAGCATGGTCACCATACACTTCCACCAAAATACGATGACTTTCAGTCGCACTTTTCTGCATGTTAAAGTAATGCAGCAGGACACCCCGCAAAAACACTTTATCAGGCACAAATTGCGCCATGTTCACTTAACTACAAACTGGTGTTGTTGACGCTTTAGTCCACTGCCCTATACTACGAACGATACGCGATGACAGGGGTTTGCAACACATGTGTGGATACACGGAACTGTGGGACGCTCCGTTCGTTGCGCCATCTCTTGTCCACCCGCACGAAATTATTCCTAGACCAAATATATTGACCTCTGACCTCGATGGTCAGTATTTTTTGGAACTTGTAGTAGGTGATGACCAATTACTAAATCTGGAAACACTACCTCAATATGTGGCTCCGTTTCCGAGTTTGACCTTTGACCTCGATGGTCATTATTTTTTGAACTTGTAGTAGTTGATGACCAATTACTAAATGTGGAAACAGAACCTCAATATTTGGCTTCGTTTCCGAGTTATTAGGTTTTAAGTATTTTGACCTTTGACCTCGATGGTCAGTATTTTTTGGAACTTGTAGTAGTTGATGGCCAATTACTAAATGTGGAAACACCATCTCAATATGTGGCCCCGTTTTCGAGTTATTAGGTTTTAAGTATTTTGACCTTTGACCTCCATGGTCAGTATTTTTGGAACCTGTAGTAGTTGATGACCAATTACTAAATGTGGAATCACCGCCTTAATATGTGGCTCCGTTTCCTAAAATTGGGGTTGGAAAATAAGCCATACTCTTTTACTAGTTCTGCTATGTTTAAATAGGGGTGGAACGAATACAGCCCTACTATGTTAAATAGTTGTGTGTTCGTAGTCTTATGTACTCTCTGTGACATTTGAACGAGTACACCCCCTTTGCTATGTTAGACTACCCCCGTAAAATAGTGGGGTTGGAAAATATGCTATGTTTCGTAGTCTCTGTGTGATTTCTGTTATGTTAAAATAGGGGTTGAAAAATGAGCCATACTCTTTTATTAGTTCTGCTATGTTTAAATAGGGGTGAAACGAATCTCCTCTATGCTCGTAGTCTCAGTGTAATTTCTGCTATGTTAAAATAGGGATTCTGCCATGTTCGTAGTCTTATGTAATTTCTGCTAAGGGTTGGAAACTATGCTCATAAAAGGTAACGAGTCTTTGCTATGTTACATAGGTGTTGGATACAGTGTTGCCAGAGCTACTGATTTTGCAGGAAATCTCCTGCTTTTTTCACGTTCTACTGATCTACTGCGAACGAAAATGTAAAGTTAAAAATCTCCTGCTTTTTACTTATTTCGTGAAGTTAAAGAATTATATTATTATTAATATTGAATTTTCATTTTTTCCTTTCATGGAAAAATGAAGTTTCTCTATATGCATACACAAAGATATGTAGAGCATATAGTTATAGAGCTTTGCTGTATATAATATGAATACAAGGATACAATTGTACGTCATCTTCTGTATGCATGATGGTTGGTTATCTTTATGACTTACTGTAAAATTTACGAGTACATGTTATTTAGAGTAGGACTTGGGTTGGAAGAATAGCTTAGGTCACTTCTCCACGATCGTTAGCGAAAAATTATCTTACGTCATGATCACGTGTAACTGTACCATATAGCTATACTATCGCTAGGTGCATGATAACCGACATTTTCGCACTCTACTTTGCTCTTTCACTACATTTTACTTCACACACATGTGTATCAAATATTATTGATATAAAGGGGTCATGAGGGTCTTTCTATCTCTAAGTGATTACCTTTCATCGGCAAACATGAAACTTCAAATTTGTTTTGTATGTATTGTTTTACTTTGAAATGAAAGTAATAATGAATTCTGGACTGCTTGTTTTGACCACTGTCCCCTTAATAATGGCTTTTTTTTTTCTTTTTGCTCTCCTGGATTTGGACTCAATGACACCCCTTTATGTGTCTACTTCTTTCTCCTGTTTTTTTATCTTCGAGTCTTCTGCTTTTCCATCTAATCGGTCTGGCAACACTGGTTGGATAATGTGCTCATTGTCTGCTATGTTAGGGGTTGAAAAATATGGTCATAAAAGAGAACGAATACACGCCCTAAAAAGTGCTCATAAAAGGGAACAAGTACACCCCTAAAATGGAGGTCGTAAAAGACCATGGGTGGACGGTACGTGGGTCATAGCGTATCGTGAGACACTGGAAAATTGAGTCCTTGATCTCAGGAGACCCTGGAAGAAAAGGCGATTTTTCAGCTACCGGGGGTCAGGTGCCGCCACTCTACTCATGCAGAAAGTAAGTTTGAGTAATATATTTAAAAACGTTTTCTTATGTATATTGCGTGTTTACATATTGTTTTTTCCTTTCTGCTATTTTTTCCGCTCTAAATACTGCTCTGGCGTTTTTACATTGAGTCAATTCAGTTAATTTTCCAGGAACTTTTGTAACTTTGGGGCACTGATGAAGAATAGACAGTTCGTCATAAAAAATAATAATAATAATAATAATAATGATAGTTTTAAAATTAAAATGAGACATTGCATATGAAAGAGGATTGGGTAGGATATTAAATTCTGGAGGAATTTTTCAGTGTAGGAAACTAGTCATTTATATTCAGAATTGCGAAATCATTTCACGTGCTCTAACCTATGTATTTTATGCAACATCAAGTGTTTTTCGCACTATCCTTTTTTATGTACAACATCCCTGTCACTGACACCCTGTTTCTTGCGGACGCATGCTTGCGCTAACTCGTGCATCCTCTGCTGTGCTCTTACCCTTACTCGGTTAAATAGCATCCTCGCTTTTAATGGCCACCTAACGTAAGTTGCGTTTTTTGCAGTCTTTTTTTTACGGTTTATGTCCGACGCGTATTTATGCCGTATTAAGGGAGGGAAGTCCTCGTGAAGTGAATGAGAACCATGAGTGCAACTTCTACCCCAAGGAACAATTTCCAAGATACTACGTACAAACTTCGTAAAGAAGCACGCAATCATTCCAGACGCATCAGATTATCATTCTATACCCAGTTATCTGGGCATGCGCCAAAGTAATAACATACTAGATCGTCTTAAGGAACCATTTAAAGCAAGAAAAATGTTCTTTTAATTTGACGGAATATTCTTAATCTATACCAATTTTAGAACACAACATGCGCTACTTAGCCCTAATATTTTTAATTTTACAGTTTTACAAAACAGTATACTGCTACTATGCATCAAAAGAATTTCAACTGTTTTCCATGTCCACCTCATACTCAATTTTAGCGTCATCGCAAAGCGATCTTCATTTGTTTCTTTGATGCAATGTTGGATAGACATACAATAAGTTCTATTTTAGACAAGTTGTATCAAATGCTGTAAGCAACCCAAAAATTGAACATACAACTTAGGATCGTGCAAGTACAAATTCCACTTTGATGAAATTGGGACCTATGAACTACCAACCATTTTTTATTTTGCTCGCAACAGCCAATCAGCATGCAAGGCTTCAAAAGGGTTATTCTTCATACGTCATATTCGTTTATGAACTTATCATTTTGCCTACTCTAAACATATATATATATATATATATATATATATATATATATATATATATATATATATATATATATATATAATGTATGTGTGTGTGTGTTTAAAACTTTCCGACATTTTTTAAAATTTTTCACAAGTTTGATCGCGTGCCTCCCAAGTTTCCCGCTTAAGTTTTGATTTTCCTACTATTTTAATCACGTGACTGCCAACAGCGGATCACAACAATTTGCCTCTACGGGGCCCGTACTACTATGTTACCCTTCAATCATAGAAAACTGCCTTTAAAAAACAATACACTCGTACGTAGTGTTTTACTGCTAATTTCTTCAATTGAATACTCCTTCAGTCACTTGACTGCTTGAATGATATGTTAAAGGAGCAGTTCGAGTTCAAAACAAGTTTGGTGCAATAGAAAGAGAAACAAAAAATAAGACCGGATATAATACAAAAAATAAGAGACCCGTATTTTTTTATATCTTGATAGGCCGTCTCGTTCAGCTTCTACAGGCATTTGTTTTTGATGAATCGTAAATGGTGACGTCATGGGTGGGATACTCGAGAAACTCAATGTGAGTCAGCAACCAGTCCCTTGTACGCAGCTGATAAACCTTTAATAGTGCATTGGATTTAATAGATTGTGTTTTGGAGTTGTTAGCAGTCTTGCTCTGTGTTGAATTCTTCAGGGAAGTTTTTGGTAGTTGTTTTTCCTATAGCATTAGTATAAAAAAGAGTAGAGAGAGAGCAGTAATTACGTTTGTTGTGCGAAACAGTGTTTCTTCCAGACATGTTTTTAGGGTGGCACTGTCTCCCATAGTTCTGAGAGATTCCCCCGGAGGAGATCAAAATAATACGTCTATAATGTAATAAATATAATAGTACTGTGTAAAAATAATGTGCCTCTCCGAATACTAAGTGTCTTTTCCCCCTCCCCCGGATTTTTTTCTGAAAGAAACACTAGTGTGAAGTAGAAAACACGTGTTAGTATAGCGCGTGCTGTGTCTGTGAAGTGAAGTAGAAAAGCCTAACACCTGATGTGTTTTCGGTTGTAATTCTTGTGCAAGTGAAGCTGAGGACGTAAAGTATCTTTTCTTACGTTTCTAAGTCGTGAGAAATCACCAGATCGATATAAATTATGGCCCAAGAAAATCAATGGGAAAAAAATGTACCAAATAAAATCACTCGTGTTCCAAACATCTTGAAGAGCCTGCCTTCGAGAAGTCAATCCGAGCCATTGAACAAGCACCGATCTATGTCCATTTACCAACGTACAAATATCGTACAAGACGCAATTGATGGTTGTAGTCAAGACGAGGCATCAGAGGGTAATAGAGACGAAGTCACTCATGATTCTGAAGATACTGCTTTAGAAATAAGCTATACAATGTGAATTACGGAGTGAAATATACCGGCTTGTAGAAGGAATCAGTGACGATGACTGTTCCTCAAGACATTGATCCATCGTTTACTTTCTCTGTATCATGTGACAATATCGGTGAAGTGGTTTTCGTATTCTGGCAAACTTTGCAGATGTTATTTCATTTTTGCCTCATATGTTACGCTCCTGTACATACCTTGAAGCACAAAATTATAGGGTCAGCGTTAAAAATTGCAACAAAACGTGAAAATGAACATACTTATGTTTGGGAATCAGAAGAATGATTAAAGAAAAAGTACTTAGGTGTTGCAGCAATCTCGTCCGCCACCTATTTACATATTGGTTTCGATTTTTTTTTTTTTTTTTTTTTTTTGAAATGCTGAACTCATGCTTTATAGAATACGTTTTATATTATAAAAACGTTTGTACAGCCCATCATCAGATATCATTTTCTACATGCAGATGATATTTGTAAGTAAGTCTTTGCAATCAGTTCTGGAAAAGGAAACCTCACTTAGAACGTGTCACCGCACCTCTCACAAACGAAATGCTTAGCACTATGTAGTATGTAAGCCTGCTCTCGCTCCTTACCCACCTATGACGTCATCACAAAATCTTTCTTCCTCTGTTACTCGCTAACGACTGAACGTATCGCGATCAAACAAACACCATTCTTTTTAGAATTTTCAACTCTACAAATGGAAATAAATTGTAAAAAATGCATTTCTAAGTCGAACTGTTCCTTTAATGGGAATCACTGGCGGATCCAAGGGGAGGCGGAGGCGGCGACCGCCCCCTCCAAAGGTCTTTCTTTTTACTAGCAGCATTTATCGTTGGGACATTCAAATATGGTTTTTTCCTGGCCGATCCAATCTGTGTGACAAGCCTAGCACAGCTTGAATTGTAAATACTTCTTTCCCTGTTACCTTGAGGCGGTACAACATGCCCCAAAGGAGCGAGAATTTATTTATTTATTTTATTTATATTAGATTGATTTATTTACAAACATAATTCCAGATACAGCTGAACGCCAATTTACACTGGAATATCTAACAAACCTAAGAGATGAAAACATAAGACAATAATAATAATAATAGTAATAATAGTAATAAATAGCAACATCAAGTAATAACAAGAAAGGTTGGCAATACCTGACTAGAATTTATCCATTAAAATGACGTCGTAGTACAGAGTTATATGATTAGTAGTTTCAGAATTAAATAAATCAACGGGTGTATGTGATATTTCATTGTATAACTTAGGAAGCCTATACAATAGAGAGTGTTGAACTATTGACAGTCTAGGTCGTACTAAATGATGATGATGTGTGTTATGAGTTGGTCTGAATGGAATTCGGAAATACAATTCTGAGAGTAACGATCGTTGTACGAACAGCTGTAGGAAGGAGGATAAGACGGCCCACTGTTTGAACTAAAAATGTATATTTTAAAATTGTGTCCTAGAAAAAAGGATACGAAATGGAATTCAGGTCCCGAAGCTTCATTTACTTTTATCTTAAATAAAGAGCAATATAGAATCTTCAGCGTTCCTTACCGAAAAGCTCTCTGAATCTAAGTTAAAAATTTTCGGTTGGTTTATTAGTTTATATATATTCAAGTCGTTTGTCAAAAGCGATGCTTTACAAAATTAGAATTTACAGAAATAGAATTTAAAGTTGGATTTGAACCACTGTAGTGCGTTCGATGCTCACTCACCGAGAGTCAAACCACAGAACCTCATGTATCGGAGATCAAAGGTACGTTCGCTAGCTACTAGAACAACAAAGAGGGCCGTGACTTTTGGGTTCAAGACGAAAACATTAGGAAGGGACCAGGGATTCATTGTGACTTTTAATGGCATTTCATCTTTTCTCGGGGAATAACGCAAGCTATTATTGTACGAAATTCATATATAAAACACGAAGTTCTGAGTAAATAACTGATCTTCGCACAGGCCAAACCGCTCAAGCTAGAAACTTGAAATTCGGACAGTAGATAAGATTTCTGATGTAGGGTATCACTAAGGAAGGATTTTTTGGAAACGCAAAGAAAGGAAAGGGGAATGGGAAGAAAATTATTTTAATAAGGTGGCATCTCTCCGAATCCCTTAAGGTTAGGGACTTGAGATTGGTACTTGGATTTCTCATTTAAAATAATTTGACACGCTTCCAATGTTTTTTGTTACTTTGATACTTTACTACTATATACGCACCGAAACATAAACGTAGATTACGATCGTGTCATCGGCAGATTTTCTAGGAACAAGAAAGGACGTAGATTTGAGTCTGTGCTGTAACTTTCACAGAAATGGACTGCAAGGTGACTAAGGCCGTTGTGTGGTTTCCGCCCATCGTAGTTTTTGCCCGTAATTATTTTCAACTCGTAGATATTCCCCGAAAGTTGTGAGTCTGACTGTAAAGTTGAACTCCTTGTATGTATCTGAATGGCAAACAAAATCAAGAAATATGAACGAACTCGAAAAAGTTTTTGAAATAGATCTTTTTTAAATCTTGAACTGAAACACAAGGGCACAACTACAATAGTAAGAAAAGTGTATATATTATATTTTTTGTAAACAATTATATATTCTACATATGATATTTGATTTATTTAACGTCCCACGATTGTTTCTGGATGGCTAAAGAGACTTGAACCTACTGATTATAGTGCAATTCGAACTAATTTTTTCGTTCAGTTGTACCCCACCGGGAATCAAACCCGGGACCACGCGCACCAGAGGCAAGCGTGTTAGTTATTAGGCAAACGGAGTCCATATTACGTGTATATCTGAGATGAAAGAAATACAACAAGATATACGTTCTTTATTCTCTATTGGTAATTTCGCTTAAAGGTGAGAATTTTTCAAAATTAAATTTTATTTTTTATTTTTTTTTTCAATTATCCAACATTGTCAAATAATATCGCCAGTCGGTATGTTAAACGAAATATAGCTTGTATATCTATGCGGTAATGAACGGAAACATCACTTTCGTTTTACATTTCTGATCTTTCGTTGATTTTATTGTAGGCTTTGCTAATCTTTCAGTGGGTTTTATTTTGTTTTTATTTTTTTTTTCTATTTATGAATTATAATGGATTATTACGTGATTCTATATAATTTTAATTCATATTTTAATTCATGTAAAATTTATACACATTTCCTGCTAGATCTGAGAAAATTTCTGTCGAGTTTGTGTAAGAGAAAGTTTAGTATTGACATTTTTGTTATTACATTATTTGCAGTATTTTATTGAATGAATTGTGCATTTACCTTCGTAAAGTTTTATATGGATAAGGAGTACTGCAATGTATTAAATTTATAAGGATTTATATTTGCAATTCATTTCTTTATATGTTACTGCTGTAGTTTAATTTCAAATCGTCAATCTGGGTTCCTGTTAGAAGGAGAGTACAAGGTTTAAATTCAGTAATGATTAGTATTATGTATTAGAAAGTGTATCCATTTCATTCTTCTGTACTTGATCTGTGCCCTTGAGTGAGCAGGGCAGTTCTTTTAAGGGAAATATCATAGAATTCTTATTTCGGGGAAAGCCACGAAATTCATGTTCGGGCAATCACTACAACGGAGAATAATAATGGAGCCATTAAAAACATCCTTGGAATTAAGTGTGAATATATATATATATATATATATATATATATATATATATATATATTTTCAGTTTTCAATTTGCTGAATTATATCCTTACATAAAGAGAAATTTAAGCAATATGTAAAGATCGCTCCCCTATATTTTGACGCACTTGGAACACTGTGTGCCATATAGGCTACTATTAAATATCACTTTACAATTAATTTTTAAGCTACGAAGAAATGCACGTAGAAATATCATAATGTGTTTTGTTAAATGTTGACAGTTTGTATTATTCTTTATGTGTGTATACTTTTGTTATCTATTTTTACGTAGAACAAGCCTTTTATCTCAACTGTTGTCTCGCAATTGTTATTCAAAATATAAATGATTAGAGGATATTGTACACTCTTTCGTTAAAATGAATGCCATTGTCAATACAGTATTTTCTTTTGTGTAAGTACTGTGCAAGACAGCGCATCTGATATACCGCGGTGACACCGCCATGCCTCCGAAACAGAAGTGCGTATTTCATTTAAATTTGCAGAAAGAATATACTTTCATTATTATTATTATTATTCCTAGTAGTAGTAGTAGTAGTAGTAGTAGTAGTAATAATAATAATAATAACATAAATTCGGGTCCCAAAATGGAATCTGGGAACCAGGTTTACACCCCGTTTCCAGCTCGAGATTCATATGCATCCATTCTTGCAAATTAAAAGTCTGGTAACCTCAAGGCTACAATCATCTTCCAGGAAGTGAACCGCCCCCTCCAAACGATCCTTCTGGATCCGCTAGTGATGGGAATGTCAGTTTCGAGGTTATTTGTCCTAGTTTCGATCCTTCAATCACGTACCACAGACTACGCTTTTGGCGGGAACAGAACCTAATTAGACGAATATCAAAAACAGCCACACTGAATCCTTCAATTACTGCAAAATTCTTCCAAATCACTGACGCAATAAATTTTAACTCAATTGTGCTATTTTACGCCGACTCAGTAGGTATACATAGATACATTCAGCAAGTTTTTCTGCTTTAGTTATAAACAGAAAAAGTGGAAAACTAAACATATTAAGAAATGGATAAGAACTGATCCAAAATCTAATATTCACAACTGTTAATTCTAAACTTAAGAACACAGTATTTAAGTAGAAAATCGTAATATGTACTATAGTAGATATGATACGAACTGATTGCTCTAACTAAAATACAGCATATTATCAAATAATTCACAGAAATTAGAAAGACAAACTGTGCAATGGCTGAAATGAAGATAATATCTAAGCAGTAAAATATATATTGTAAAGAAACTGACTCAAAATATTTAAATGAACTTATTAAAAAAGAAGAAACAAACAAACAAACAAAAACTCACCATCTATTTCATCAAAATCGCAGCCCAGAGGATGGTAGCAAACTTCTGAATCTTCTGCAGGTCACAACAACAGATAGCAAGAAAAGGAAAACAAAATATTCAGCATGCATGTGCACATAAGCAAAAACATGCATGTATGAAGCAAAATAAAGAAATAAAATAAATCTCTTTCTCGTTTATGTTCTCTAATCGTTCTCTTAGCTTACTATATGTTTGTCTATTCTTGTCAGACGCAACAAATTTATTAATGTATGAAAATTTAATTATTCTGTTACAACGTAAACAATAGGAATAGATTCAGAATCGCGCATTTTAAGAGAAATGGTCCAATAGTTCTACATACTTAGAAAGTATTGATTAAAGACTTTCAACGGTAAATATTTTTGAACATTGAGCACTTTCATTATTGTTATTATTTCTATTGAATTGAATATATTAGAATTGCATGTTGAGCGTAATATCGCTACCAAATTTAGTTTATTGGGTTGGTGCAACTGAGATATACTGCATCGCGTAGAGTAGATCACTCTATACCAGATTGCTTGATCCAAAATATAATGCTCCATATTATAACACTGCCATGGTTGATATAACAAGTGTCCAAACTAGGCGTTATTTATCCAGTGATCAAGAAGCTCGTTTGTCAGTCGAAAGACATTTCACTACAGGAAAATCCACTGTGAAGAGGAACACACACAATCACCTTTCCTTGTGGATTAGAAAGTTTAGCATTCTACATAACCTGCGGTGAATAACATGGCACTGGGAAAAGGTATAAGAGTATTAGTGATTGTTTATTAAATTTATCGTAATGTTATTTAGAAAGACCAGAGGAACTGGCTTTAAAAAAAAAGTATTAGTGCGATAGCCAACAAAATATTTGGATGGCACAATCTAGTTTTTTAACGCAAGGAAGTCTTGAGGAAGGTGAATAAAACTGACAAAACTGACTTCATAAGTCGACAACACATGCTTACGTACGGTCACGTGGAAATGTGCATTTTTATTATTCACAACAATTCAAAAGTTTGTGGTGCATTAAATTAACACGGTAGTGAAGGTGAATCTGGTATTTCCAGAGCAAACGATCAGCTTACAGAATAAATCTAAAGAAGGAAAGTGTCTCTGCGTCGTTCAAAGTTATTGGTTTATGACAAAAAAGAATGTTGCTGTTTTTGTGGTAAATGGTATTTAATTATTTCCTAGGAAAAAGTGCAGATTAAATCCACCTATTAGTAACATCCATCTTTCAAAAGGCCAAACGGTTGACGTACGAACTATAAAACGACCGCAGTCCTTGTTTCAATATATAAAATGAGAAAGAGAATGCATGCTGTGAGAACGAAAACTAGCAACAAATATATATACGAAAACAAATATTTATTATATATTTGTACTTACGTGTATTCCTGTTTCATATTTCAGTGCATTTAAACATTAAATTGTAAATTTTAATGACCGTTTATGTTAATGTTCCGTCGTGTAGAATGAAGCAAAGCAACAAATGGTCCTAGAAAGTCAGATTTTATCCACGTGCAGCGGTAGGTTCTCCAATGAAATCACTAAAATGTTTATGAAAAATGTCTAAAATATTTATATTTTCTGCTTTCATAGAAAAGTTCTGCAGTCGATGTCACGCAGAATCTGTTATCCGCTAACATTAAACTTAAGCGATTACATAATACTGCGAAAACTGGAAGGTAGCCGCTTACAGATATAAAGGACGTACAAGAAAGGAAAAATGAAGTTGGCAAGCGTACACGAACCCTATGGTTACAGCATAGTCTTCCATCAATAGTAGCATGAGTGCACTCCTAAAATTTTACCCCTTGTACTTCTACCAAGCCACTGTCAGTACGATGTGCTTTTGTCAGTACTTCCGATATCATTTATTTCTGGTGTGTTCCATAGAAGTATGGTACATTTACACATACGGAATTTACACTGCTTTCTTTTGCATTGACCTACAAATATTATACTTAAAACAGGTTGACTGCCATGAGCATCACAAATTACTAACCTATTCAGATTCTTTAGCATCATATATCATGCTCATTGTCACAAATTACTGTGAGACCACGAGCATGACATATGGTGCTCGGCTCCCATTGGTACACTTTCGGGAGAAGCAAAATATCGCGACAAAAATGTGACATGATATCCATAATCGAGTCAAAGGTAAGAAGAAATTTATGGCCTCCTGGGACCAGTACCCTCAAATCACCTTGGCAGTCATTAAAGAGAATCTTTTCTATTTTTTACTTTAAATAAATCAAAGGTACGGAAATGTATTGTGCAAGAAGAATGATAATTATATACTGGCTTATGGTTTCCTTACCTAGCAGCTATTCTGGTTGAAACTGAAAAAAGCAACTTTAGAAACCATAGACTTTTGTTGTCAAGGGAAGTTGTAAAATTACTTGAATGACCATTGTGTATGGGTAGTGAGTATTGTTTTATATCGTTCTGATATATGCTGTCCTGAAATCAAAGGTACACTTGTCGACTACTTCTCGTTGACGTCTCTGTTTGCTTAACGCTAAGCTGAATTCTTTCGTTGCAGAAACTGAACAAAAAGTGGGTACTAACAAAACGACATATATTGTAGATACGATATAACTTGCTTATGACTCGAGTGTATAATTTCTGAATTGATCAGACACACTTTATCATTCAGACCATAGTGTTGGAGAAGAAGGATGGCACAACCATCAAAAACCACGAGGAAATCATGAGAAAGAGATGCAACTATTGTTCAGCAAGTTATATTCAAGCTACGAATCGGAAGTGAAAGAAAACAAAGATGAAAAGAAAAAGAGATATACTTCCCATACTGCAAGCAGAAGTCACACACGCTATAAAGAATATGAAAGAGGGAAGGACTTGAAGAAGCTTACATTAGTCATACCAAAACAAGTTCGTGTAGAAGAGGTCGAATTTCCGAGAAGTGCCATGATCATACCTGCTTCACAAGAAAGGATACAAAAAAGGATCTACGCAATTATAGACCTATAAATCTACTCACAACAATTTACAAAGTGTTTACGAAAATACTTACAATCGTATTAGAAAAACAGGTACACCTCGCTCAATTAAAAAAGAGCTGGATTTAGATGTAGTTACAACACAGAAGATTATATTCAAGTAGTGAGGGTACTGATGCGAAGGTCAAACGAATATGAATTACCTTCATGTGCTGCATCCACAGACAGACATATAGCTTTCGATTCGGTGAAGATTTCGGCAATTTTTAACCCTCTTAAATCAAGTGGTGTGTCTATAAACAAGTGAGTACAGGACGTATAAAGACCGTAAGAATAAAGAAGGGCGTACATTAAGATCCCACTTCTCTCAAGGTTTATACAAATGTACTGGAGAATATATTTCGATCTCTCAACTGGAAGAAAAGATAAATAAATGCAAATGAACAACACCTAACTCACCTTCGTTTCGCCGTTGATATTCTCTTCGCCAACAGCAGCACAGATTTGCAAAGTATGATGGCAGAATATCAGAAGAACAGAAATAGGGTTGACAATGAATATCGTAAAGACTAAGGTGATGTTCAAGAACTTCGCAAGGAAGTCAAGGATATAAATTGAAGATATGGAATTAGAATAAGTGAATACTTACGTCTATCTGGAACAGAAGATATCAACGAGAAGAAACATTAAAGGAGAAATTAACCGACGTACTAAGTTAGTCTGGAGTACATTCGGCAGGACAGTTTCATCTTGAAAAGCCAATAAGTATAAAGCATAAAATTTTCAGTGAATGTGTTCTACCTGTTTTGACATATGGATCGGACACGTGGACTCTAACAAAATCAGATTGATGGTCTGCAGACTACACAACGAAACATGGAAAAGTGTAAGTTAGGAATTGCCGAAGATAGGCAGATGGATCAGAAAAGGGACAAGATTGTCGGATATTATCATGAAAATAAAGGCACTGAAGTGGCAGTGGGCTGGATATATTGCAAGACGAAATAATTATCAATGGACGAAAGCAGTTCTTGACTGGATTTTAAGAGACCCAGGAAACGCCCACAAAGAAGGTGATGTGATGAAATCAAAACGCGCTGCAAAGTAACGTGGAAAAAAACTGCCCAGTATACATTGTTGGAAGAATATTTAGACAAACCCTCATACAAGAGTGGATTGGCAACGGTTGACTATGATATACGTATATGTACAAGAACTAATGGCAAAAGATAACTAAACTATAGATCAGACAAATAGCGAAGTACTTCAATAAAGTTGATAATATAAATCAAAAAACATTAGAAACTGCATAAAAGGGTTTTCCAATTTATTTGGCGAGCACGAATTCTCTGAATTTCCCCGATCACGGTTTACAAATTTCCAGATCCATATATAAGGTAAAGAAAGTAACAATATATTTCCCGACCAGCGGGTTCCTCATCTACCATTCACATACAAATATTATCTCTCTCTCTCTCTTTTTGTCCTAAATACATAAAGCTAATGTGTGTGTGTGTAGGTAGAGAAGTTTTGGAAAACTAACTGATTTGTTTTGTTTCATGTTTTCTGCAAAATACACGGGTAAGAAAAAAAAAATAAAGAAAAAAAATAAAAGAAATAGGTTTTGAGAAATGAAATCCATTCTTAAAATTCCTTCAATTTTCCAGGTCTTTTCAACTTTTCCAGAAATTTCCTGACTCTTTCAGGACTTTTTACAAGTAAACTGAATACCTTGATTTTCCCGGACTTATAGAAGTGAGCTGAATTCCCTGATTTTAACAGATTTTCCAGGCGGGTGTAACTTCGATAAGGAAGAGATTAATTTGAAAATACACGTACCAGCCTTGTTGTTGCAACATAAACAGCAAAAAACTTGTAGAATCACACTGACAGTTCACACCCCCCCCCCAAAAAAAAAAATCACACATCCTGGAGTAAGTTTGTAAGTTTAAGAATGATTTATTGCCATCAATGATCTTTCCATCATTTTCTGTCTCGTACACGCAGGACACCTAATTATTTTTTCTTTTAATTTCAGAAACAAGCCAAAGTATATTATTGTTTTTGTTGTATAAATACATTTTGTTCTTTTTCTTTATTAATTATGAACTTATGTATTCTGAATGTACAAACAGTTCTCATAATAACAACGCTAACTCTTTGTATTCTTTTCACAAAGTTGAATTTGGAAAAGCGTTCTGGAAATCGATTGGTCACCAATCAACCGCAAACAAAAGCCGTTATTTTGTAGCAAATTTCATGCAGATCTCGTCAAAACCTCTGTACAAGAAAGACTGGAGAATATTTACGCAAGTCTGACATGTTCAGCTTATCGGTTACTGAAAACCATTCTCAAGAAACTAACATAATGAACAAAATAAATAAGGATTCGATTCCCTAAAACGAAAATTTTATAGTTATGGTTCACATATCCCTAAACTCAGAGAGAAATTAGAAAAATCGTTTCTCGACTTATTCTGAAAGAAGGTAGAAAAAAGTGATAAATCAGGCGGAGAACGATGTGTAGTACGCGAATATTTTCTTAAATGTGTAGTATAAAGTGAAAGATCAATGTTTAAAGTGCAAATTATTTACTTCGTAGAAAAAAAAAAATACCTATATTTTGTTTCCTACCTCAAAGTCTATTTATTGAGAAACTTGATAGAACTTACAAAGAGCCAAAGCGAAACAACCAGAATCCTTAGAGAAGGCAAGAGAGCTCCTTTAATGAAGCAACTAGCGACGTATATATAGTAACAGCAGTAAAATAATTAATGGTGCTATGCACAGTGAAAGAACGCGAAGACGATTGTAAGACGTTAACAAGAATTTGCATAAACTTGCAGCTTGGATAAATTTATTTTTCAATCTTTTACCTTTCAATATTAACGATTTCAACCACAATAAACTGAAAGGATTATGTAGCCACGATGTAACCTCAGTTAAGTTGATCAAAATTGGACAATTTTTTAGAGAATTCGCTGTGGAACAGACACACTATATATACATTAGGAATAGGCAAAACCGGTTTCTAGAAAAACCGAAACCCGAAAAACCGACATTTCGGTTTTCTCCAAAAGCCGGTTCGGTTTTTCACCGAAACCGGTTTCGGTGAAAACTTTTGGAAGAGAGATAAATCTATTTCTGTGGAAACAGATTCGGTTTCCGAAGAACAACCAAACACTATTCTGGTCAGAAATAGAACAAATTTTGGGAAAAAATCGGATCCGGTGAAAAACCGATAACCGGTTTCGGTGGAAACCGAACCGTTTTTTTTTAAATTTTCAAAAACCGAAAAACCGGTTTTTGTGCCCACCACTAATATATATATATATATATAGATATAGATATAGATATAGATATAGATATATATATAGATATATATATATCAGGGCTGTGGTCGAGGGTACCCGCCGTATACCCTTTGCTTAATCTCAGTCATTAGAGTGTACCTTTTGCTTCAAAGCGTATAGTACTTTCTAGTTTTATTTGGTTCATATTTAATTGGGCCATGACTTCAATGATAGGGAGGCCACATCCCGACGCCAGGTTATCACCCAGGTTGGGGGTTGTGCCGGGCCGATCATCCGGCATTTAAAACCTATTATTGAGCACAGTAGAAAGATAAAGCCTGGAATGTGGATTGCTTTTTTTTTTTTTTTTTTTTTTTTTTTTTTTTTTTTTTTTAATGCCAACCTTGCTATGGCCTGTTTATGACAAAGCATTTGTGGTTTAAAGACGCTCGGAGCCGGAGCCAAGGGACGGAGGAGTAAAGCGCACGCGCACCCAGCAGGAATGGATGGAATGGTGCCGTGAATGGTTGATGGAAGTATTGAGAAGTTGTGATTTAAGTAAGAAATGTAATCAAGAAAATAGCATGAAATGCTTTAAGACTATAAAACAGTAATTTATCCTTTATATTTTAATTGAATTAATATGTGCGTTTTATATCATTCATTAAAAATTTATTCTATGTCTTTTATGACAACCATACATGATCACAAAACAGCGTATACCCTCTGAAAATTTTAGGACTACAGCACTGATATATATATGTAAAGGAAGAAAGACCGAAAACTTGCTTTCGCTCACTTCAATAATAATAATCATATATAATAACTTGTATTTTGTGTCTGTCTCCTCTGAATAACTTTTATAAAGAATATTCAATTATAGGACTAGTAAAAAGTGACTCGCATAGATTAATTTCTAATTGCGCTTTTTATATTGATTTGAGAACGCTGAATCTGAAAATAATTTTTGAACTTGTCTGTTCACGATGTCACAAAAAGAAAGAAAAAAAAGCTTCAACGGTGGAGTCGTTGAAGTACCTCTTATATTAATAGTGAAAGTGTCACAGTTAGATATATTTCTACTTGCACTTTTTATACTAACTGGAGAATGTTTAATCCAATGGAACTTGTCCGTCCATGGTGTGACGAGGGAAATGACCTAAAGTTGAGTCTTTAAAGTACCGCTAATATCAATAGTAAAGGTGCTCATACTTGGATACATTTCTAATTGCTGTTTACATATTAACTTGAAGATCCTATTCAATGGAACTATTTGTAAATTTATTCATTCACGGCCTAACGAGAGAAATGACCTCAAAGTTGGGTCTCTGCAGTACTGTTATGCCAATAGTGAAAGTGACAACGCTTCGATAATTTCTAATTGCACTTTTTATACTAATTTTTAAATTGCTTTACGACATACTCAATGAATTTCTTCTTTACAAAGTTGTATATCCAAACCTTGAGGGCAGTTTTATCGTGACGCCATGGACAGATACATTTTAGAAAGAAAGAAAAAAAATAGTCTCTTTCGATTCAGCGTTCTCAAATCAGCATTAAAAGCGCAATTAGAAATTTATCAAAACGTGAGCACTTTTTACTAGTGCCATGATCGGATGTTCTTGATTAGATTTTGATGTAATATTCAAATATTTTCCTTGGGTTTTCCAATTATCTCCGGTTGAGTAAGAGTAAGAATAAGGAAGTATACAGATGCGCCGAAAACAAGATCTATTTGCATTCGTTAAGAACCATAATCAAAATCAGGGAAGAAAAGATCCAAGATAATTAAAACGCAAAAGAATACGAACACATCGAAACAAGTAGAAAACGACAGACAAATGTCACAGCATATAGTAGAAGGTTTTAAAAAAAAGAAAAAAAAAACTCCACTCAGTAGGACCATATGCAGAAGGTTGTTGGCTGTATATCAGACCATTTTCGATCGGTGCTGACAGCTCACGTATCATGCTGGAACTATGGGTTTGCTGGAGAGAGTAATGTTGTGTCTGACCTTGTAAGTGGGTGAGTGTTGGTAGTGAGTGTTATCAAATGGCGCCTAAAATCATCGGATATTGGGAGGATTACGTGATGGCCATTTTTCATACTCTTTTCTTTCGTACGCATTGTGGAATAGTGTCACGGGAATGGGTTAACGCTCGAGGTGACTATCGCGAAAGCTATTATGGCCTGTTACACACAATAGGTTTCCCTTGCGAAACATTTACCTACGAAAACCACAGGGAGGAGTGCAAGCAAAGTGACACCCGTAGTGCTAACGGAGATCCGCCGATTGGCGTGCCAGGAAAATCGCCCGACGCAACGTGATGTGGACCAGATTCCACCTCGCACCGTCAACTGTGAAGGAAACAATTCGCAAGCGCCTCAGGCTGCAGTGTGTGTGGAAGACACGTGTATACCACCTGCTATCGCGTCGCATTGCCGAATATAAGACGAATTGCAGGAATCAGTATGAAAAGTACCTGGCGTGTTCAAAATGGAAGAAAGTTGTCACAATGGATGAATTATATGTCCATCTCACTGTTGATGGTCATATCTAGACGATCACATTCCGTGACGTTGACGGCAAGGGGCGTAGTAACTTTGTTCGTCACTGTTGGGAAAGTTTCTACATGGCTTTATCGTTGTTACGGGATTCGGATATGAAGGTAAGTTGCTGATACGCAAGGTGGACAAAAACGTGATCGGAGACACATCTCACAATTGTGTGGAATGCACACGACCCAGGTGATGGTCCATATAAACACGGCTTCGAGTCATACCGTCAGAACATCACTAAGTTTCTATCAGGAAATGGCAGCGGAATCAGGAATTCGTGTCATTCCGTTCGAAGACATTCCTGTGAAAAGTCCAGATGCCAGTCCAATGGACTTTTATGCATTTGGACTGTTCAATCAACGTCATCAGCATCCGTACATCCTGGATGGTCTATGGAAAGCTTGCAGGGAAGAGTGGGACAGAATTCCCGTGCCTGTCCTGCGCCGGAGCTTGCTGCAATGGAAACTGCGACCCCATGTGATAGTCCACAATGCTAGGGGTGAAGCAGAACATGATCGGTGTGGCGGGGCGGTATCTCTTAAGGTAAGCACCCGTCAAACATGGTCAGATATAAAGCGAACAACCTTCTGTATACACAAGAAAAGTTTCTGTTAGTTAAAACAATGACAAGTTAATCTTTGCCCAGAGCTGCTCGGTGAGAGATGTACGCAGGTTTCGTTCTGATTACTATGGATAAAACTATGCATAAAGAAATAAGAGACTATAAAGAAATACTATGAAAAAAAGAACAATGTAAAGTGAATCGAATAGCAATGAAAAAACTGCAGTAAGTAATTCTAGTAATAAGATAAGGAAAATACAAGTAAAGACATTTATAAACAAAACAAATTAAATCGCATGCAGAAATTGGATGTGCTGTAAAAATCTCATTTGTCAAGAATAAAATGTGGGTCATCGCCTAGTAGTAATTTCTGGCTCGCCTTCCACTGTGTTACGACATCCCACTTGACCTCAGCAGGGCAATGGATAAGAAGATGACAAATCGACAAGAATGCATCACAAAATGTACAATTCGGAGGTGTATGCATGCATGCGTGAGATGGCTCAGTGGAGTTAAAACGACGAGACGGTCGCGAACTAGAAAGCCAAATTCCTAAGCTAAGTTTAATGGTATGCAATTTGTTGTCACGCGCTAGGTTCCAGCCCAATTGTAATAGTTGTAAAAGACAAGAATACTGAGTAAAGATCACCAGTGCAAAGCAGAGGTGTCAAGAGTTCAATATCATGGAAAGCTGCACCTAATACTACAGAAACCGCCTACTCATTTCCAGATATACCCACATGGCTAGGGATCTAACAAAACTGGAGAACAGAACCAATAGCAAGAAGAGAATTGTATTTCAACAGAATATGTTGAACTAAAGGATGTTGTGTGTAAACATTAGTAAGGTCGGTAAGAGCACTTCTGGAGTCAGACAAGATGAGAATACGGACAATAGTACGGGTCATACCGTAATCTAAGGCTTGAAGAACAGCAAGCAGTTCAGCACTAAAGATGGACGTAAAGGAAAATACGCAATACCCACAGGAAGCATGGCCAAGGACAAACGCACAGTCAACAGAGTCATCTTATTTCTACCTACTCGTATAAAAATTCGAGAAATCAGCATAGTCATGTAACATACAGCGAAACTCTTATTGATACTGGTTATCAGTAGCGATAAACTTACTAGAACATACCAACTAAAATTATATAGTAGGACAATTCATCTACCAGGGCAGAATAGTAAGAAAACCCAAAGGATTTCCTTATTATTCCAGCACATCGAAGCCAAATCCACAAGGTCCAAAAACACGAAGACGTATCGTATACAGACGGTAGTGGTAATCTGCTTCAAGAACAAAAGAAAAATGGTGATCAGGGAGTGTTTTAAGACGTGCGAAATAATGAAGGATCAAATAACTTCTGTAATCATTAAGAGAAGATTCATGTGTATCAACATAACAGAGCCTATGTATAGGGCTAATACGTAAAGCACCTATAGACAAAGGAATACCATAGGGATGGACTGTATCCAGCTGACGTAAAACAGAAGATACCAGATGAGTACATCACACAACCATAATCGAGTTTAGAATGCTAAAGAGTAAGATAAAACGTATTATACTATTCGCACGGCAGGAATGATATGAAAGATCTCAAGAGATTTGGCGTTCTGAGGCAAGTATACTTCAAATTACGTAGACGTTGAAACCGAGTAAGTTTGGTATCAAATTGCAAATCTAGAAAGTGAACACTATCAACAAACGATAGGTGTATTCCGCTAAAATGAAGGTCAGAATTGGAAACACATGTACGTAACCGATAAAAGTGAACACGTTTAGCTTTGTTGACAAACCCGGTAAACGGACCCCAGTCTTAGTAGCTTGGGTACATAAACGACTCAGAGAAACTGGAGTTGTTGGGTAGATGTGCGAAAATCATGGGAACAATAATACATGTTAGGATCATTCACAAAAAGACCATGAACATGAGTATTAACATAAGACATTACACTATTTACAGCCATGCCAAACAAGGTCACACCAAAAACACTACATTAAAGGACACTATTTTGTTGAAAGAAACGATCAGAAAAGCTAGAGCTAACTCATGCCCTAAAATACCGGGCGCCTAAAAACTGTTCTAAAAACAGGGATACAAGGTGTGTTAGAAAAGTAATGAGACTAATTTTGTACTAACTAAAGTTTTTATGTTTTTCAAACAACAATGTTATCCCCTTCAAAGTAGTTCCCTTGGGCAGCTATACATCGGTGGAGTCGTTCCCACTCTTGGTAGCAGCGCTGGAAGTCTTTCTCTTTATTTCAGCGGGCGAGGCAAATTCTTCAACTGGTATGGCTTTTAACTGGTCGGTCACAGTATTTTTAATGTTCTCCAGAGTTCCAAAATGACGTCGTTTTAGAACATGCTTCAATTTCAGGAAAAGGAAAGAGTCACAAGGACTCAAATCAAGTGAATAGGGAGATTGAGGAACAACAGTAAAGCGTTTTGAGGTCAAAACTTCACTGATGGAAATGGCCGTGTGACACGGGGCATTGTCATGATGAAGCATCCACTTGTCTGCAATGTCTGGTCTCACACGAATCACTCTTTTCCTGAGCCTTTCAAGGACACTTTTATAAAATACTTGGTTGACAGTTTGTCCTGGTGGAACGAATTCTTTGTGCACGATACTCTTACTGGCAAAAAAATCAGCATAGTCTTGATCTTTGATTTGCTCATTCGACATTTCTTCGTCCGAGATGATGACGGAGTGTGCCACTCTTCGCTTTGCCGCTTTGTTTCAGGATCGTATTAAAATATCCAGGATTCATCACCTGTGATCACACAATTGAAGAATTCTTGGTCATTGGCAATCCTCTCAAGATCAACGCACACGGTTTTTCGATTATCCTTCTGTTCAGTTGTGAGGTTTTTCGGTAGCATTTTGGCACAAATCTTTTGCATTTTCAAATCGTCTGTCGAAATTTGATGTACGGTGAAAGTGTTTAAATTTAACTGTTCACTCATCATCCTTATTGTTAAACGACGGTCTGATCTCACAAGAGCCCTCACACGTTCAACGTTTTCGTCAGTTTTTGAAGTTGAAGGTCTCCCTGCGCGAGGTTCATCTTCAACGTGTTCTCGGCCTTCCAAAAATGATTTGTGCCAGCGGAAAACTTGTGCTCTTAATAAGCAATGTTCCCCATAGGCCTGTTTCAACTTTTCAAAAGTCACACTCGCGGATTCACCAAGTTTAACACAAAACTTTATTCCACAACGTTGCTCTAAATTCTGATGCTCCATTTCTGTAACACACAACAAAAACACAACTTCACTGATGATGCTGTCAAAAATAATGTGTTAGCTGTACGGAGTTGTAACTCGGACTGAGGAAGTGAAAGGGATTAACAAACTGGTCTAGCACAGGCTGGTAGACACAACGTCGCCAGATCGCCCGCAGTGTTCCCAGTCCCATTACTTTTCTCACACACCTTGTATAATAGGTTTCCATGTAGCTGCCAAGAACGAAGCTGTTGCAGGATTCCAGAGTGTCAGGTAGTATCATAGGCGTGTTCAGGATAAAAGCAGTCACAAAATGTTCCTCATGACGAAAAGAAGTTAGAATGACAATCAAGATGAACAAGATAATCAGTAGTCGATGTAAATTGACGGAATCCACATTGGAGGTTCGAGATGAAGGAATTCCATTTTAAGAACCAGATCAACCAAAGGTTAATGAGCTTTTCAAAAACTTTCCAGACACAGCTACTGAGAGCAACAGGCCTCAAGCTGGAACTACAAGTTGAGACCTTAACAAAAAAGAAAGAATTCAACCTCTCGCTAGACTACCGGAAAGTGCAAATCAAGCAGGATACGAATTAATAAGGTCAATAGAGAGATTTTACCATATGGGAACAGATGACGTAACATAGTATAATGGATGCAATTAGGACCTGTAGCGGTATGCTTAGTAGTTGAAAAGACATAGTGTAGTTATTTAGCAGTAAAAATGGGAATATAGCATCAAACAGAGAGTTGAAGGATAAACGCGTGCGTTCAGTTTGCTGTTTATAACGAAGGAAGCTGAGAGAATAATCGGTAAAGCTAGAGAAGGAGCAATATAACTACTCAATTCATTGCTATTTGCTTCTGATCAGTGACCAACCCGATCGTCACCAACGAGGAGGGCTGTGACACACAGCGGCTCATCAGAACCTTGCAAACGATGGATACCAAACAGCAATAATCGAACTAGAAGTAGTTAACGTGGATACATATTACTGCCAACACCGACGTTTAGCCTGATTAATCTGATATCAGGCTCGAGCACGTAGCTGACGCAACTATGGCAATTACCATCAGTTGGGAAACGTATAACTCGGCGAAGGACAAAACGCCAGGCAAGAACGACGAATTTCATGGGACCACCAGGTACTCGGTGATGATGTAGTCAGCGAGAAGGAATAGAAGAATCAGGAAACTTCAATGCAGTAGGCTTATTAATAGAAAGGTGGGGAACATTGACAAATGAAAAAAAATTGGGTGAACTGAGTGCAATGCGCACGACATAAACTGTAGATAAACTAGCGATGGTTAGGCACACCATGTAGACCATTAACAATTATGGGGAAATGGGGTCACTACCATACAAGATGGGATAAAGACTCTAGGTAAGAGGAACATCTAATTGGGGTCACAAATAGAAAGATCCAAATGCAAGAAGGTACCTGTGGCTGTGTGAAGTGCGTAGAACTGCCATCATTTATTATAAGATCAAGATCAAATGAGTCAAGCAAGACAGTAATTTATCGACCCCGGGCCTCTGTCAGAGGTGAACCCCGTGACCGATTGTAAGCATTAAATTCATCTACAATAACTACAGGTTGTGGGAATTGGTAATAAAGTTGTTCAGATCATGTACGGTAAAATGATCATGACGAGTAATATAAATATTACAGAAGGTAACTGGCTGTTGGAGAAAAAACTTGAACGGCAACACCTTGCAAATTACTTTGATGTACAGGAGTGAGGAATTGAAGGTGGTCAAGATACCAACTGTCACACCTGCGGTACGGCCATAGGGAACTTGACCATGCCTATAGAGAGTATAACCCGAAACGACAGATGAATGGAGGAGCAAAATGAGTTTCCTGAATACAAAAGAGGACAAGAGCAATGGTACTAAGTAGGTACTTAAATTCTTCGAAATGCCTGGGAAAACTATTTAAATTCCATTGGAGTAAATCAACCAAGAAAAAAATGTGTTAAGGTTGAGAAAAAAGCTGTTTGGATTTTTCAGTTCTCAACTACAGTAAATTGACCAAGATCATCCAACACCATATCATCAGAAACAGAGCAATAATTATGCGAGAGACTGCCAAGTTGATTACAAGAAGATAGAGGCTTCTCATGAGCAAGACAGCAGATTTTGCTCAAGGTTTCTTCTTTTATTAGCACGACAGTAATTCTATATGGTGATCACAGGTTGGGAGCGTGACATCGGAATATTTTTTCAGGTGCGAAGAACTAGAAGTGCAAAACGATTTCGTACGAGAACCAAACTTGAATGTCTTTTTCCGACGTTTTTTGGCATCAGATAATGCTGAGGATGCACAGCTACATCTGAAACAGATGTAGATGCGAGTTTGGTACTAGTTTGTATATCTATATCTATAGTGTGAGCAGACTGAAAGAAAGTAGGGATAGTAACAAAATTAGTATGAGAAGGGAACCTTGAGATTTGATTGCAGTGATTACCGAACTAAAACTAACTGCAAATGAATGTACAGGCTGCGACTGTCTGCATGCGACAGCAGCAGAAATTTTCTCAGGAACCATTAATATACGAATGGCTTTCTTAATTGAAAGTACTAAAAATATCGAGACCATGCGGGATGAGAACCTTTACAATTGACACAAAAAGGGAGGTTATAGGGGATATCGTGTGGAACCTGACCAGAGTTACCACGTAGTTTGAACCTAGTGACAATCTATGTAGTGTGGCCAGAATGTTGGCATTTAGAAGTAGGTATTAGGAATGAATGTATGGTTGTTCCTTGAGAACATAGTACCATGATGGAAGTCCACTAACATCAAAGGTAATAATATTGGATAAAGTAGGTGTTAGAACACCATTCTGTTTTCTGAATTCGTTTAACATCAATTACATGCTGGTCATGGAGCTTCACTTTCAATTGTTCTCTGTTGACATTTTGGAGATCAAAGCAAGTAATGACGCCTTGGCTAGTGTTTAAATGACGCCGAGCCTCGACTAAAACAGGGACAGATCCTAATGACGTACGGTGTGTCCGACAAGAAACGCAACCCAAACTTTGACCAAGATATATTTTTTGAAGTAAGAATGATAGAGACATGATATTTGTAACAAAAGTTAGCGGCGTTGTCTATGGAAATATTTTGAGAACAAAACCTATGAGACAATTCGTATTGTTAAATTTTAGTGATTGATTAAATGGCCAGAAGCGTAATTTAAAGAGAAAATGCGAATTGCTTAAATCAATTGCGAGGAACAGAAAGAAGAATTAATTGCGGTGATTTTTAATGCAAATATTTAGTAAATACGCATCAATATTTATCGGATGGGATAAAAACTGCATGTTGTTTTGCTGCGTTGACAGTTGTAAAGGCTATTTTTTTCTATGTATTCAGAAAAAAATAAAGTAAAATAGCGCATTCTGGCAACAATGTTTCGCAAAAATACTACCACAGGTGTAACTCATCCTCGGACATGGTGGGCAATGTAATTTATCAATAAAATAATAAACTGATTTTTTTCAAAAATAAAAATAAGTACGGTAACAGTAATTATTCGCCTGCAGCTGGCAACCCGTACTGGCAGGGAGAAAAATACCTAAGCGTAAAGATATACCGAAGATACCTCGTGATCGAGGTCGAGGTTTAAGTCGCGGTTGCTACCTCGATAATGGCACAAACACATGGATTCAAATGGGTAAGCGCATGCCGGAGATGTATGCTACATCGTGACCTAGAGGTCGACCGCGATGGTGAATTAGTGTTCGCGATAATAAACAACCGAGTTGCTTTACATCGATGTTCAGTGGAAGCATCGGTGTGGCTCGTGTTCTCATTTTTTTTTTCTGAAGCGCTGCACGGAATAAAATCTTCAGTTGTTCAGAATTTCGTCTGCAGAGGATTGTGTTCATCTACGCTCAAGAGGTTTTGCTGTACTTTAAATTCGATTATAAAAGACATATTAGTAGAACTAATGACGAATGTTCCAGCAATATGGAATAAGAGGCACAAACAACATAATAGGCACGTTTTAAATAGAGAGTGGAAGAAGATAGCACCTCAAATGGGAATGTCAGATAAGTTATTCATATTTATTTGAGAATTATACTGGAGCTTATTATTATACAAGGCAGTGGCGGTTAAAGGGAGGAGGCTTTCGGGCTGAAGTCCCCAAATTCCGAAATTTCTAAAGAAAAAAGAAGCTAGTGTTAATTATATCTATGCTTAAAAGCTCCACTCCCTTCCCCAAATTCCTAGATTCATAAAAAATTTCCTCTAAATTCGTTACTGATATAAGGTAAAGAAGTACTTGTAAAGACAGGCATAGGGAGACAATGTCAAATAATGGAATTGCAGTGACGAAACTTTTTATGGTGAAGTTAATGCCCCCCACACCTCAAAACCTGAAGACACATCTGTTGTTTATTTATTTATTTTACTGGGAAATGATTTCTCGCCTGAGTGCTGAAAGCGGGCATTTCTTTACAGAAAATTGAAAAAAAAAATGGTAAAATTCTTTGATTTATTGATAGAGATGGACAAGAGATGAGACTCAAATATTTTTGCGAGACAAGAGACGAGACTTTGGCATTTTTCATGTCTCGTCTCGCGTCCATCCCTATTTATAAACAGTTAGTCATTTCAATTTCAAAAGTTGTCCATAAATGACTTTTCTCAAAATTCAGATCTACTTAAATTGTTTTTTCAAACCAGAAAACGCTGATCACTTCATGAAAATTCTTACTTAAAATGCTTAAATGCTTAATCCCCTTTCTCGAAATAAGTTTTCCTGAAATCATCCTAAACGACTTTTCCCAACCTTGGACCATATGTTACAAATGTCTATTTCACCAGAAAACTTTCCGAATAATAATAATAATAATAATAATAATAATAATAATAATAATAATAATAATAAAACGCACTGAAAATTGCGTTCACCAATATGAAAATCCTGAGGTCAAAACCAACTGACGCGTCCACATTTCATTGGGATCAATATACGCCCTTATAAATAACGGCCCCGCAGATCCCGCATTGCGGGGGGGGGGGGGGGAATCGTGAAGTAGGACGTAGAGAAGGGGGCCCACTCCACTTAGTCTCCAAGCCCTTAGTTCCGCCGTTGAATATATGATTTTAAGGACTGTATCGTTCATACAGAATTCGTGCGAGAAGGTTAATAGAGATTAGTATTCCGTAAAACAGAAGAATTCCAGATACCAAGCTTGGTCGTTTAACGGTATGCCAAGTGATTCAAATTATTATATTCGGTGTGTCCGTAGAAGTTCTCCTGTCCCGTTTTAGCTTTCTGCGTTACTGATATTAAATACGTGCAATTAGCACGCCGTTAAGTCTGTCAAATTTCGCTCATTCCGTACGGAGTTTTTATCATGAAAGCCTATGTACCAAACTCCATACTCTAAAACCTTGAACCATTCTTTTAATTTTTAATAGTAGACAAAAATCGATGAAATTTTCAAACATGCACATATCGGCAGGAGGACATAATTTCATGTGCTCTGCAATGCCATCCGATTAACAGTATTGCCAACCGAACATACAGTTATATTTTTCAAAAGTAGGCAAAATATGAGAATGCCGTATTTCAAATCTATAGATCAAACACAACTTAGAACTCCACCTTTATTATTCAGTGTTACAAACTCAGGACATTATCATAACAAACACATATGGGAATATCTAAATTTTGTTATCTAAATCAGCATTCAATCGCGGATACACAAAATCTCATTGTTGAATGAACATTTCGTCGTCTGAGATTCAACTCCGCGTATCTCCAATTTTGGCGAATATGATTTTTTACCATTAGAATCAGTATAGGATGGCGCAGAATCTGGTTAAGTAGTACAACTATTTCACGACAAATGGCTTTGTTATTCTCTCAAAATAATGCCGCGTATAATGAGGCTGAAGCTAGTTTTCAAACAGTTTTGTTGTCTCTCCTGTAAAATTGGTGAAACGTTACTTACGCGGTATTGAATCTCAGACGACAATTTATGTGGTTGGATCACTCGAAAAGACGAAAGAGTTTTAATAATACACACGTGTACAGAGTATAAGGCGGGAGACAAGGAGTCAAGTACGTTGCCCCAGACTTCAGCTTTATCAGCCTAGGCGCAAATTCGAGCCTAACCACTATCATCTCCATTTATGTGCGCAGTAGTACAGATGTGACTTTGTCTCACTTTTGTGGCCCTGGGTCCTTGGCCCAGGATCAATAACTAGGTGTAAAGAGGACTACTCTTTCAAAATTTTGGCAGAGGTATCTTAGCCCACCCCCTAAATTTTGCAAGGGGTACATAGGAACAACCTCTTAAACGTGGGAATTGTCAAAAGCAACATTTTGTAAATGTTCTCCACGGCTAGAATATAATTCTGTAAATTTATGTGCTCCTGTTTATTCCGTCTGTGGGTTAAAAAAAGAATCGAATATTAGTATTGCCACTTGGACGGTTATTAATCTGGTTTATCTTCTTTGGTGAGCTTTAACAAGTTATATGATCATATGGTTGAGCACAGGGGCCCATTCTCTTTCTCAGGACATGGGTACATTACTATACTCTTCTCAAAATTAGGAGGAGTACACAGGACACCTTTTCAATTTGAAATTGTCAAAAAATAATATGTCATAAATGTTGGCTGTTATTGACCCAAAATGTTACCCTTTACCTAAAACTACCGCAAACAGAATTTTGACCCCTTACCGAATTATCTTATCATACATTTTCAAAATTGATTTTTTTTAAATTATTATTTTGGTGGGGGTGGTCGGAATATTTTGAAAGTTTCACAGATTGTAGATACTATGTGGGTGTAAATGTGTAATTCTTTTAAAAAAAAAATTGGTGGGAAACACGTCGTTGATTTTTTGTTAAAAAATTTGTAATACCCTTAGGTACAACATATATTTGTTTCAGGACCTGAAAGTGATGGCAACATTGTCAAAAAGAAATAAAAATGAAAACAAACGTGCTTTTCGCACAGTTTCTTCACCACTTTAGGACCTCTGAATGTCAAACTTTAAACATTTCTTTGCCAGAGTTCACGACTTTCCCTTCTCTTGCGTCTCTTCTGCTTCTGTCGTTCTTCGGCTGCTTCGATTATGTCCATTTCGGAACAAAAGCGCCAAATATTTCTCCGTAACAATGCTTCTACTTCAATCAACACTTGCACAACAAAGTTACACACACTTCGCGTCTCCTCCTCGTATCTATCAGTACTTGCTTCACTGGCCGCATACAGTGGTGCTCTCTATTACCGCATCGGGAAACGGCGACTCGCTATCGATGAATACGGTTTTCCCACATCTGATGTTTTGAATACGCACTAGAGACAGCGAAAAATAAAGGTACGCCTTCTATTTGTATGTTTAACCAGTAATCGAAGTAATTCGACATACCTTATTACTGTAGAGGGACTTGCAATTATTTGGATAACTATCGGATAACGAAAGACGCGATTTGTTTCAAATATTCAGTGCACCTTATTTACCAATTTACATTCTTTGTTTTGATTTTTCTTTGGTGATGTAAGCTTTGTGTCCATCTTAAACATAAATTAAACATAACTTTCTAACAAGGCTGTCTATATTCTTTATTATAAATTATCGAGAAATGTTACAGTTTCGGATATATATGAAGACGGAAGTGATATACTTCCGAAACTGTAACATTTCTCGTTAATTTATAATAAAGAATATAGACAGCCTTGTAAGAAAGTTATGTTTAATTGAAGTAAGCTGTATTTCGTTGCTGTTTTGTTTCTTCATTTACAAGTATGTACACCCTATTCCAGAAAGGTTGAGTGCATTGATTATGGCTGGTTTGAGGCAAAACATTTCTAAGTCCAACTTCAGGTATCTTCGGAAACAGTTAATCAAAAATGACAATCCAACCTTCCCAATCGGGAAACTTTGGGCAGATGTGTTTTTCTTCTTTTAGGTATAATAAGACATGTCGAAATGTTATTAAGTGTAAAAAAGGAAAGATTGATTAAAACACTTAATTATACATTTCGAAAATATGTATACATGTGAGCACATACTGGCTTTGTCACTTATGTTTCTTTCACAAACTTTCGAATGCCAGCCAGCTTGATGTACCTTTCCTTTGAAATTTTTCAGTTGACCCTTGCTTCCCGGATCACTCACTTATCACGAGCATCTCAAACAGTGAGCCTCCGTGGTATAGGCACTACATGATAGCAGAAATCTTCGAGTTGATGTGACAATGCTAATCCTTTCTAAGGGCCAGATAAAAAAGTTTGCCAATTTCAGGTCATACCTTGCAACTTCAAGTTCTTTCGGTTACTAAATCTTTGGAGAAAACTGATCTTAAAGCGTCGTCTGCGTGGTTCGACAGTTTTAAGTTTAGACATAATGTTGTGTGGAAAGAAGTTGGCGGTGAATCAAAACTGTCGATCCAAAAGCAATTGAAGAATGGATTCCCAAAGTGCGTAAACTGACAGAAAATAATGAACCGAAAGACATTTTCGATGGTGACGAAACAGGTCTGTTCTTTTGGGCACTTCCTAGTAAGAAGTAGATATTGCGTGGGTAGAAGTGTACAGGGGGAAAAATGTCGAAAGAAATACTCGCTGTGCTTTTGTGCGCTAACATGACAGGAGAAATGGAGAAGCCTCTTTGATAGGGATATCTGCGAAGCCTCGATGTTTTACGAATTTGTATGTTAAGTATCTCCCAGTTGTGGCGAAATAATAATAGTGCTTGGATGACAAGTACCATTATGGAAGAATGGTTAAATTCTTTTAACGCAAAGATGAAGAGTGAAAATCACCTTGTTCTGCTATTCTTGGACAATGCACCACGTCATCCACATATAAAATAGTTCGCGGGTACAATAGCTCGGTTTCCAGCGAATACGCAAGTGTGTCTCAATCTATGGACCAAGGTATAATTTTCCCCTTCAAGAGTCACTACAGATAATTGGTGTTGGAAACTCTTGTTAGTAGTGCAAGCCACTTAGTGAAGTCAGTGTTTGTACTTAATGTTGTAAACTGGATTTCTGTTTCCGCATTAAAAAAAAGGAAGAAATCTTCAATTCCTAACTCTTTCTAATAAATAAATGAATAAATAAAGAAATAAAGAAATAAACTAGGTTTAGACTGCTTTGTTGTAACGAAAGAAATTGAACTTGTAGTTTGACGTGTTATCATTGATGACCCCTTTGATGTACCAGTATGAGATAAACGTTACCATTCACTGTTTCTTAGGAGCTATTGAACGCCGCCCAATTTAACATACCTTTTCATTTGATAGTTTTCGCTTTCTTTTCTTTCCATATGTAAAAAACATTTTCATTGAAACATAAAGGACAAAGCCAGCATTTGTTCACATGTATACATAGTTCCAAAATATTGTATCATTAAGTATTTCAATCAAGGTTACTTTTTTCAACAATTAATAACATTTCAACATGTCTTATTATACTTTAAAAAGCTATCTGCACAATTTCTGCCGATTGCAAAAGTTGACTTGGGGGCTCGAACTTGGCATCTCTAGTTCCCGAAGATACCCGAAGTTAAACTCAGAAATTTTGCCTGAAAACAGTCATAATCAATGCGATCAACCTTTCTGGAATAAGATGTACACACTTGTAAATGAAGAAACGAAACAAAAACGAAATACAGCTTATACCACCAAAGAAAAATCAAAACAAAGAATGTAAATTGGTAAATAAGGTGCACTGAATATTTGAAACAAAACACGTCTTTTGTTATCCGATAGTTGTCCAAATAATTGCGGGTCCCTCTACAATAACAAGCTAAGTGGAGTTACTTCGATTCACGGTTAAACATACAAATAGAAGACGTACCTTTATTTTTCGCTGTCTCTAGTGCCTATTCGAAACATCAGTTGCGGGAAAACAGTATTCATCGATAGCGAGTCGCCGTTTCCCGATGCGGTAATAGAGAGCGCCACTGTATGCGGCCAGTGAAGCAAGTACTGGTAAATACGAGAAGGTGACGCGAGGTGTATGCAACTTGGTTGTGCAATAGTCAGTTGAAGTAGAAGCACGGCTATGGAGACATACTTGGCGCTTTTGTTTCGTAATGGACACAATCGAAGCAGCCGAAGAACGACAGAGGCGGAAGGGACGCAAGAGAAGGGAAAAATCGTGAACTCTGGTAAAGAAATATTTGAAGTTTGACTTTAAGGGCCCTAAAATAGTGGAAAAACTGTGGAATAAGACTTTGTTTTCATTTTTATTTCTTTTTGACAATGTTGCCATCACTTTCAGGTCCCGAAAAAAAAAAAATGTTGTACCTAAGGGTATTACAAAACTTAAATCGGCGACGTGTCCCTCTCCCATTTTTTAAATGATTTTTTGAAATTGTCTACACGGAATAAAAGAAAGAAAATACGCATCGATTTTTTTTTAATTGCACACACACACCTACATAGTATCTACAATCTGTGAAACTTTCAAAATATTCCGACCACCCCCACCAATTTTTTTAAAAAAAATATTCAATTTTGAGCATGTATGATACGATAATTCGGTAAGGGGTGGAGGAGGGAGTAAAAGATCTTTTGGGTAGTTTTATGTTAAGGGTAACATTTTGGGTTAATAACGACCGGATTTGGATCAAGGGCCGATTTCACTATCTTACTAGGAAATGCCCTTTGGTAAATTTTCTCTAGGACTCGAAGATATATATATATATCTATATATATGCAAATTTGGTTGGTACTGTTTGAATTTTGAATGTTCGACAATTTGTTACCCATAAAAGGGAACAGAGGGGTTTGACTCATTATATCCTCTTTGATGAGGCGTAAATGTATTATATGATTATATAGACAAATACTTGGTCAGTTCCTTTTACAGGATGAGTACACTGTTATTTTCTTTATATATTTAACACTTCCCAAATTTAAGAGACGGACCAGTGTACCCCTTCCAAATTTTACACAGTATATTGATAAATTTTCTCTAGGACTTGAATATATTTCTCTAAAATTGATTGATTTTACTCACCCGCTTACTCATGCAATCTGTTTGGGTGATTACTTAGAAATCTTTGTAAAGTTTTCTGTAAATTTTTTTCACAAAATCAGACGGAATAAAGCGCTATACTCACCCATATAACGTAATAAAGCCTCATCAAAGAGGATAAAATATGTCAAAAATTTTCAAAATTTGTAACTTTTGTCATTTCTTACCCATAGAAGAGAACAAGATGAACCACCCAAATTTACAGAAGTACATACCCTGTCCCTATACTAGCATACTAAATTCTTAGTTTTCACAGTGTCCAATATGTGAAGGGTAATTTGATGTACCATGCCAAAATTTAAGATGGGAACATCAAGGTACCCATGTCCTATGGAAGAGAATAAACCATTATACTCAACCATATAACCGTACAATGTCATCAAGGCTTATCAAAGAACAAAAATTACGTCAATAACAGCCTACATGAACACATGGTACTATGTATATTTTTGTCATTTTTTTTTATCCATACAAGAAGATAAACTGGACCAAACAAACTGACAGAAATATATCGAGTTGGAACTTAGAGAAGATTTACGATTTTTTTTTTTTTTTTTGACAATTCCCAAACTTAAGGTATGGTCTATGTATCTTTCAGTTTCACGTCCCCATGTTATATAGTTTAGGTTAAAGGAGATGGATGATTAAGGAAAGTGAATGATGATGAAAAATTGGTGGAACGAGACTGTGGGAGGAAACGGGAGTACCCCGAAGAAAGCACGGACACAACGTTGTCCACCACAAACTTATGTCGTAAGTTACTAGCCAGATACTCCACGCACCAGAGGTAAGCGCTCTACCACCGAGCTCCCTTGTGGACCTATGTACCCCTGCTAAAATTTACGACGGAAAATTTAAAAATGTACTCAAGTCTTATCAAAGAGGATGAACCGCTATACTCACCCATATCACGTAATAAAGCCTCATCAAAATCTTCAACATTTATAATTTTTACCATTTCTTACCCATAGTAAAGAACAAGATGGACCAATCCAGCTTATAGAAGTAAACAGTTAGGTGTACTGAAGGGAACTGTTTAAAAAATATCAAATCATGACTGTACCATCTATGTAAGTTTACAACTGTTTAATGTTCGTAAAAGAGAACCATGATTTGTTTACTGTACGTGCAAATATACATGAATATACCACTACGTCTAAGTTTAGCATTGATACTCCACATGTTAGATTATGTAAGATACAACAAAGTTAAAAATATATTGGTATAAAACTATTTAATTTGCTCCCCAAAACTAGGCATGTAATGAATTTGACAAATTTCAGAAGATATATTAAAAATATGCTTATAGACTGCTGTCTATATAGTTTGAAAGAGTTTGAGGAGTGTTTGATGATCAACTCCTAGTATAAAGTTAATGTAATAGCAATATTTATATTGTATTACTGATTCATTATTATTATTATTATTATATTTATTTCTTGTATATTATCTTCTATTATTATATGTATTAATTTTATTTCTGACGAAATCTATTACAACATGTAGTTGTTCAATGGTTAACAAAGTATTCTATTCTATTCTATAAATACTGGGTCCTATAGTATCATTCCAAATTTTTAGTTTTGGTAATTTTTAAAATTTAAGTGGGTGGTCCTATGTACCCCTGCCAAATTTTAGAAGGTGGATCAGTGTATATCTGCCAAAATTTAGAATGGTGGTGCTATACCCCTAGGTCACTGGCAGAAATGCAGCGGGTGAGTGGGTCAACAGGATGTGACCACTGCGACCCACTACCCATCGTGCCCACTGCTCAGTGCATTGTAAACAGCATCTTCTGAACACTGGTAAATTTGTCTAAGATTTACTTTCAACGCCTCCATTTTCTTCCTTATTCATTTGTTTCTGTTTACTTACATGAGATAAGTATATCTAAATAATAATTAAAAAAAAAAAAAACAGACACTTTTGGATATTGATATTTGTAATTGTAATAGTAATAATACGACTTACTACTTGGTTTCGAGACTAGAATTTTACTTAAAAAAAAAAAAAAAAAAAAAAAAAAAAGAAAGAAAGAAAGAAAGAAAACGGCCTATTATACCTTGAATTGAAACTTTCAAATTTCATCCTATTTTCCACTGAAAAGTACCTGTAATTCAACAAGGAAATAATTACGTATGATAATTAAATTGAAATTCATTGTAATATGGTCCATGACAAACACTTTACCATTTTATATCGTGAAGGTCAGATCCATTGTATTGTAACAGAGCGGTGTTTGAGCGATTAACCGTAGAAATTCAAACTCCGATTAGTGATAATTTCACAGTCTTGTTTTACTACAAGTGTAAATTCTTTATTCAGTTGGGAGGAGGGTGTGGATTATGCGTCAGATTTGATGACGACGATTTTGGTAGGTGGTGGGTCCCAGTGGGTCGTGGGTGTTGGGTTAGAGTGGGACACAGTGGATGGTAGGTCATGGTGGGTTGTGGGTCACGGCAGGTGGTGGGCCAGTGAGTCATGGGTCAAGTTTGCATTGAGTCATGCCCTACTGGCCCACCACCTGCCGTGATCTACCACCCTCTGTTTCCCACCCCTGGCTAAGCCATTTTTTGAGATATCATATAGATCGGCATTCACATACACTTTTTAGGTCATTCTGAACCATCTATGAAATTGGATGTGATACTTCTCTAAGCACTTTTTTGAAAGGAAATTCTCTGAATAAAGTAAAATCCCTTATAACTTTCTTCATATTTCTAAGAAATACATTATGGAATTCAACACTAAGGTACTACCGATGAGCACTGACACGTAAGTCTCGTTGCAGAAGCCCCAAAATTTAGATAATTACGGATCTACGTGTTACTGTAGCATCTTAGCTTGTAACGCTGAATTGCATGTATGATATTGTAAGTGTTCGTTTAATATGTAGATTTGATATATGTATGTATGTATATATATATATATATATATATTAGATAGAGAGATATAAATAAACAGGGTGTCCGTAAAGTCCGTTGCCACCCCGTGTATCTTCGAAACGACTGCGAATATGAGAAAACGCAAAAACACTTATGTCAATAACGTAAGGGGTTTGAATTTTGAGCTATAAAAGCTCCATTCCAGACAATCCTATATAGGAGTGTCTGGGATGGACCTTTTGTAGCTCAAAGTAGGGGTACGGGAATAAACTTGAATATTTCAAATGGCAAAGGGAGTCGAGTAATTTGAACGGGCTCGACGAAAGAACTTTTGCTGTAAGTTCTGAATTTGCTAGGTTGCCGACTCTAAATTGGCGGTGAAATCAAATTTGCAAGTGAAGGCCTTTGATGACTTTTAGACATCTACGGCTTGCGAATGTGGTCCTTCTATGTTTTATTATTATTATTATTATTATTATTATTATTACTTGTAGGCAGGGTGTAAGCATCGTTTTTTGTAAAACGAGAAAAATATGAATTATTGGTTGGTGATTTTGTTTCTGTGCATGTTTCCCCTAGTTTAAACAGAGGATCATTTTGTTGTTATACTGTATTGCCATGCGAGTAAGGTTTTAAGAAATGGTTATTTTAAAAATGGGAATAAAGAGTTGCGAAAATATAGACATCAGAAAGAGAGATTAGTACTATTGGAGTTTGGAAAAGTGGTATTCATTACAAGACAAACTTGGTTTTAGTCATGTAGGACTACGTAGTTTCGCTGATTAAAAATTAAACAACCCGCATACAGAGTCCCAAATTATCTTAAAATTACATTGACGTGAATCAACTTTTCCACAAACATATTAATAGATCATTTGTTCGTGCTGAGATTTGCCCCTAGTCGCGCTATCGAAACAGAGTTGACCACACCACATCCTACTTATTTTCTTCCTCCGGTTATCCATCTGACACACAGTGATCGGCCAGGCAAGTTACCCATTTGACAAAAACAGGCTTAAGATCAAGAGAAATTAGGCTAACGCAACCACTTAAAAATAAAACTGTCTACCCTATTTGGACATTTGGTTGTTATTTTGCTTAGCAACGTCTACCTGTCTCTCACACAATGTTAAGTCATGTGTTGCAGTACTCGCAAATTGTAATATTGTCGTAGCTCTGCCTGTCTTCGCGTCGAATCCAATCTTCATACAAAACGATGTAATTGGTTGCAGTCTTCCTAACAGTACTGAAAAGTAGTAGTGAATGATGTGTTGTTCTAGGACATTTTCTCGAGGATAGTTTGATTGAGCTTGTGTGTGTGTGTGTTCGATATTTGCTGAAGATTTTCTTACGACTTTCATAATGAATCACATCGAAGGAGCATGTTCTGCTGAAGATAAAGTTGAACTTACTTTTCTTTTTGGAGAATATGGGCGAAACTACCGTGCCACTGCTGGAGGGTTTAATGAATTATATCCCGAACGTACTAGTGTAAGTCATCAGTATGTGCGCCAACTTGTAAATAAATTTCGTGCTACACAAAGCGTTAAGAACCGGCCTCGTTAGATGAGGACACAGTGATAGAAGTTATAGGACGCGTCACTGCGAACCTAGAAATCTCAATGAAACAGGTAAAGAAAGAAAGTAACATCCAACGGAGCTCAATTAGCAAAGTTGTAAAAAACACACAAATTTCACCCATAGAAAACACATCTGGTGCAAGAGCTATGAGATGATTATTTTGACAGACGAGTCGAGTTTTGCGAAATCATGTGCCAGAAAATTGCACAAAATTAGAAATTTTTAGGACAGGTCTGTTTTAGTGACGAGTTCCTCTCCGTTGACCGGAATGATAAATACACATAATGTTCGATTTTGAGGGCAATCGAGTCCACGTGTTATCAGGGAAGGGCACAGTCAAGGACCTCAGAAAACTAAACATGTGGGCAGGAATTTTAGGGAACCCTTTATTTATCGATTCAAATTTAACAGGTGATGTGTACATGCAGCTTCTACAGGATACAGTGGACCCTTTAATAACTGAACTTGTGGAACATGCAATGAATCAATACGGAGAGGCTGAATTTGATGCGAACGCTGTCGATTTTCAACACGACGGATGATCGGCACATTATCATCAGGTAGTTCGTGAATACCTAAACGAAACCTAGCCGATAGAGTTGGATTGATTTCGAGTTTAACGTTCCTTTCAGCAGCGAGGCTATATGGGACGTAGACCTACAGATTAACGCGGAATCCGAACAACATGAGCTCCCGCCGAAAGTCGAGTTTCGATGTTCCACGCCAAAGGCTCGTGCACTTGTACCCGAATAGATGAATAGGTCGTCGTGGCCGCATGGAATGACCCCCGCGATGTCCAAATGACTTTTTTCTATGAGGTCATGTAAAAATCTATTGTTTACAAAACACTACCCACTTCTATAGGGGACATGAAATATCGAATAATAACAGCCTATAATATCATTTCCGAGGAAACATTTAGGCAAGTACAAATAGAATTTCATAACCGTCTATTTTAGTATCAAGAACTGAATGGAGCTCATTTCGAACATCATCTACATTAACGAAAGTACTATAATACAGTGTTTGCTTTATTATATACTTTAAATGTTTATGTGAAGCATAATTCATGTCAATGTAACTAATTTTAAGGTAATCTGGAAGTGTGTATACGGGTTGTTTACTTTTCAATAAGCGAAACTACGTAGTTCTACATGTCTAAAACCAAGTTTATCTTGTAGTGATTACCACTTCTCTAAACTTCTCTAATTCCTCTTTTTGATGTCCATGTGTTCGCAACTCTTTTTCCACTTTTGAAATAACCATTTCTTAAAACCTTACTCCCATGGCAATACAGTATAGCAGCAAAATGAGCCTCCGTTTACACAAATAGGGGAAACATGCATAGAAGTAAAGTACCCGCCACATAACTCATTATTTTCTCGTTTTACAAAAGCGTTTACGATACTTACACCCTGTCTATAAATAATAATAATAATAATAATAATAATAATAATAATAATAATAAACATGTAGAAGGACCACATTCACAAGCCATAGCTATCTAAAAGTCATTAAAGGCCTTCACTTGGAAATTTTATTTCACCGCCAATTTAGATGTCGGCAACCTAGCAAATTCATAATTTACAGCAAAAATTCTTTTGTCGAGCCTGCTCAAACTATTTAACCTCCTTTGCCATTTGAAATGTTCAAGTTTACCCCAGTACCTCTATTTGGGGGGAGGGGAAGGTTTTGGATGGAACTTCTATAGCACACAATTTCAATCCCTTAAGATAACGACGTACGTGTTTCTGCGTTTTCTCATATTCGCAGTCGTTTTGGAGATACACGAGATGGCAACGGACTTTATGGACATCTTGTATATATATAGTAGCAGAACGTCCGTTCTTCGCACGGGAAGAATACGTTTCATTTTGTATATAAAGTGCACCGAAACTATCACCAATCAAATTAGGGACCCCAAAAACTATGGATTTGACACTAATACAGGTCATTTTCAATTATTTTTGCATGTCACCATCCCTCTCTTAAAAGTACTAATGGGAGCTGAATTTGGATTTAAACGGTATCGAAACTGTCACTGTTCGTCTTAGCGATCCCGAAAACTATGAATTCGACACTAACATCGGTCATTTTCGATCATGTTTATGTATCTCTCACAAGTTGCGAGGCTGAATTTGGATTTAAACGGCATCGGAAGTGTCATTGTCTATTCCATCGACCCAGAGAACTATGGATGCGACACTAATATATGTCATTTTCGTTCATTTTTATATATCTCCTCCACATCCCCTAAGTTGCATCGTCAAAGTGAAATGACAAAAAAAACATTCCAGGTCCGAATCTCATCTATGTTGAAAATTTGATTGAGATTGGTTGCATTGTTCAAGAGTTACTAAGTTACAAACATAGTCACTTTCATTTTTATATACAGTGAAACTTGTTTAAAATCGAACTTGCATAAGGCGGAAATTTGTGTAGAACAGAAAACTTTCCAATTTCCGGGAGCTCTTATAGTAATTTATTTATAAATGCTCTGTATAAAAGGAATCTTCTGTAACGCGGAAACGGAAAGTAAATATAGTCCCTGGAAGCTTTCGAGACTTGCATGAAACGATTCTTTTTTCTTTTTCTTTTCTTTTCTTTTCTTTCTTTTTTTTTTTTCGAAAATCCACACACACACACAAGCAAGGTATTATTTCTTTCGTGTGCGTATCTTGTTCGGAGGTAAAATTGTCAATATGAAATGTCACTTGATAACAAAATTGGCCCCTCCTCTACTCCTCCTTGCCTTTAATAATGCATCACAGAATACCGTCAGCACCACAAATTTTGCTCTGTCGCTATTCCATCATATTCTTTATTCTATTGTTGGGAAACCTTGGGGCAGCCTTGGCAGGTTATTCTAATTCTCTGTCTGCAGTTGCCGTTAATCCTCCCTGTGCTCTGGATACACGTATGAGACTTTGAACTGGCCTTAAGATGTGCTGGAATCCAGAGCTCTTTGTATCGAGAGCTTTGAATCTTTCTTTTACAAACGTTTTCTTCTGTGCACAGTTCACTAAATTTCCCCAAATAACCAAATAATGCATGTGGAGCATTATGGATGGAAACTTGTCACCATTAAAAGAAAGAAAAAAAAAGAGGAACTGGGATGGCCGGGGGTTAGCTAGAGAGAATTGCATACAAAAATCGCTTAGCAAAATTTTCGATGTTCTGTGTTTAAGGTCCGTGTTAAGTATCTTGTGTTCTTTCTGTGCATTATACACACAATGTCTAAAAGACATGAGATTCTTATTTTAGACGATAAAGTAAAGATTATTGAATGCCGGAAAAAGGACAAACTTTCTGTTTTTTTTTCTTTCTTTTTTTCTTTTCTTTTAAACCATGTGCCGTTTTAAGTGCGGGAAAACACAAATCTACGACACGCTTAAAAATAAAGAGAGAATATTGAAGTGCTGGTTGGAGGGAAATGGCAACGTGAAACATAGGAAGAGTAACGGAAACGAGAAAATAAACGAGTTGGTGTGAGAATTCTAATCATTTCTAAGGGCCAGATAAAAAAGCTTGCCAATTTTAGGTCATACCTTGCAACTTCAAGTTCTTTCGATTACTAAATCTTTGGAGAAAACTGATCTTAAAGTGTCGTCTGCGTGGTTCGACAGTTTTAAGTTTAGGCATAATGTTGTGTGGAGAGAAGTTGGTGGTGAATCAAAACTGTCGATCCAAAAGCAATTGAAGAATGGATTCCCAAGTTCGTAAACTGACAGAAAATAATGAACCGAAAGACATTTTCGATGGTGACGAAACAGGTCTGTTCTTTTGGGCACTTCCTAGTAAGAAGTAGATATTGCGTGGGTAGAAGTGTACAGGGGGAAAAATGTCGAAAGAAATACTCGCTGTGTTTTTGTGCGCTAACATGACAGGAGAAATGGAGAAGCCTCTTTGATAGGGATATCTGCGAAGCCTCGATGTTTTACGAATTTGTATGTTAAGTATCTCCCAGTTGTGGCGAAATAATAATAGTGCTTGGATGACAAGTACCATTATGGAAGAATGGTTAAATTCTTTTAACGCAAAGATGAAGAGTGAAAATAGCCTTGTTCTGCTATTCTTGGACAATGCACCACGTCATCCACATATAAAATAGTTCTCGGGTACAATAGCTTGGTTTCCAGCGAATACGCAAGTGTGTCTCAATCTATAGACCAAGGTATAATTTTCCCCTTCAAGAGTCACTACAGATAATTAGTGTTGGAATCTCTTGTTAGTAACATGTCAGCAAGCAACAGTGCAAGCCCCTTAGTGAAATCAGTGTCTGTACTTGATGCTGTAAACTGGATTTCTGTTTCCGCTTTTAAAAAAAAAATGCTAGAGTTGTTGAAAATTCTTTCCCTGAGAGTTCAGAGATTCTGGAAGTAACGAAAAATGTTGCATCCGTAACACTTCTACGTCAATAAAATGGACAACCAGATAATGCAAGTGCCTACATTTCAATTGATCAAGACTTAGAGATCTATTCTACGCTGGAATCTGCTGCGGAGCTATTGAATGAACTTGAAACAGAGGAAGAACAAAACGAAGATGGCACCGGATTTAAAGAAATCAGAGAACCCAAAATTGCTTCTTTAAGAGAAGGTATTGAACACGCTGAAGACCTTATTGAATTTACTGCTAATTCAAATTATTCAGACCTTCTAGAAGCGTCCTATTCTGTCAGAGAAGTGTTACAAAAAAATCACATCAGAAAAACAAAACAACTCATTTTGAAAGAAATGTGGACAAAATGTGTATAAGGCTACAAAAACAACTGAAACTCTTTAAACTGTAAAGGAAAATACTGTATTTAATTTTCTCATTTATCCTTTCCTAAACTGCCACTTGAGTTCTAATAGCTTTTTCCTGTGTATATGTTTCCAGTTTTATTAAATATTTTAGTGCTGTGAGAATATTATTTTGTGCCTGAAAACTAAAACACAGACTAACATCCGTGTATTTGTCTATGTCAAGAAGTTGAAGGACTGCATTTCGGAATTCCAGATCACTGACAAAAGTAAATTATAAAACTATTTTTACCTATTTTATTTCTGTAGTTATTTATTGTCAAATCTGGAGGGAACGGAAATCTGTCCAAAACGGAAATAAAATTTGGACCTGTCATTTTATACAAATTTCACTGTATACAGATTTTGGTGAATTAAAAAATTCACAGCGGCGGCGAAAATGAGTATATGCAGCAGACTCGGGCAGGCTTGGATGGGACTAGTGTTTTGAAAGCCTAAAAAAAAGGAAATGTTGGGTAAAAAAAAAAAAAAACTTTTTCATCGTTTTTCCCGAGCTTGAAAAAAGAAAAACGGAAGATTTGGGAAAAAATGAAATTTTCGATTATTTTTCTACATTGTGCTTTTAAAATAAAAACTATTTTATATTTACGAGTTTACAGTTAAGATCATTGAGTACTTATGTTCCTTGTATTAGAATAGGGAAACATTGTGGCAACAAATATATGTGCATCACTCCTTTAGTTAGCACCGTGACAGAATGGAGTTATGGCTACAACAATACTGAAATACAATCCCAGTTAGACTAATCAATATAGACGCATTTAAATTATCTTAAGCAATCTTATGAAGTTCCCGTTTTACGGGACCAGAATCATTTAAGTTAACATGTTAAAATCAAATATATATATTTTATGGAGATACGTATCATCCTGGTGCTGTGTAAAATTTCCGGAAATTTTGAACCCATTAGAAAAACTTTTTTGTTCGGAAATCTTGGCAAAAACCGGAAAATATAATTTAAAAACTATTTCTTCGCTTGATGCTAATCTTACTTGGTGTAACGTGTCTGTAGCATGTATATAATGTATTTCGCCAGCAGGAAAAATACTTAAGTTTTCAATTTTTCTTTTTAGTTTTCTGATTTTTGATAAAAATTCGTCTTAATTAATTGTATATTTTTCGAACAACTCAAAAAGAGAGACGATCTTATTTACACATACGCACATGCACCGCACAAGTGCGTAAATTTGAGCAGCGAGAAATGTGTTAAAGAATTTAGCATGTGAAACTTCGTCATTATTAAAGACTAGCAGAATACTCGTCCTTCGCACGGGAAGAATACTTTTCATTTTGAACATAAAGGGCGCCAAAACTATCACCAATGAACTTAGGTCCCCAAAAACTATGAATTCGACATTAATATCGGTCATTTTCAATTACTTTTACATGTCACCCTCTCCTTTAGGAGTATTAATGGGGTTGAATTTGGATTTAAACGAATCGGAAAGTGTCACTGTTCATCTCAGCGACCTAGAAAACTATGGTTTCCACACTAATATCGGCCATTTTCGATCATTTTTATATATCTGCCCCTTCTCCTTCCCCCAAGTTGCGGCGCTGAAATGGGATTTAAACGGAATGCGAAGTGTTACTGTTCATGAAAGCGACCCCAAAAAACTATGGATTCGACACTAATATCGGTCATTTTCGATCTCCCCCATCCCCAAGTTGTGGGCCAGAATTTTAATTTAAACAGCATCGAAAGTGTCACTGTTCATCTCAGCAACCCCAAAACCTATGGATTCGATACTAATATTGGTAATTTTCGATTATATATCCCCTTCCTCCAAGTTGGAGTGCTGGATTTGTATTTAAGCGGCATCGAAAGTGTCACTGTTCATCTCAGCAGCGCCGAAAACTATGGATTCGACACTAATATCTGTCATTTTCGATATACCTCCTCCTTTCTCCCTCCAAGTTGCACCTTCAAAGTGAAATAAAATCCATCCGAGGCCGGAACCTAATCTATGTTGTTGAAAATTTTATCGAGATCGGTCTGGTGGTTCAAGAGTTGTTAAGTTACAAATATAGTCACATTCAATTATATTATTCTGTATATATATATATATATATATATATATATATATATATATATATATATATATATATATATATATATATATATATATATATTATTTATAAAGAGAGAGAGAAAAAATAATTAATTAATTTATCGCACTAGAAAACAGGTATTTGTTTACATACAAAATTTTGTACATGAAGTTTAATGAAGCGAGAAAGCAGTATACTTCGGCAAAAATCGAATCGTCTGTTAATAAGTGTAAACAAGCTTGGGATGTAATTAATTCTATAGTTAAGAGTAATCGGGACTGTTTTTACCCTAATCCAGAAGATTTTAGTAATTATTTCGTGAACTCTGTAGATGAAGTACACAATAATATTGACAAACCTGATGTAACAGCAGTCAATCTAATGGAACAATCTGTAAATCCTATACACGATAGTATTGTATTCAGAAATATATCACCCCAAGTAGTTCTCAACATTGTAAATAACTTTAAGTGTTCAAACAGTGTTGATGTTTATGGATTGTCGAGTAATCTAATTAAAAAAGTTATTGATTGTATTGTTCTGCCGCTTACCCATTGCATTAACCAATGTCTAACACAGGGAATCTTCCCCGAAGTTTTAAAATTATCACGAGGTGTGCCTGTATATAAAAAGGGGCCCGAAAATTGTCCATCTAGTTATCGACCAATTTCTCTGGTACCAGTCTTCTCAAAAATTCTTGAAACTGTGATACATATGCAGTTATGTGATTATCTTGATAAGTATAACGTAATTAGTGATTCACAGTTTGGTTTTGTAAAGGGTAGATCTACTGTTGGAGCGATCGATTCGTAAGTAAAGAAGGTTATTAGAGGCTTTGAAAACAAGGACTTTGTTCAGGCAACATTTTGTGATTTAAGCAAAGCCTTTGATTGTGTTGAACACACAATTCTCCTTAAAAAATTAGCGTACTACGGTATCAAGGGTTTAAGTTTTAGATTATTTAAGTCTTACTTAGAAAACCGTAAACAAATTGTTTTTGTAAATAACAATAAATCTGGTATTGCATCAGTTAAATACGGAGTACCCCAAGGTTCAGTACTTGGGCCATTTCTATTTCTACTAATGATAAATGATCTACCTTACTTTTTATCTGCTTACTCTATACTATATTCTGACGATACGACCTTCCTAAATACTAGTCCTGATCTTAGTAGACTTAATTTTATAACTGAAAATACATGGGATCAGGTTGTGATTTGGTTTAAGGCTAATGATTTTTTACTTAACGAGGATAGAACTCAACATATGACTTTTAGCCTAAAAGAAGTGCCTGTTGAGAATAACTCAACATGTGTGAAGTTTCTAGGTATATATATTGACAACAAGTTATTGTGGGAACAGCATATTAATTATATTTCTGGAAGACTGTCAAGAGTAATATATCTGCTAAAACAACTAAAAAATCATGTTCCTGATAACTATGTCAGATCGGCTTACTTTGCTTTTTTTCAGAGTATAATTTTGTATGGTATATTATTTTGGGGAAACAATTATCATGTAAATAGCATTATTTTAATACAGAAAAAGATCATCAGAATTATTTCAAACGTAGACAAATTAGCTCATTGCAGACCTTTGTTTATCAATCTTAAAATTATGACAATAATCAATCTATATATTTACACAGTACTCCTCTATATAAAAAGTAATCACCAAAATTTAAAACTCAGGCACGACATCCATTCGTATAATACTAGAAGCAGTAAATTTATAAATGTCCCATATCAACGACTGTCCAAAATCATTAAATAGTTACGAGACAATTGGAATAAAACTGTATAACAAGTTGCCTGCATCACTAAAAGATGTACATATAGATAAATTTAAAATTAAGTTATACAATTGGTTAGTTGCAACCCCCTTTTATTCTTTACAGGAGTATTTCAATTGTTCAAAAGAAGTGTAACGTATTTTGTAATCTCGTGTTGAGCTTGTATATAAAATGCATATTGTTATTGTAATTTATTTTGTAATGCCATTTCATCATTAATTTAGTTATAGATCATTATTTATTATTTATTTATACTTACGTATCAATATTGTATCACATTTTGACGTTGTCTATTGCTATGTATAGCTTAACGTCAATAAAATTCTTTATTATTATTATTATTATTATTATTATTATTATTATTATTATTATTATTATTATTATATAATAGTCTACATTGGAAGATTAAATAATAGTAATTGTGTGTTTTAGTGCACAAGTACTAGTGAAATTTGCCTACTGCTCTCTGTTTTAAGTAATTTGGTTAAAATTAACAAAGTTTCACCAAATCAAAGAGCACATTAAGAACGCAGTTTCATTCAAGAGACCTATTTGTTGTAACAGAAACGCTTCATGATGGTAGATGTATATGCAACTGTAAAAGTTCTGTAATTAATGCACAACCACAAATAAACGACTAAAAGCACATAAAGGAAATGAGTATATACTATTAAGTATCAAGAATAATTACAACAGTTTTATTTTCAAAGGCTTCCTTTTTAAATATTCGCAATATTAAAATTTCTCAACTTACATTTTTCACGCGTTCGAAAAAAAAAAAAAAAAAAAAAACGGTTCCATTATTACTAGAATTAATCCAAAACAAAGATTCTTTTTATTTTTCCAATTTTTCCGGGTTTTTTTACCAACAGGTTCAAAAGTTCCGGAAATATTTACATTAGATGGGATTGATACCGTTTTCATCTTCCAACATTTAAAAATAGCAGTTCTTTCGGAAACGTCAATTGCACCAACACAATAATGCAATTAATAAAAACTTACTTATTTGTAACTAATAGGAACTTAATTCATTCGTAGTGTATATTATAATTATATATAATTAATATAACTAAATCTAAGTATTAAAATGTAAATAAGTAACCATTTTATTTGGTAGTGTTTGATACATGTTCTGCGGAAGTTTGAGATAGAATATTCAACTATTAAGGTGTATACTAGAAATACAATTAATAATCGAAACAGAATACAGTGAATGAAAGTAATTAAGTAAGTATAAGTAAGATGGGCACATGTGCAATTAAGTGAAAGATAAAAAAGAATAAAAAGACATGAAATTTACGTAACCTGTTAAGCAGCCTCAAAGATCACTTCGTTCTATGTCGAATATGAAACTCTAGAGAGGTTTAATTGCCTTATTACTAGTTGTGTCTGACAAGATTCATTTTAAGCTACATTCTATTACATACATATAATGAATTAATATTTAAGAGAGATAAGAAATAACTGCCCATAACTTCCAATTACAGATATTTACAAATCAAACTAACATTATTAAAAACATGCAACTTACAGAAGGACATCAAGTTATATCAATTTGTAATCTTTATTTATTACTTTCATTTTGAAAACTGTTTAAGGCGCATTATAATTTCATTAAACGTACCACATAATACAGCAGGATGTAATAATTAGCTAAACTTAAAGAAAGAAAAAGAAGAAAAAAGAACAATAAAAGCCAGACACTTGTGTAATCTTGATCTCAACAATGGTTAAGAATGAATCTCACTTAACGTATAGAACTTTAGGGATAAACCTGTTAAAGCACAAATCCCAGGGGAAAAAAAAGGAATATAGAAACGGTCTCGCACAGTGTTGTTAACTAAATAACATGACTAACCTTATAGTGTCGATGAGTTTATTCCAGCGAAAATATTTCATTCGCAGTTGCCCCAAGTGAGAAAAATGATGAATATACTAAGCTTACATATTTATTACCATTAAATATAACGTAAAATATGACAATTTTCGCTGGAATAGATACCATTGAGACTGCAAGGTTGTTATATCAGTTAGCTAAATAAATAAATAATAAAATAACATATTTCTGTACGCATGGTGCTCTTACTTCCATTAAAACAGACCTTTTCTAACTGAATCTATGAAACTAGTTATATTAACTAACGAACTAACATCTCTTGTTAGATCATTTTTTTACATATAATATTAAAGCTATAGTTAAACCTTCGTTTGTCCTGGCTACCACTTCAGCTTTAAATACAGAAAGAAGGTACAGTATAGGCAAGCACTTCTCTGTTCAGTTTAGAGCTCACTTTTATGTATAAATTTACGTAAGGGTGCAAGACTAGAAAGCACCGAGGTATTCCAGCTTTTAAGTAATTATGTACATATTCGTAATTTGATTAATTTTAGTTGATTTTTCGTAAGTTGGAGTTGTAAACAATGGTATATTCTACTCCATATATAATGTAGCATTTACATTTTGGAAGTCTCAATTAAAAAGTTAAGCCTACAATTGTGTTACCAGATAAATGAAAGCGTATTAATTAGAAATCCTTAGTGAAATCGATAATAATAATAATAATAATAATAATAATAATAATAATAATAATAATAATAATAATAATAATAGGAAGAAGAAGAAGAAGAAGTTAATACAGTTTTCTACAACTGCTTGACCATGCTCGAAGATTGCGCAAAAATGGCACCAAAAAATGCTACCGGGAGAAGCAAAACTTTTGAAATCATGTGTATAATGACACAATGTAATGTCTAGCAGCGGGACCAAATTATCTAAACGGAATCGTGACTGGTAACAAAAGATTTTCTTGCAGAAACTTTTTTCCAGGGAGGGGGATCGAAATATGAGGATGTTGTACTGGGATACTCTTTATATACATTGGTAAAAATTGCCATATTGCTTAAAATGTCGTATTCATTGGAACTTTTTAAAACAATTTGTGCTTTCTTTTGCTTCTTAAAGATAACAATATTTTTGGTGGTTAGAATTACGACAAAAGCTTTCCGAACCACACAACTTTAAGCAGTGTTGCGAACTTCAGCAATGTTTAACGTATCTTCGGAAAGGTTTGAGACATCCAATTGCTGTAAACGGCATTATGATCTTTACATCTACTGAAAACCATCTATGTGACTAGATATATTATTTATTTAAGCAGTTTTTGAAAAAAAGAATCAAATTTTCAATTTTGTTATTTATTCGAAATGCGTCATATCATGATCATAGTATTCGGTTCGAATCTGCATTGGCCCGTCCGTCTTACCCGTGTTATTACTGTTGTAGAAGTTTCCAATATTTGATCTTTTCAAGTGTTTGTGATACTATAGCGTCCTTAGTTTTAATAACTGAATAACAAATGTGGTATTTTATGTTGTCGTTTAATGTGTAGATTTGAAATGTGTTAATAATCTGACGTAGTGACATTAATAAAATATAGGACTTCATGTTGGATTCCCAATACCGTTAATATATTAAACAATGACTCTCTGTCGATATTTGCACGAAATATAATTTCACAGTTTTTTGTGTGTCATTTTAAAGTTACACGGAGTATTATGATAAACAGTTGGCATTATATGTATGTATATATATATATATATATATAAATGGTCATGAAAACAATGGGAACACTTGATGAAAATGCAACTTACCTGATTTATGCGGACGTGATTAATATCTCATATCCACATAATCAATAGCAGTAATTCATCCTGTGAGCGTAATTACAAGATCCACGGAATACTAGAAAATTTTGGCACTCATCACAGAGCTCGGTATGTTTTGCGGTAGGAAGGAGAGTTCAAAGCATAAACTTCTTTGGGGTCAATGTCTGCAATACACCAACGTGGTCTGTTGTGCGAATAGCATAAAAGAGGACTCAACGGACTACGTTATGCATTTCAAATCATCGGCGGTCTGCTACTAATATTCGGCTACGTTTTCTTGGCGATAAAATGCTGTTGGCGGTTACGGTTTGTAAATTGGAACCGACCTAGGATGTTCAGGTCATGCAACTCGTATTGGACTGTGGTTGTCACACTAGGCTATTACAAGTGTTCATTAAGTTCTTCAGTTACTTTTTGCCCCATTCACTCTACGGTTCTTGGTGAAAATTTTCTTTACTGAAGGCAATTTTTTATCATTGAGATTCTTTTCCGTTGACTATTATTCTTCGGTGATGTTTTGCCATACTTTTGTGGTACGCAATCACCTTGAACATTATTCCCCACGACACAACTAGCCTGTTTGCCATGATGCCAACTAATAGCGCACCAACCTGCTTCAACATACGCTTTTATACCCCCACCTAACTTATTACAAACTATCACGTAAGACACCAAAACAAACAGCCAGGCGCTGCACATGTATCCTCAAAGTTACTACCTCACACATTTTGCGTATTGCAAACTACAAGTGTTTTGATTATTTTGATTACCATATATATATATATATACACACACACACATTACAGGTTGTCTACATACAGTTATACAAAAGTAACCACTATTTATGAAGAAACTGCTTGCAGTAATGTTTCATAAAAACGCGTTTCATCACACGACGTATGTACCAGCGTAATCAATTTCCTGCCAAATCTCTTGAATCTTTTCTATGTCGATGGTGGCAACTACTTTTGTTATCCGGTTCTGCAGCTCACATACGCTTCTGGGAAGAAGGAAAACAAGATGCATTTCTTAAAGTAACCTCTATATAAAGGTTCATGCGCCAAGTCAGGCGCAGAAGGTAACCACAAAATCATTCCACCACAACAAATCCACATCGGCACTTCGCGATAAGGACGAAAACGGAGATGAAATCCGTAACTTCATTACGAAAATACAGAGGTGGAATATATAGATCTTGCTGGAAAATAAAATATACCCCATATCTCGATGCAATTGTAACATTAGCTAATTTTAAAGCATATGAGATGCCACTAACAAAAAAATCAATGACCCTAAATTTTGTTCACTTTTACACATAAAGTACATTTACTTTGGTAAGTCCAATACATGTTCGATCACCTGATATGGATTCTGCTCAATTTATGTTCGAATATGATCTCTATATACTTTACTGTCCATATGGAATTTGCCCTTTCAGTAAACTAAATTCTGTTCCGAAAATTACACTAGACAACAAATTTAAACCTTTTGTCTACTACGTGGACGCAAGTAGAATATTATTTTAACTAAATCGACTCTCCTAAACACGAAAGTGACAATAAAAAGCACCAAACACGTCACATTTTTTGTATGAAAGAAGAGTCTTGGATTCTGGTGAAAACTGCCAATTAATTAATTTTGTTTATACACGTTTTTAATTGCGTCAATACTAATAATAATAATACTATACTGACTCACCTCTTCCTTCAATACGTATTTTTAGCCTATATTTCAACTGGACTATCGGTCAATCTTCCTCAGGGCAAAGGGCTTAAATTCCTCCTATGTAGATCTTCATATATTTGTTACAATTAACAGTAGTATGTAGTAAAGAATTTCTGTGTTATTGCATGTCCTTATATGTTACCAGTTAAAAGCTACTATCTTTATGATTTTTAGGAGTCACTCAATGCGATCTTCTTGTACTAATCTTCATTATTTCTATCAACAGATGAGCGCTTGGAATTTCTAGAAATTCACAGTTGGCAGACCAGATACTATTGCAAATTTCATAACTATTACAACCCAAAACTCATGGTTTTTTGTGAATTTTTTGCAGACAAATATAGTATAACAAAGTATTTCGAAGTCTTAAAAATTTTGTTTTTGTTAATGCAATTAATGATTATACGCAGCATCCCAGTATTTTTGAATATTCCCGTGTTTAATAAAGGGTACTTTACCCTAACATAATATGCTTCAAATACGTTTCTTACTATGTTAGAGAAATGTAAAATATCCACATTTTGTATTGAATGTCTAGTGATATGGAGATGTTTTAAGAACCCTAATACAGTTTTTTTCTACTCACGTAATTAACTACTATATTCCTTCAATCTGGTGCCAATATTTTCTTGGTCATTCCTATATATGTAGCATCATACGAACGAACAGCTTGGTAAATACCCCTTAACGTATGTATGTCTATGAAATAGTTTTTGTAATGATTTAGTGGTCTTTAGATATTAATAGGAAGCTTATTACTGACTGACTCCAGTCTTTTTATTATTTTCCTTAATTTGTAAGAGATTCCTGGAAACAGCGGTAAGGAGATTCACGTGGGACCCTTATTTGCATGTCATTTATTTACTCCAATGTTTCAATTCCTAAAAAATGCTATAAGCTTTGTGTTTCCAAGTTTTTATTACGGAAAGCTCGTACCAATTAGTGAGACCCAGTTTAGTAATTATACTAAGATTTTCCCCCAAATCTTCCTGAAGGGTAACAAGTCTAAATGCTCTAATATACTTCGAAATCAATAAACATTCAATACGAAGTGTGGAAGTTTTAAATCGGGCCTCCTTTAACATAACAAGAAACGTATTTTATGCATAGAACAATAGAATTTTTAAACACGGAAAAGGGAACATTCAAAAAGACTGGGATATTATTATTACTAATTACTTTAAAGGAAACAAATTTTAGAACTTGAAAAAACTTTATTATAATATGTTTTGCTGGAAAAAATCACAAAATTCATGAGTTCCGGGTTGTGTAATAGTTATGGAATTTGCAACAGTGCTTGATCTGGCGACTCTGAACTTCTAGACATTTCAAGTGCTCATCTGGTGTTATACATAATGAAGATTAGTACAGAAAGATCGGGTTGAGTGACTCCTAAAAATTATAAAAATAGTTTAGAAAGTTAAGAATTTAACTGGTAATATATACTCGTATATATAGAATGTTCGTGAATACCTCATATAAGGGCGCATAATAATATTAAAAAAAAACTAAACTTTACTACATATTATTTGTAACAATAATGTAAGATCTACATAAAAAAAAATGACAATTTAAGCCTTTTGCCTTGAAGAAGACTGACTGCTGGTTCAATTGGAATATAGGCTAAAATATACGTATTGAAGGAACATTACACGTAAATCTGTATACTAATATTATTGCAATAGGCTCTCTAGGTTCAATAAGTAATTACGTTACTATTAATTTAACTACAGAATCTGTCTTTTAAAAGATAAATTCACTTTGCAGATAACACAGGATATAACAAACCAATGTTACTTTCGCAAAATTAGTATTTGACTTGCATATAACGTTCTATTTTTGACTGCTGGTTGAACTTGCTTTAATATATTAAATAAAATGTTTTAAATTAAATTTTGATCGATATTTCAATTTCCCTTTGGTACATTAAGCATTTCTTTTATAATAAATTTTATATTTTATAATTATGAAAATCTCAGAATTAATGCTTTTATAATGTTTGTATGGGTACTTAACCAAATATGCAGCTAATATATAAAGTATTATAAAAATGATACATTCAAAACATAGTTCTTTCTTTCTCTTGTAATACGAGTCACTATCTATAACTAAAACCCACTAGTAGTTGCCCATCACGGAAGATATCTCTACCTTGATATCTCTGTTCCACCTTCTGAATACCATATTGGGAATTTTCTTTTCGCTCATAGCTCTTAAGTTCTCGAGGAAAAGCCTAGGAGAAAATGTACGAAATGAATTTTTAGTCGAGTTGTCCATGGCTCTAACGACGTTTTTCGTTAGCCTTAATTTTATATGTAGAGAAAGTAGTAAGCAGTACTGTATGTGAATTTGTTGAACAAATAAATTTAACATTATGATGTCCTGGTATATATGTTTTTTTCTTAGGCCAATCTTTCACAGTGTAACGTCACTCAACTACCCTACTGTACTAAAATCTCCACACATTTTCCAGCAGTACTTGTAATAATGATTCATATCTAAAAATACAGACGTACTAGTACATGTTTCCTTTATGTCTACTAATATGTCACTGGTATTGGTGGTTTAGTGATCGCATTGTGTACTCATAGTGCTTTGAGTCTAGTTTAGAAGAATCAATAAAAATCTGCCTCCTGTAGGGGGTGTTGACAACTAGTGCCTACATCCAAATCATCTATATTTATACAAGTATAGAAGGATTTTTTTTGATTACTTAGTAACCCAAAAAATTGTTCACGTATGTTCTTAACAAAATAAAATTTTACTGCTGAAATTCAGTAATTTCCATTCCTGTGGTCACTACCCAACTACCTCCGCTTAATGCTTGTTGATATTCAAATCTCTTACTAAGTTGTCCAGTATCGATAAACTGATCAGAAAAAATTATATTTTCACGTTGTCGGCTATAGTTTAAATCAAAGGACGAGGCTGTTGCGAGTAATTAATTAACCTGTTCCGCTGGGGAGAATTCTTCTAGAGTTCAGGTTCATGCGTTATTAATTTTATACCGAACGGAATATTAGAGTATTCAATATTAGATTTTCTTCTTTTTTGAACGTTCCTCAATTTGTGTTAGACGAAAATATGTAGAGTAAACAAATCTTTATATTCAGGCACTTGCCAGAGAAAGAGTCAGCAAGCATTCTCAAGAAAACTCTCTTTCCCGTCGGCTCAAAAACAATAAAGCGATTACATTCGTTAATATGGCTTATTCCTTATCATGTTATATGTAGTTTGAAAGTTTAAAACATCAGCTCAACATTTATTCTTAGTTGCCTATATTTATAAAACCATGTGCTGTAAGCTAGAAAACAAAGAGAAAAGAAAAAAAAACTTTCTATATTGGTATCATCGAAATAAATTTTTGAGGTAAAGGATGGTGCATTTGCTAAAAATCTTCTGTATATGAAGATATGTTGCATTAGAAAGATGAGGTAACAAATGTATTCAGTGAATTTCTCTACGACGTTTTATGTCTTCAAAATACTTATTGCCTTAATTTTCCCATATTCTCATATGAATCAGAAAACAATATTTCAAAACTTGGGATATAATATTTCAAAACGAAAGGTTTTCCTTTTTTCCTTAATCATATATTTTCTTCTGAGCAATCTATTCGATGCTTATGAAACTTTCCACATTTATTGGTGTTGGAACAGAGTATTTTCAGAAGGTTAAAATTCGTGGACATTTCTCGATTGTAAGGACAGGGTCAAAATTAAAAAAAAATAAAAAATAAAAATAAAATAATAAATAAAAAAAAAAAATTAAAATGGTATTTACGTGAGAGAATTTCGTGAATTTTCCTCAACTTTACACAAATTAGCTCTTATATTTAGAAGTTAGTTTAAAAGAATTTTAAAACCAATTAAAACGAATAAAACAAGGTTAATTCATTAAAATACGATAATTTTGGTAGCATAGACACACAATTATGTGTAACTCCCTGTTTTCTATTAAAAATATCCCAGTATGAAATGGATTTTAATAATTTATTATAAAATGAAGAATGATTTTTCATGATTAAATTCGACAACAGCACATCAAATCGGCTTGTTTCCGTCTAAATTAAAATTTGGTACTAACTCTGTATTCCCCAAGGAGAGTTGTATTATATTAAATTGTTTCAACCCACTCTAGGGCTTTCATCAGTAACTCCTCTCACGCTGCTATGCTTGTTGTTGATTGTTAATCCACCTGGTTGGCATTTGTGAATATTCTTAATATTGGTGGTTCAAGAAGATCCCGCACAATTAACAATAAGCACAGCGGTAGGAGAGGAGTAACTGAAAAAAAAAAGAAAACAGAGAGGGTTAAAGTAATTTAATATAACACTTTTTTTGGCGGAGGGGGGATACAAAGCTAGTATTTAATTTAAATTTAATATATGTATTCTATAGTGTGCATTAGCAAGTATTGCTTCAGCTTATTTTCAACCATGTGACAAAAATCTTGTTGGTTAGTGTTATCAGTTTCAAGCCTTTTCACCACTTCCTCACAAAATTTAGCTCGATCTTCTTTGTTACTATCACTGAAAGCTGGCAAAAGTTGTAATTTATCTGTTTTAAATTTCACGTTCTTTTAATGCAATATCTTCCATACTATAGATTTAGGAATGTTTAACTTTAAGCTGGCACATCTACTTGATTTCTGTAGAGTCTTTGAAGTGGGTTTGTGATAACGTGCCTGATAATTCTCTGGAAGGTTATAGCCGATCAAAAGTCATGAAACCACACACACTACTGCCAATCTTCTGCACCCATGTACGACCCCTTGATGACTGATGCAATGCTTGCAAAAGACGTATGAACACCGCTGTTTCCAGTAACGGTGTTTGAAACTCAAACCACGTGCGACATAAAACTAGACGATATGCTGATTTCAGTCCTATGTGAAACATTTCTGTAAGTAATACACTTTGTTCATAATTAACGTTACTTTTGTATAACCAATAAATATACAGAAACGTTGAATGTTGCTTTTCTTTATTTTTTGATAGCTGTAGCTGAACAAGTTGCTGAAATTACGTTATTTTAAGCAGTATTGCAAACTTTACCAATGTTTGTCATATCTTCGGAAGGACTTGAAATATCAAATTGTCATAGGCGGCTTAGGATTCTTATGTCTATTGAAAATTACTTACGTGACTGGATATGATACTTATCTCAGCAGTTTTTCGAAGTCTTTCGTAAAAGCTAAATTTCCAATCTCTTGTAACTTTTTTTTCGTAATTGTGCGAAATGCGTCAGATCATTATCATAGTATTCATCACTAAGATACTTTTGATGTGCACTGCACCGGCCGTCTCACTTTCGTTACTACTAGTACAGAGATCTACAAAGTTTGGATGCCCATCATATTGTAGCGGCCTTAGCTTGCAACACTAAATAATGAATGCACTACTATAAGTTTTCGTTTAATATACAGATTTGAAATATGTAATAATTTGAAAAGGTGGATTTTGAAAAAAAAATCTTTATGTTGGATTGGAAAACTTTTGATCTGATGATATCGCATAGTATATCAAACTATTTCTCCCATAGTATATCGATCGTGTTTACAAATTTCCTATAACAATAATAATAATAATAATAATAATAATAATAATAATAATAATAATAATAATAATAATAATAATAATAATAATAATAATATAGTACTTATTGCCTGGAGGAATATCACAATGACCTTTCTTCCAATGGACATATTTTTTTCAGTGGTTTATAGCTTTTTGATCCTTACACCGAAAAAAGGAAGGTTATGCATGTATTAATCAAAATGATTCGAACAACTCTTATATACCAGGCGTTTCAAATAAACGTTTACTGCTTACATATCATATAGGTCGAAAATGAAATTTCAATTTTTTTTTTTTTTTTTTTTTTTTTTTTTGTCATACGCTCATTTTTCAAGCTAAACAAGATGGATGATTAATGAAAGTAAATTATTATGAAAAAAATGATGGAATGGGAGTGTCGGAGAAAACTGGAGAATTCAGAGAACTCATAATGCGGTATTGTCCACCACACACTCATTTCGTCTGAGATCGAACCAGTGGCCCCTAGCACCCGAAGTGAGTGGTCTACCACCAAATCACCGTGCCCTGTTACAAACAGCTAGAGATAGAAGAATAAAAAAAGTGAAATAAAAAATGTCAGAGTGAGCACTGAATGCAGCATTATGCTCGCATCACAAGCTACCTATTATGAGACTCTGAGAGGTGATGATATCTCGAAAATTTTAAATAGCAGGTATGTCATCTGGTACGCTGTAAAAACACACAACTTCTGTAGGAAGATTTTCGTGTCGAAACCTTTACTAAGTGGACACCCTTTAATTCAAGTTCTTGCACAGCCAGATAAAACGACGCATAAACTTACGAACAACTAGAGATAAACGATGAAATAAAAAGTGAGATGAAAAACACTAGAAGGTGCATTGAATCGTATGACCCACGTATGTGTTATACTCATTTTAAAAACTTTTTGGTAATCCTCACATTAAAAAATTCCTAAAAATTTCATCTTCTCAAATATACATACATATACATTTTACAGTGAGAGCTGTTCACTTCGTCCACGGCTGTGCTAGACTCTTTCACTTCTCCTTGTTTGGTAATAAAGAAAAACTACAACAATGTCTCTCAACTGATAAAATCATAGATAAATTTCACAATGATCAAATCATAGCTAAATTTCACAATTATCTCAGTGGTTTAGGTATTCGGTTCGCATTGTACAATAAAATCGGGAATTTCCTTTAGTAGAAGCATGACAAATCAGGCTGTAGAAGCAAGAGACAGTCGACCTCCAGCACCGGTGCGACGAACACTGAGTGTATGATGTAGCTTGTAAATTGCGCCCTCCAAGTAGGCGAAGAAACAAACATTGTCAACGTCAAATCGTTGTATAGAGATAGTAGTGTAACTGTGGAAAAGAGCCCATCATCAGTAATAGAAGATTTAGCTTATCCTGTTACATAAAGGAATGAAACTAAAGTATATTTTATTACGAAAAGTGGTGCGCCGATGATGTCATCTTTTTCCGAAAAACAAGAATACATAATTTAAAATGCCAAGGAATTTAGGAAAATTCGTTTGCATTATTAAAAAAAAAAATCTTCTACATGTTATTTAAAAGAAAATGGAATAACCAATTCTCACTAATGGAACAGTGATTATAAATCTGTCAACCATGTCTTCCGCGAGTGATGCGCAAAACGCAATTATTGTGCCTATTATGAATAGTGTTTTAGCACGACTGTTCATATGCCATATATAAAATTCCAATGTTGTGTAGTGATATTGAAGTGATGTGAATTAAAATATAAAATTACAAATTAAAATATTGACAATCTTAGTGATGTGTATATATATTTATGTGGGCATAATATCCAACTAAGAGCTCCAGTCCAGTAGCTCCGTGGTAGAGTGCTCACTTTCCAGGCTGTATGAATTTGTGCTGGACAAGGTTGTGTCCATAGGTTTCCCCAGAATTCTCTTGTTTCGTCCCACTTGTCCTATAAAATATTTTGTAATCATTTACTCCTTTAGCGTACAGATGATAACTTTGAGACGTAAAACTAAAAGAAACACTAACCAACTGGAAATACGCTATAGATTACTTCAGAACGCAACTGTGAAATATACTTCGATAACTTCCCGTCTATTGTAAGATCAGAAGGACAGCTTTCTCTCATTCACTTTGTCTGTGTATAAGGATCCCTTTATGCATGCATTTTCTCCTAAGATTAACTGCTATTTGAAAGTTCTTATTTATCGAAGAGCGTGCAATTTTATGTTTCTAATAATTCTTTTTCCAGGTTTTTGTGGAAATTCAATAATGCCAGTAAAAACGAAAAAAGTGTGTGTGATTTGCTGTAGATCTTTATTGGAAGGCAATACTATGGTTATAAAACTTGGAATATATACTTAAGAAGATTTGAGGATACAAATAAACAATGAACAAATTGACCAAATTCTTAATTTCAATGCCATTAAAATTCACATATAATGTAAGAAATGTACGCTAAGAAGTAGCATGGTAGTATCAAAAGGAATTTATAAAATCTGTAAGAATGGGGTACTAGAATTCGATCAGAGAAATGTTACCGAACTTTCGAACATTAGGACATGTTCTTTATGCTAAATTGGAATGCCTGTATCCCGAGAATATGTTAAGTTAGAAAGTTCCATGAAAGATAGTGTCTTGGAGAATTTTACAAACAAATTCTTCACCATTTGACATTTTGATAAATCAAGTTGGTTAATATCAGTAACAAAATAAATAAAAACTAAGGAAGATGTTACATAAAAAAGGAATATTTTAGAAACTACAAATTAAAAGGGTTTGTGGTATGTATGCGATGAACAGCATACGAAAGACTTGAAAAAAAAATGTTAATGCTAAGTTGAATGCAACAGACCAACATGTTGATGCAAAGGATTTCCATATTGTGAAACAAAATACAAAAATTGTTGGAATGGTTTACATCTCATGATCCTTTCCCGAAAATCAAGCCAATAATGTCAATAGCTAGTCGAATCCTTGTGATGAAAAATTTAACCATTACGAAGCTTATGACGTTTGACTTATATTCGTAAGAAATTTGGTTGACAGGCAAATTGGTGACATCAAGTTGAAACATGCAAACAAAGTACTTCCACTTTTAACTGTCCTCAGTTCTGTAAAAGTTAATGACGCAAAAGCAGCTATAAATCCATTATCGCTACCTCGGTGAGCAAACAATTCAAGATCAACTCCACGAATTCTGCAATATAAACTAGATCCATATCAATTGGCATTCTTTAAAGCTACATAAATCCATAGAACTAGAAAATCTTTCTACACCTAGTTCGAACCTATAGTTGTTGTTTGCTTCCACAAATGATACTTCTACCGTTGATGCAGGATTTCTTTTGCATCGTGTTCTATGATACCATTCCATTGCATCCTTGAGAAATATATTAATTACGTGCATAAATATCGTGGTTCTAATGGAATTATTGTATTAGACTGTTACAACAACAATACGAATAAAAATAATATTTTAGTGATTTGAAAGAAAAAAAAAAGAAAAGAGAAAGAGAAACAACAAAATTCCCCAGTTTATCTCAGAAGTTTGAAGCTGATAGCATCAAAGAGAAAAAAGTTCAGTATGATTCTGACGTTCCTAAACAGCACTTACCAACCTAATCGAACTATTGTTGTCTGTGAAAACATAGATCTATTGGTTCTCTTAATTTCAGTACTTCTTGATGGTAAAGAAATTTATTTTCTTAAACCAGAAAGCCAAGAAAAATCCCGAACACCATGTTGTTCATCATAAACTCATATGGCCTGGGATGGAACTAGGGACAGGTCAACGCTCTACCTTCTGAACTATTGGGTCTCCTATTTGGCTATTATATCCACATTAAAATGATGTCAATATTTACGTCAAGAATGCCAATATTTTAATTTGAACTAATTATATTGTTTTGTGTGTTGATATACAGTATAATACTATACAATACACTTTTATTTACAGTTCACAAGAAATATCTCCGGAATGGTTACTTTAACGAGAAAAGTAATAAAAGCATTCTTGCAGTCATTTATATGGACCACAAATTTTCTAATACTTTTTGTCGTAGAATGAACAGTTTACGAAGTTGTTATGAAAAAATGCTCTCTCTTTACCTTTGACACGCTATAAATTTTTAACAGTCAATTCTTGAGATATTGTTCCGAATGACACTACAAAAGATCAAGAGAAAAAGTCAGGTTTCTGATATTATGTCCGTAATGCAATCATAATTTGGCTGCAAGATTTTTTATGTAGAGTTTTGTTTTTTTTTTTTTTTTTTTTTTTTTTTATACCGGCTTCTAATAAGTGAATTATGTTTTATTTCAAGTATGCTACAAAATATTCTCACAATAATCTATGTTAATATGAGAGATAAATTAGTAAATTAATGGTTAGATACTTCATAAAAGCATGGGATAGTTATAAACTATTATTTCAATATAAAAAAAGAACTAGATCAATTGGCACAAATTTGACAATCTGAATTTGTATTGCAAGTATATGTGCTCACAAATAAAATTAAACTGCCAATATTCGTGAGTAGCAAGGAATTTAGAGATGAGTAAAATTCAAAAGGAATATCACATGTAATCCAATTCATTCTGCTTATGAATTTACATACTAGAAGACTGTGTTCAAATAAACTTGATAAATCACCATGCTCTAAGAATTTAATGAAAACTACGTCATGATAGCCATACTAAATAGATGTTTCTAGGAATTGGGTGAGGGGTCGCCACACTGCCACTTACCAGTAATATTTGATTCACTTTGCTGGCTAATTTGACTAACTTGTCTAGATTGACTAGTGCTTTTAACCGACTCATTTTTCGATAGATCTGGAGTAAGAGAAATAGAAATAAATGTTAAAGAAAGAAACGCAAGTAAATAGCAGTTAATTAAATAATGAATATTATATATATATATATATATATATATATATATATAAAGCGCAGGATCGTAAACACTGATGCTTGAAACGAGCTCAGCTCAATTCTAACTCAGACTGCAAAACTGACCTAAGTTCACGCTCAAACTCGGAATTTCAAAATAAACGCACTTAACTCAAACACAATTTTCATTTGAATTACCTCCAATTTGACGCTCACGTCGGAAAAATGATGAAGAAACTTACGACTTCATATTTAATAATAATGGTGAAACAGACAAACAAGTAATTTAAATATTCACTGCCGATTTGGTTACTGCGATTGCCTGGGGAAAATCACCCTCTGTAAGCAACAAATTCAGGGACTGAGGACAAGTGTATGGATTCACAAATTCCGTACATTTTCAGAAAACACGCTGGGATCCCATTCTGTCAGAAAGGAGTGTGTTGTTGAACAGAGTAGTATGAAAGTGCATCATAAAGAAGACACAACTTCAAGTGATTTTTCCTTTGCAAGTAGGTGTGGGAGATTCTCCACGTTTAGCTGCTTAGAACATTAACAATTCATTTGGGTCAAAAGTGGTGAATGAACGTATCATACGTCTTTCGGTTGTGAAATTTCGTGTCGGTGACACAACATTGAAAAATAAGTCTCACGGAAACCAATCTACGAACAGCATGTTCTGATGAGCTTTTCAGGATCACTGTAGAAACGAAGTTTCGGAAAAGGAGTTCGTGCAATTGCAGATGAGTTAGGCACACACTATAACAGTACCATTGTGTCTCGACTGCTTCACGTAATCGATAAGCTGGAAAGTTGGACTTACTGGCTTTGCTTTAGTTACACATGCCAAGAAGGATCGCCGTCTGGAGGTGTGCAGTTTTCTGAGCATACTGAAAAACAGAGATTTCCTGCCTTGAACTGTCATTTCTAGTTTGAAAAACAAAACTCTATTACGACAATTGTAAATGATTATGACAATGGTTGCATTCTGATAAAAATCCAGAACGGTTTCCGAAACCACTTCTCCTGCCACAAGATGTTGATAGTATGGTGGTCTATCTTGTAGATTATCTATTATGCCTTCCTCCGTAGAATTGAAACCATTACTTCAGTTCACTGCAAACTTGTCCGAAACTATCCAGCAGTAGTCAACAGACATAATGTTCTCATGTACACCAATACACGCGTATGTGTCGCTGAAAGACATGGGACATACTTTTCATGCAATCTTTCCTCACCCTCATATTATCGTGACATCTCTCCCACCAACTATCATACCCTTCGGAACATCGATTACTTCCTGGCAGAGAAAAAGTTCTTTAATTATTAGGCGGTGCAACGTGCGTTTGAGGTGTTCTTTGCATTACAACTGCAAACCTCTTTCGTTAAAACATCGAGAGCATTTTCTTTAAATTTCGATCTCAGGGTTGATTCGATATTTCGAGAAATTGCTTTTTTTAGGAGCAGCTTAGTTCTGCTTTGAATATGTTTTCCTCGTCAGGTGCAATCAACCACTCCCACCCAGTAGCTGAGATCGAGGGAAAGTATTTGGATATACCTACCTGCAACTCGATAGATGCCCTTTTATGTATTCCTTTACGTGATTTTTTTCTTCTATATTCAACTCATTTGAATCGGTAGCTGTATATCTGAAAAAGCAGTTAGATCATTCTCTCCTATAGGCAAGATTCAAAGGGTGAGATTTTTTGAAAATGCTATGATTTTATCACTTAATGAGATTATCGTTTCATGCTGTCCTGGCATATTCGAATTAAGTTTGTTGAAAATATCGGAGAAGTACGCGAGCTCAATACACGAAACGGGTTTTTTAAGACATTCAAAGTAATCGAGCTGATTATCATGTTTCAAAAAATGCTAGGAGTTCGTCTTTCAGTTCTAGAAAGCTGGTAAGTATTTTGATTTTGAAAAGCCGATCTGCGCCCATTTCTTTACAGAGTTTCTCAAACACCCGCGATTTTACAGGACGAGTTTTTACATCGTTAATCATGGAATAACCGTTTGAAAGACGTCACCCAAACAATTTACGTCCGCAGTCTTCACCACTAAAGCCTCTCTATGTAAAAAGCAACAAGTACTTATTACTGATGGGCTTTTATTCTGCACAAAATTTAAAAATCCCTTTATATTTCCTGTCATTGCAGCAGCCCAATCAGCACATACAGCAATGCAATCCGTTAATCTATGTCCGTTACCTTGAAAGAAACTTTCAAAATCAGCAAATATATCAGCTCTAGTGGTTGTTGTTTCTAGTTCTCGACAAAATAGGAATTGGCAGTATTGCTCAATAATTTGTAATTACCAAACAAATCTCACGAAAGATAATAATTGAGATTTTCCGGAAATGTCCGTGCTTTCATCCAACTGTAGAGCAAATTGCTAGTTTCTTAGGTTTTGTATAATGTTACTATGAATATCAACTTACATGTCCTTAATGCGCCGATGAACTGTATCATTTGACAGAGGTACTTTTGAAATCTGTTCAACTGCTTCCGCTCCCAACATAGTAGCAACAATTTCTTTACATGTCGGTGAAATATGCTATTCGCCGATGTTATGGGGTTTCTGTTTCGAGGCAATAATTTCAGAAACTTTGAATGATGTCAAAGGGCTTTATTCGTTTTTCTGTCACGACCGGATAAAATGTGCCGTCCGCCGAAAAAAAAAAAAGGACTTTTTTGGAGAAGATGATTATTATTTATAATTTATAAACGGCGGCCGAATGCTCGAATGGAAGTATGCAAGCGTTGAAACTACTCTCGCTGTTTTTTTTTTAGAGACGTTGGGGGTGATTTCGTTCCAAATTCCTTTTCAGCTTCTTAGGTACAACACTGTGCCGCACACCAAACATTTCGGTGTAACCTCTTCGCGTATCTAAGTAAATCCGAAATTTATATATTTTGGTGGTTATGTTGGACCTTGCTTGATCCTGGTTTTATATTTTTCTGGTTAATAGTAAATGACGAAGACGTCACAAATTTTGTTCTCTGTGCAGAGCTGTCGACATCTACGGCTTTCCTTTTCCTTATGGCAAATCTGTCCGTCATGAAAAGAGCGCACTAGCAACTAGCAAACGAACGAAACTACTGCAACAAGTATAAAACAGTACCGATCAGAGTAACAAAATACACATGGCGACTGATTACTTAAATAATAAAACGACTGAGAAGTTGATGTCGATAATGCCAAGAAAGTTCAGTCTTTAACAGCGACCTAGTGCCGACAATTTTTCCGATGCGGCCGGCAAAGATCAAAGAGTAAAACGTAACGGCGGCCGCCGTTTATGAATTATAAATAATAATCATCTTCACCAAAAAAGTCCTTTTTCTTCGGCGGACGGCATCATTTGATCCTTCGTTAAAGCGGCATTCAAACTCTTAATTATGCGCAATAATTAAATAATGAACGATTGTGTTAATTGTAAATTAATCCATTTTTAAAATTACGGAATTACGCAGAAACGTGCTCGGTGCGAGCGTGTTGATTGTTTAAATTTGTATAATTCTTGTGACTTTGATCGGGAAGAAGACACCAAGAATCATGCTATTGAAATTACTTTTCTGTGTTCATGCTTTCTCTTCAAAGAAAAGTGAACAGCGTTAAAAGTAAAATTTTCAGCTTTAAACTTGGAAGACAAGTATGAATTAAGTCGATTGGCGATAAATTTTTATTTTCTTCTGAAGATAATTTTTTGCGGAAGTTATTGGAAAACATTAAAAATCTCGCGACACAGCGGTAGAGAAACGCTCCCCAGTGTTTTATTCGAGTTCTTTCAGAAGAACGAGAAACATTCCAGAGTATTTTACAATATTTTGCAACAGTTTTGAACGTTGCAGAATACTGCAGAACTCCAGTAGCGGCTCGATACCATAATCTGTTCTGCACAGCTTGTTTTGCGTACATTGAATTTCCCGTTCGCAGTAATTAATTATAAAATGTGCATACACCAATCAGCATAAATTTTTGGTACTCTAATGGTTACAAATGACAATTATAATTGGAGATTAACAAATACAGGGTGTCTCAAAATAACACCGACAACGTTTGGGAGGTGATTCCTGACACCAAGATAAGACAAAAAGTATAGACCAACCTGGGTGCACAAATGTTTCCTTTCGGAGTTATGGGCTACCAAAAACTTGAAAAAAAAAAATGAAATTTGAAGGTCCATAGCTCCAAAACTATGAGATCTACCGTAGTCGGGTCAAGACTTCACTTAGGAATTAACATGTCGAATATCCAAAAATACATGTTTCAGAATCCTGAGGTACTCACGCAACAATTTTTGGAGAGGCAGTTTGGCTATAGGCATATAATTTGAAGTACTCACCAAGTATCTTTATAAAAATTGTTTCGGAAGTACAGCAGGATTCTGAAACACGGATATTTGGATAGGACACATACTAGTTCCTAAGTGAAGTCTTGACCCGACTACGGTAGGTCCCATAGTTTTGGAGTTATGGACCTTAAAGTTCATTTTTCCGAGCTTTCGGCAGCCTATAACTGCGAAAGGAAGCATTTGTGCACCCAAGATGGTCTATACTTTTCGTCTTATCTTGGTGTCAGGAATCACCTCTCAAACGTTGTCGGTGTTGTTTAGAAACACCCTGTATATATACAACTTTACTGTATCATGTAATAAAAACATTTTTGTTTTGATTACTGTGTGTCAGTCGCGTATTTAGGATTTTGTTTCGAGAAGAGCTATATACAACATATGAATAAACTATTTTTTCCTATTGTATGCTGACAAATTTTAATGAATTTTGGTGGAGCTTGAGCGCGATAGCTCCCCTTAAATAAGCCACTGTTGCGTGCAACAAACTTTAAAAATACCACATCCATTATTTTATTAATACTAGGCAGAAACTACTGAATTATAGATCTTACTTTATCGTTTGTAAATGAAATAAATCAGACGTGTCTTCTGCTGTGCAAAATGTCCTATTATTCTATCACTAAAGTTAGGTATGGTAAATATAAAATCGCGTTTGATTTATAAGGCAGCCAAAGTATTGAGTCTTTAATGGCACATTGTGCTTCTCAAAAATGTTTTAACTCTCTTTAAATTAGAGAAGCAACGTTTTGCTTCAGCTACTGTCATTGGAGTAGTTAGAAGAATTTCCAAGTTTTATGGTTTCCTTAAAATTGTCACACAAATTGTGTTTATTCAGAAAATTTGCACAAATTTGAACATGGAATATTATTATTTTTAAAGGTCAAAACAATTACACTGAACAGTTTTCTTTTTTTCTTTTTTTTTTTTTTTCAAAAACAAGAGAGCGGCGTCTCATGTACATCACATCGTGTGTCTTCGGGTTCTTCGGAGGTATTTGTGAGTTCGGAACTGCTAGAAGCGCAGCTCTACTACTTCTCCACATAATCACCAAGCAAATTGAGGCATTTGTCATACCGTGTGACGAGTTTTTGTATTCCAGCGTCATAGTCCTCCGCCGCCAGCGTATTGAGATACATAGTCACGCCTCGTTTAAGTTCTTCATCGCTGTCAAATCTTTTTCCCCGCCAGAAAGTCTTTAAGCTTTGTAATGAGATGAAAATCCCAAGGGGCCAAGTCCGGGCTATACGGTGGACGGTCAAAGGTTTCCCACTTGAATTGCTGCAGAAGTTGTTGTGTTTTCGCAGCTGCATGGAGCGTGGTATTGTCATGAAGGAGAATGACGCCTGTAAACAACCGACCTCGCCGTCGATTTTGTATTGCCCGCCGTAATTTATTTAATGTTTCACAATACGCATTAGCATTAATTGTGCCTCCATGGGCCATAAAATCAATGAGCAGTGCACCTCGTCGATCCCAGTTTCCTGGTGGACGGACGGAACTGTCTTGAATCTTTTTGCGTGATGCCACTCCATGGACTGTCGTTTACTCTCAGGTGATGCATAACAAACCCATGTTTCGTCCCCTGTAATGATGCGATTGAGGAAAGAGTCTCCTTCATCGGAATAACATCCCAGAAACGTCAGTGCTGCAGCCATATGGTTGGTTTTGTGCTCATCTGTGAGCATGCGAGGGACCCACCTTGCACAGATTTTTGAATAATGCAGATGGTCTTTGACAATTTCATGAGCAATTGTTCGAGACACATTAGGAAAATGTTCACAGAGTTCATCAATTGTGACGCGCCCATCTTCCTCACGCATTCATCTACTGACCTCAGCAGTTCGTCTGTAATGATAGATGATCTCCCTGAACGCTCCTCGTCATGTGTATTCCCCCTCCCCAGGTTGAAGTTGCGACACCAGCGCCGAACAGACGACTCGTCCGTCACATTGTCTCCATACACCTCCTTTAATTGGCGATGAATTTTACAAGGTCGAACGTTTCGTGCATTAAGAAATTTAATCACGGCTCTCACTTCACAACTGGCGGGGTTCTCAATTCGTTTAATCATTATAAACGACACAGACACAACACAGGCACTGCTAGCGTCACGCAACCTCACACAGAGCAGGCAGACAAGCCACTGACGCGGTCTGACCTTGCCCTGCCCAGCGGCTCCCCGAGTCGTCAGCGCTTCATGCCGCGCAAACGGGTACCACTTTCCGGATGGCCCTCGTACAAACACCAAATTTTATAACATTGGTGTAGCCAGCAAGTTGTTCTAGGGGAGAATAACATAACTTTTTCAGGGGACTCGGAGCTTTTCTGCATACTAAAAGCAGACCAAAAATTTTCTTTCAGAATATAAAACCATTATTAACTCACCATGTATACAAACCTTTCTCAGAACATGTAAACCTAAATATAAGGATCACTTATACAGAAAAAAATACTAGAATACATGGTAGTCACATCCAAAAGATGTAAACAAATTCTTGTTTTTGATTGGCCAAAACTAAAGAAAATAAACAAATCATTATCTGTGATTGGTCAAATGTCTGTCGATGACATTTGAAGAGATCTTCTAGAAATATTTATTTATTTATTTATTGTTTTCTTTTATAAGTTTCATTAACAGTTTTCCAATAACTATTTGCCAGTATTTACTTACAGTTGAAATATAATATTCTTTTTTCTTCGTTTTCAACATATTCTAATTACGAGAAAGGTGAGGTGATTTTAGTTTAGCGTCCCGTTCAGCAGCGAGGCTATATGAGACGTGGACCTACTGATTAACGTGGAATCCGAACCACGTGAGCTCCCGCCGGGAATAGAACCCGGGTCTCCCACGCCAAAGGCGGGTACGCTAACCGCTTAGCCACGAGGGAGCTCTCTAATTACGAGAAAGTATTAGAACAAAGAGCAACTTGCCTGCAGAGTGATTCATCATAAGTCACTCATTTTGCACACAGTTGTCCATTGTTATGAGCATATTTAGGGATTTTTGGTCAGATCAAGCTCGGAATAAGTATAAGAGACAAAGTCAAAATTAACGTTCATTGAATTAGTAATTTATTTGCATGATTTATAATAGAGTTCAATTAGTACACACGGAAAAGAAAGTATTTGACAGTTGACAGATTTTCTTTTGCCAATAACTCAGAAACATATTATTTAATTTGGATCTTTTTATTGTTATCCTTAGAATAGTTGTAATTTGATAATTTGCCAAAATCGGTACCCTAATTGTGGAGTATATTAGCGCCCGTCGATTTAGCGCCCACATATAATATCGTATTCTTAGCGCCCAGAAAATATTTGATGCTTATCAGTGTGCTAGGGTTGACCAAAGAGAGAACTAGTTTATATTATAAATGTAATTTCGTACTCATATCTATCCCCATCCCCTCTCTTTTCACGATTAAGGAACAAGGAGTTTTCACTTGAAAGATCCTGCTATTCCTGCTGCACAATTGTCATGTCACTTTTAAAACCCCTTAGGCAAGTTGAAAGAAATGTGTTCTTTTCTTCCTCTTCTGGTCACCACCGTCAGCTCTAACACTCTGACTTTTCATGTACACTCATGTCCAAAATGATTGTCGCATATCTATAACAGTCTTCTTGTAAGAATAATTTGATAATGATTTTGTAGGGTACTTTTAATACTGATACTATGTGTGTAATCGGGAAATGTATATTTGTGGTAAATTACATAGGAAAAGAATTATAAATACGTAAATTAGAATGAGTAAAACAAAATGTTGCTAAATGGACAAGAAAGTTTTATTTTCGTTTTATTTTTCTTATTTACTGCTCTTCTGAGATGAAATTTGCCACATATATGTCTTTGCAGATTATACACATACTAACATTAAAAGAAATACCGGGCGAATTCATTATCAAATTATATCCCAACAACATATTTATAGACATGCGACAATAATTTTGGACATGAGTGTACATATGTAATTACGTACAATTTAATTACGATTTAAGAGCACATCCATATCACCTATGAATTTTTTATATATAGATGTTAATTCATGTGCCAGTGTTATTTTAAAATGTATATAGTTTTAAATAATAATAATTACAGGCACCTTAATGCAAATACTACTGCATGGAAAACAGTAATTATTTATGCAAATTACATAACTTCATTTCCTATCGTAAATACAGGGTGTCAAAAAATTCAACTGCCAAAATTTGCTGGGTAATTCTTTATATCAAATGAAAATAAAACGTTCTAATAAACCTGTGTCATAAATCGACTCCTTTCAGTGTTATAAGCCGCCCTAAACGCAATCAATCACATTTTAAACCCTAGTTTGAAAATAATGGAACATATCGCAAGTAGTTAAAGAAATTTGGCAAGAACTAGTATTTCCTCTATCTAATACAAGGATAGGATACACTTTTAACCCTAGGACAAATATCGATACTCGAAGTACCGCAAATGTCGATATCGCAAGTGTTGCGCTTTTATTTTATCAGCCCGAAAACATTCCCTTTTGTACAGATCACACTAATTTGCCGGATGGAATGATGAAAGTAAATAAATATCACAAGTTCCAGATTTGGTTTAATACCGCATAATAATATAAATAGTTGTTTGGTAGATAAACTGTAACAATAATAATAATAATAATAATAATAATAATTAAAAAAGTAAAAAGTGACGGACAATGACAAATGTTTTTAAGGGACAAACGTCAGGCAGAAACAGGAACTGAACTGCAACAGGACACTGGTTTACCTGTTAAATTTTAAGCCTTGCTCTTGAAGCTTAAGTTTCACTTTAAAGTAAATTGCCAATAATTGTCATGTGTTCTTAAAAATTGTCATGTGACGAAACCAGACATTTGGTGCCAGGGCAAATTTTGCGATTAGCACCCACTTCATCTACATCTACACCAATAAACACACCGATTAGCAGACTATTGCAACATACGGTATTCTGCAGTTGGTAACTCTGTTTTCGAGAGATGTTTTGCTAGTAGTTTCATTTGTGGCCAATCTCACCTCACTGTTTGTTGACCTATAGCAGTATCACTTTGTGTTGGGGGAGCCACTAGGGGGGCCAAGAATTTGCGCAAGGGAGCCTGGTCTCCCAGGCTCCTCCACTGATCGTTGACTTCCGTTAACGAGATCGGAAAAATCCTCCATTCCAGCCTTCATTTCAATTATTTGCACTTTTGCCCCGTTAAGCGCAGCTTCATGTACATTACACGTTTCCGTAGGTAAGAGAGGAGGGTATCTCTTGAATCTAGAAACAAGTCCCTGTTGGTGTAAGATGTAACACATTTTAAGATGTAACACACTATCAGAATAAACAACAAATTTTGCAAGATTTCTGGGAAGTTTACTTCAAATTGGACAATCCTTCATCTACCGAATGTAGTGCTAGAAAACGAAGCATTTAATTCCATAACAATAAAAGTAGAACTGTGTAAATTTATAATTATACATAAAAATTGAACGATTATTGGCTGTTTGCAGATAATTACGAAAGAGAAAGAGAGAATATCCATTTCAATAATAATAAAAAAAATAGTTTCATGTTTAAGTTAGCTGTGGGTGAGCTTTCGTCCGCAAGCCTAACATAACACTGGAGGTGAGCTCTTGTCCGGAGAGCTTTTTGCCGGTGAGCGTATGTCCGACACCCAGTAAAACGTATAATGGGTATGAAGAGGTATTAAAATCTAGACTTTGACTAGTAGTAGGCCTAATTCAGTAGAAAATAGAGCTACTAATGCTATATATCAGTGTCAGATACCACAAAAAAATAATAAGGATATTGCATGGTTTAATGTGTTAAACGTGGGTGGGGTTTGAAGAACTTGTAATAAAATGTTCCGGATTTTTAAATGTTCTTTGGCTACTAGTAGGCCCAATAGAAAATAGGCTATATGACTAATGTCATATAGGAGATATCAGAATAAAATATTAATAATGTTGGAGACTTCAAGTCTTAAGACTGTCATCATACTTGCGGACCAATACTCATCAAATGAATCTCTTTCTTATTTACTAAGAACAAAACAACAACTAATGAGCAAAAAAAAAAACTTAGTAAATAAGAAAGAGATTTCTTTGAGTGTTGGTCTGCAAGCACGACGGCAGCACTAAGAAGCAAGGCCTAAAAATATATAAGTACAATGAATTCAAAAAAAAAAAAAAAAAAAAAAGAATTCCCAATCCTGTTAGCAAGCAAGCAAATTCTATTATGTAAGTATTCATGCCTAAACATGAAATTATTTTAATGCAGCAATGAATTGTCCGGCCTGTAAGAAAAATTTGGTCCCAAAATTTCCAGGGTCAAAATTAGGCCTACTGTCGCTCATGCTTAACACATTAAACTTGCAACATCTCTATTTTTTCTGGTGTCTGGTAATTGCTATAGGACATTAATAGCTCTACTTTCTACTAAGTTATTAGGTCTATTTACAATTACAGTCAAAGGATAGATTTTAATATCCAGGACATATTATTAGAAGTTCCTCAAAGTCTGCCCTGTTTTAATACAACGCAACTCCGCAACATCCTTATTTTTCTTTATATATATATCTGATAAGTTATCTAAGATAGCAGCTCCATTTTCCGTTTAGGAAGTAGCCAAAGCCTAGATTTCAATATTCGGTGAATTTTATTACAAGTCCCTGAAGGGAGTTCATGTTTGCTAGCGGTAAGTTTTTGTCCGCCCTGTAATATAAAACTGCCAGTGAGCTTATGTCCGGTGAGGTTTTTGCCACTGAGCTTATGTCTTACACCCCATTTCATAGATGTCCAAACTCCCGAACCCGATGCTCGCGAGCTCGGAATTCAAGCTCAACCGGACTTGGACTCAATAATTGAGCCCAAGCCCGAGTAAGCCCTAGCCCCAATGAAATAAGGGGCGAACCCAACTGAGAAAAGTGAGCCCGAGTGCAAGAGAGCGCGAGCCCGATTCAAAGAAATGAGCCCGAGCGCGAGCACAGTCGAAAGAAGGGAGCGTGAGCCCAAGTGAGCTCAAGCCTAGTCGAGAGAAGGAAACATGAGCTCCAGTGAGCGCGAGCTCAGTTGAAAGAAAAGATCGCGAGCTCAAGCTCAGTTGAGAGAAGTGATCGCAAACGCTAGTGAGCGCGAGCCCAAATGAGACAGGTGAGCGCGAGCTCAGTTGACAGAAGTAATCGCGAGCCCGAGTGAGTGCGAGCCCAGTCAAGAGAGAGGAGCGCGAGCCTGAGTGAGTGCTAGTTCAGTTGAGAAAAATGATGGCGAGCGCTCGTGAGCGCGAGCCCAGTTGAGACAGTTGAGCGCGAGCTTGAGTGAGTGCGAGCCCAGTTGAAACAGGTGATCGCGAAACCCGAGTGATTGCGAGCCCAGTCAAGAGAGATGAGCGCGAGTCTGAGTGAGTGCGAGCTCAGTTGAGAGAAGTGATCGCGAGCGCTAGTGAGCGCGAGACGGTTGGGACAGTTGAGTGCGAGCTCAGTTGAGAGAAGTGATCGCGAGTGCTAGTGAGCGCGAGCCCAGTTGAGACAGTTGAGCGCGAGTGAGTACGAGCCCAATCAAAAGAGATGAGCGCGAGCGAGCCCAGTGGAAAATGGCCATCTATGGTTTCCACTATCTCAACACGAAGTTGGATTGAAGAAAACAAGTCAGGATAAAAAATATTTTTCAGTTTTCTATTTTGAAACAGAAACCAGATATGAGTCTGATAATATAGTGTCTTATAACGTTATCGTTATATACTTCTTAGAAACCGAGAAGCTGCGAACTCCTTTGCTCATACATTTCTCTCTGTGTGTGTGTGTGTGTGTGTGTGTTTGTGTGTGTGTGTGTGCGCATGGATCCACCCACCTACTCTTCTCTTCGTGCCACCAAATACGGACAAAAAATTCATCTCAGCTTAACATTCTTGTCCTTCCTACCCAAAGCTGAACTCCGAAGCTAAAAGATAGAGGTGGATTATACGTCATAATGTGCATTTTTTACAATAATTTGTTATTACTTATCTTATTATGTGTTTAAATGTGATTAGTATGTTCCCGATAAAATGTTATTCAATTAACCAACTTTTACCAGCAAAGAAATTACTTAAAAGTTAAGTGTTGTGTGAGAACTATCTTTTATTCCACTAGTGTATTCATACGCCTTCAGAGCGACTACAAGGCGTAATGCACAGAAAGGGCGGAAGGAGTTTCACCCTGGAAATGGACAGCTAAACATGTAACTCTTCAACCGTTTCACAAAGTGGCTAATCTTTGCTGAATATTGAAATTATATGTGCAAAATGCGGAAATAGATACCTCCAGTAAAATTTAAAAATTTTAATAACCAGTGCATATACAAAACATAATGTAACAATTATCAGTAATTTGAATAGTAAGTGCACAAATTATACTTTTGCAACATCGAAAGCTATGAAACAAGGAAAGAGCGTCCAAGGATCCTCCTAAAGGAATTAATTTCCCAAATGATTGTGGAAAGAAGAATACATGTTTTGTCTTCAAGAATTATTGAGTATTACCATGAATCCCTGAAATCGTGATATTCGTGCGTTCTTACCGGCACAGTTTTCGTGCGCGTCTTTGGACCACTATTTCCTTAATGAGAATTTATTATGTTTGTGTTATAGAAATGTGTTTCTGATTAAATAAAGGTTAAAATATATGCATTAAAATATTCATTGCGTATGTTAATCTCTAAATCAAGTGACAACACGTTAATAGTGCTATTGTGCATATTTCATAGCGTTATTTTTTTATTATTATTATTATTTAACAGGATAAGTATCGTCGTATACTGCATGCATGTTTCAATGTTTCATTTTTGTCATAGTCACAATACATTTAATGTAGCGCAGTGCAAAGGTACATTGTTCTCTCTGCAACTATCCGGTGCTAGTTTTACCTTTTATGCTCCTCACGAGTTCTCTTTTTGAGGCTATAGGAGACATTCGGAAATAGAAATACAACTCATGTGAGACTGTGGATAAGAAAGGATCTAACCCTATTATTGCAGTGTGATTAACCCGTCAGTGACGGTGGGTCTCTTTTTATTAGACAAAAGCACCCGAACCTAGAGACCGTGAGTGTGTATTGTTCCCTTATAGGAACATAAATTGCGATACTGTCATAGAATGGCTTATCCCAAAGGAAACACATGGCAATCGAACCATACATACATTCATAGTCTAAACTGTATACTGGCTGCTATGTTGCATGTGTCTATGGCAAAGTGATTCATTGGTGTAATAGTAACATTAACACGTCAGAAGGTAATGCTTAGATTCACTTCATGCACCCTCCTGGTCCAAGTACCTCATTCCACTGGCCTTCAACTCGACAGGATCTGCTGGATTCCTTTCCATGATATCTTTACAATTTTGGAGACGCCATCAACAACTAGCTCTGGCATCATATACCGTTTATTAACAGCAGAATGAAAAGTGTATGACACGCAGTGGACAGAATTTGAAACTGTTTCTGAAAGTACTGTTCATTACATGAACTTATTAACTCAATAAACGCATACATACACAACATTTTCTTTTAAGGACGTACAAAGGTAATTTTGACATTCAGTTTTGGAGTGTTCTATTTACAGTTATACCCATACCTGTATTTGTAGTTAAATTGTAATAAAGAAAGGGTAACACATAATAATAAGTGTTTCAGTTCTCTACTTATATTTTGCCATAATCACAATCACACACTAACGAACAAAAGTATAATTTTTATACTCTATCTGTCTTTCAAGTAGTAATTGTTAACATTCAAAAAAATGTTTATATTTATTTTAGATAAAAATTTCATTTAGCTTGGATGAAGATTTGCGTTGCCTCTTTGTAAGGCTAGGCTTATCCTTTGTGTCAGAAAATACCGGCTTCTAGGACCTCCTGATTTGTTAATTAAATTTGATCCTAATTCCTTTAAAAACATTCTGACTTCTTTGCTAAAAACACCCATTGTTTCCGTGGCAAACGCAATAACAATGTCATCTTCTTGAATATTTGAATGTTTTGAATATTTAGAATGTTTCCGCATACACACTGTCTCTGCTGCGCTTCTCGCTTCTTCACTAGTTGACGTTAAGATGGGGCAAAAATATCTACATATGTTACATCCCATACTAGGCACTGGCCCTTTTTCCAAGGTGTCAAGGTAATTCCATCTGACTGCTTATTATCATTCCGATACATTCCTGGTGGCTCTAAAATGTTAGGACACTCTATACTAGTGAGGATTCGTTTTATTATTTGATTTAATTCACTGTGACGTGAAATTCTCCCCCCAATTTTGATTCAACTTAATGCGTTTAAGCCTTTCTCATCCATTCGACTTTGACACACACACACACACACACACACGTGAATTCATGGCAAATATTAAGTTCTAGGCGTAATGCTACACATATCTGAAAACGTTCCAACGTTTTTTTAGGGTGTGGCTTGCAACCATGCTTTTTGTCGTAGTGTCGTAGGACTCTTTTTGTCGTAGTGCTTTGAAGTGAGCTGAATCAACATGATTTTGCGAAATCACCTCGTTTTCAGCTATCTCATTGATTACAATTTCATCCCATTTCCTTTGTGACTCCTTTGCAATCGGAATTGTGTTCTAAATGCCTCTCCATATCTCTAATGCCTCTGTCAGATAAGGAATCTGCACTTCGTCAACTGGTATATTAAGAACTTTGGAGACGAGCGACAACTTCCCATAAGAAGAAGACAGAAATGCAAGGAGGTTCGTTTAATGAGTTTCGTTTAACTTATAATTGAATATTGATTGCAGACCCATTTTCAAAATGTCATCTAGATGAAAAATTTTACTTGGCCTGAACGGTACGTAAAAAATAAGGCAATTTAGAAATACCTAAACAATCTGTTAAAGGAAAAAAGCTATATTTGCTGGTACTTTTTTCAACCTCTCGGTTATTTTTTTTTAACTGTTTAGGTGATCCTCCAAACAATTATCATATCCATCTTCGTGTAGTGGTGCTCCCAATAATGATATCTCATGAGTTGGTATTATTCGTATTCCAGGTAGCACAGTCTGAAATTGAGCTTCAGTGATGGGATCTAGTGTTCCCGACGTAATAAATAGCTCACATTTTAATGGATTTATTTGTAATCCTATCTTACTTGTAGTAAAACATTTAAGTCGTGTATGACTGTATGTGGTGACCCACCTAAAGTACCATCATCAAGATAAAACACATATAGTTCTGAACAAAATGTACTAATTATAGGGTGAATTGTTAAACGAAATAGCATCAGTCCTGCAGGATCACCCTGTTGACATCCGACCTATGAAATTGTTCAGTCTCCGAAAAATAGCATGGGCGGATTAGCATAACTTTGCAAAAAAATATGGATATAGCTGGGGTATGTAACTAGTTGCACTTCTTTTAACATCGAGTCTCTTTCCACAGCACTAAATGCGTTTTTATGATCTATTTTGAGGATTATATTGTTAGAGTTCTGGTGTGATTTAATGAATGCACGGGTAGCATGTATGATTCTTTCATTCCCTTTCTTCGTCGCAAAACCTAACTGATGAGGTTGCAAATGATTTGTGCAGTGATTATAGACTGATGATACAGCTGTTTTCGAAGCCAATCTTCTGAACACACATCCAACTGCTATCGGCCTTACACCACCATCTTTTTTCCGCAGGGCACACAGGTTAGCACCAAAGAGGTATTTACATATATATCCTGATTTACTTTTCCATTTAAAATGAGGTTTACCAATTTCGTTATTGAACTGAGTAAGATACACGCTGAATCACCTGCCGATTTCGATTTTAGATTTTTTAAGTGTTGAGGTGACAGCCCATCTATTTCTGAAGCAGAACCACTGGGAAAGTTATGAATTGCTTTCAGAACCGTATCTTCCATTACTCTGATGCAAGGGTCTAGTTCCTCTGGAGGATTTGGCATCTCAATGACCCTGGAAGGAGTTGGATGTTTAGTTGCGAGTATGTAGTATGTTTCCTCATTCGAAGGAGTCAAACTGTCATCTGATGCTGGTAACCTCAATGCGCCTCTTCTATCAAAATCAGAAATATTTATATTATTCTGTTTGTTAAATCCAGTTTGCGTTTCTTGCCAGAAACTTGAGGACATTCCGTGAAGGAGCCCTCTTTTAAATTCTGTTTCATGATGTTGGTAACAGACTCCGAGCTGCGATTTCTGGGAAGTCGTAAATTATATATATATATATATATAAAGGAATACATTTTTCCAGGAAGAAAAATCATTATTTATAAGACATTCATTTATTATATGTGTGAGTTAGTTTGCTACTCCATTTCTTGCTCCTCTCGGGATTTTTCTTATTATCCATATGTTGGATTTCAATGTAGTAAGTTCTGTTGTGAAATCTTAGAAATTTAATTGAAGGTATGTTTATTGTGTGGCGTGTTTCCTTGCTTTGTGTATGTTCAAACCTTTTCTGGTGGGATTTTTTTTTTTTTTTTTCACATTCTGAACATGTTGGAATCACTACACTGGTTTCCATTACATGAATTATGTATAAAATATAGACATTATTGTTTTAATTTTAACAACATATTTGCAAAATTAACGAACGTATGACATTTTAACTGAACTTTTGATATTAATAAAATCGGTTCTCCTGAATCGATTTAAACGTGGATTTAGCGAAAATTATCCTTAGATATTCAATAATCCCCAGATATCACACACAAATTTCATGACGTTAAATAAAACCTTGGGCATCTAAGTCAACAATTAAAACACATTTGATATATATATATATATAAAATCTTACAGTAGTGATCCATATATATATATTTGATATATAAAATCTTACAGTAGTGATCCATTGTATATTAATAAGAACATAACTTGTATTCATGATTATACATGTTATCACCGACCTAAAGCTCTTTTTTTTTTTTTTTTTTGTATGTAAAAAAGACATTGGGAAAAACAGACTTAATTTCGAACTTTATTAACCAACACTCGTAGATAAAAGGGAACAACTCTGACGCTTTCTTCATCGGTTTGGTATTTCGTACATTAGTGTTGGTAGGCCTCACTTCGATTTTTACGACCATATATGGTCGAGGAACAAGGACTGTTCACGTGATGATAACGTGCTTAGTGAATGTTCCTTTGAGTCTGATTTTCGGGACAATCACCTTCCACCTACGCACTTTTATAACCAAAAGCTTATTGGATAATAATTCTGGTCCCGACGCTAGGAGTGAACATCGAGTTTTTCCCGGTTGGCCATATACAAGCTTTGGTTTGCTAACTAGAACGCTCAGTGTGTGTTTGGTACGCGTGCCTGTTTGGCATTTCGAAGAGCACCCAAGAGTAATAGAAGGGTTGAGCTAAAGTGAAAGTTTGATTTTGTGAGTTACCTCAAATGAATTATATTATATATATATATATATATATATATATATATATATATATATACATGTAGTACGTGCTAACATTCTCAAGTTTGTTTATATCAGTTTTTTTCGTAATGAACGTTTGAGTTCGAATCGTCGAGTAACAGGAACTACCAGCATCAGTTAAGACGATCACTTACTTCTACCAGCGAAATTAACCTACGTAGCTCCAAACTTATCCTGGCCTCCGCCCAAGGAACCTTCTGTGAACCTGTCATCTAGTGGATTCTACCCCAAGGCCCGAGTGATATCAGCTGACCGGTCGAAGATTAACTGTGAGTAGTTAAAACATTGATTCGTTAATATATTTAAAAGCCACCACTTCGTTGAACGTACTCAAACAGAATTAAGAGAGGAAAGGTTAAAATAATCAAAGAACGCCAATAATAGTTTTTCGAATGCTTGTAATTTTCTGTGTCATTTTAATTGTATATTTCGTATCTAAGGAATATTATACTTTTACATAGTTTAACTAGGTTTTGTTATTTATATTGTATAGTAATTCTCGTTCGTTGATACTTTTGCCAAATCCACCATTTATACATATTTTACTTTACGGTACTTATGTTTTATTAAACTGTGTGCCCAGCTTCGGTTTCAATAAGATATAAGTGCAAAAAGTGATCGTGACCTGCCGTGGTAAAGCTGGGGTGAATGCAAATGAATATTTAGGTTCACAGAATTTCAACACCGGCAGGGAATCACACGATTACAGTGTCATGCACCAAATATCCCAAACGTCTAAAACAGTAGGTGTTGTAGGATGTCTAAATTAATGCAGATATACTCTTAAGGTAGCAACACTGTTCACCGCATTGGCTATGTGTATATGTATTACTAGCACTTCACATATCTATCTGTTTTAGCAGCGATATCAATTTGCGTTGAACGCGTAAAATCTTTTTTTTTTTTTTTTGTTTTTTGTTTTTTGTTTTTTTAATATAAACAAGTGGATGAGTTCAGAGACTAATTGCGTTTCTTTATTTATAAGAAGTAAGAGTTCGGTTGTTTTGCATTTAGGTACTTGAGGCCCTCCTGCCCTGGTTTGGGCGCAATCTTTGGGATACTTCACCCCCACATCACAGTTCAAGCACATATACTGTAATTTGTAATTTAACGATTTATAAATTTATAACATTTATTCATAATACCAACATGTATACAAAATCCCACTGTTTTTCTTTCATCACTCTTTAGAGCAGAATTTTAGGTTTAGGTGAAGACAAAAATTAAAACCAAAATACCTGTACTTTTCCTGATAATTCTTGTTTAGTAATCTAGTGTTTTCGCTCCATATAAGTTATAGCATTCTTTTTTTTTTAAAAACAAAGCCAGCAGTAAGGCATCCTGTTGAAATATTCTTTTGTGAAATCTATACACCTTGATGCTTCTTAGAAAATGTTTACGCAGCTATGTTTGCTAGATCTTGAGATGTAACATGTTTCATTTAGAGCGCAGTGTCAAAGCAGAATCTCGGAAGCTGTATACATGTGATATTTCCCCAAACTTTGACCGCCTCGAACTCCAAACCTATTTGGTCTAAGGAGGCAAAAACTTCACACAGGTTATGATTTCTGTACTACTAACAAGTGACATAAAAGATTTGTGCCTTTTGCAATTTGAAAGACAGATAATATTTTGAAAGAGGTATGTGTATGCAGTCTGTATCTAATCTTTCAGCTAGTAAGAAAAGGGAGAAATTAATTGCAATAGAGGGAACAAGAAAAGAAAATATGAAGACACACGCATATGAATGAGAATACACTTATCCATGCCTAATAAACAAAGAAGAAATATGAGTAGAAAAATAAAGTACGTCTACTTGAGAGTTTAGACCCTGAAAAACTACCCATTATATTTATTAACAAATATTACATTTAACTGCCTCTTGAATTCAGAGAAAGATAACTACATAAAGCAGAAATGTCTTTGTATGTAAATACTAGTATAAAATGTTAATTTCTTTCCAAATAAAAGTTTAAGAATCCAAGTAACATAACAATTAGAAAAGATTTTTCTTTTTGTGTTTTTCCAGTAATATATCACAATAATCGCCTAAGTGAAATTAAAGCTCCTATTAAAAAAGAAAATGATTTCAAAAGCTATACTCAGAAAGAAAACTTACACTTCCTTACCAAAGACAGAGCGAACAGCTATGAAGAAGGAATGTACTGAGATTTGCTTTAATTCTAGCAAAATGTTCATTGCGTTATCAGCACTTTGCAATGTAAATTTAACATTAATTTCGAAAATAAACTGAAAATTCCCTTACTTTTTCCTGACTTTACTGCTTTTCCAGGCTATTAGACACGCTAGTTTATATTAAAGCTGTCTGATAAATCCATTTCGGTCTCGTAAGTCCGTTCATGTTATCCATCACTACACTCACTTCTATTTATAAATAAATGCCTAAAATTCTCATACCCAAAATCGTATACAAAAACATATACAGGTAGTTTTAGCATGCGAAGATTAAATCTACCGATACATACAGAAATCAAATTAAAAAAAAAAAGAATTGATACTAAAATAATAATTTGAATAAAGGTTAATTCAAGGGAAACGTAAGTATATACTTATATCAATTAGCCAACATCTGCCTACTTTACAATATTTAGTACTTAAGCAGTTATCTAGATTATTTTATATTGCAATATCCTCTCACATTGGAAGCATCCGTGTAAGTAAATAAAACCACATGCTTCGGCACAAGCACCAGCAAGCAGCCGACGGATGCCGTCACACCGATGGAACACTAAGACGACTCCTTCAACATCTCCACAAGCTCCGCCTCCAAAGACGTTATTTAAACGGATACCTCGAGGCAGAAGAAATCAGTTGTTAACTGATCATATCCCATCTATCTCTCCAAACTGCAGCGAGCGAGGGAGACTGATCTAAACTTACCTCTAAGTTGCAACGGACAGGAGATACCAACTCTGCCTCTGAGCTACAATTTGTAAGAGGGATCCTAACTGATCTTCGAGCTGCAGCGGGCGGCAAGAGATACCAACCCTACTTCTGAGCTGCAACGGGCAACAGGTTTCTTTGGACCCAGCTGCAACTTGCAGGGCCATTCTTAAACAACAAATCTCAAACCTCTAAGTTGCAAGAAGCAGTAGGTCCAATTATAGAGGAAATCACTTTTACAGACTAACCTATTTGTAGTATTGTGTACAAACTGTGTAAAGCATATTTTACAATTAAAAAAAAAAAAAAAAAATATGAAGGAAAAACACATGTGCCGAATATTACATGTAGATCGCGTCGGTTGGGCAGTGATGTTCCTACGGGACGCCCATTTTAATAACTAGAAACAGAACTTTAAACTTTTATCAGTTTTTGAGTTAGTAAAAGCTGATCACTAAGTCAGAAAATTTTTTATGCCTATTACTCTTATGGGAGAGAGTACTTGGCAGGGCGAAAACAGAGAAAATATAGAAAGCATGACGGAGTCAGGATCCAATATTTCATTCAACATGCCGCATTTAACAAGATATTATGGCCACATAACTGAGTACAGAGGCCGCTTTTTTTATGCTATTTGACCATCTAGCTACGTTACAATCATGTACTGTCTAGAAGAAGAAGGAGATACTACCTATGTGTCTTCAAGCAGTAGCTTTAGATTTAGTACTCAAATTTTAAATGATATAAATTAACTGGATAGCTTAATATAAGAACAACTAAAACGTAAATTATTTTCGTTATATAGGCCAAAACTTCCAGCAAACAAGGCCGAGCTTCAGTTATTCTAGATTCAATAGAGGAGAACGAACCGATTGACGTTTATTTTTTTAAAGAAAATTACAAGTAATTCGACAACTTATGCCAGAAGCCACTGAAGAACAAAAGATTCATTTCCTATCCTATCTTACAGAAAATTGCCCTACAAACATTACGACAATTCAGACCCTATAAACTCGTCTTCAGTCTTTAGAGACTGCGCAAGGTTTAATGAGAAACAGATTATGTGGAGCTATCGAAAGCTATATATATTTTTTACGGCCAATCTTCTCGAACACCTCGCAACTTCTAAACGAAATTAGTAATTTAATGGCCATTTTTACGGAATTGAATCAACCTGTTGTTCCCATTTAACAATCTATTTATTACGTGCAGGCACCCATTTCCTTTGTGCAGGCACTCCAAGTTACATCGAATATACCTTCTCAGTTGTCACAGCTTATACCTCCTGCACCGCCAATGCAGAATATCCTCCATCCTCAGTCAACTTCTGGTTTGTTACGGCAAATATTCCAACATTCAGTCCAAACCCCACCCAACATCCTCCTTCTTAACAAGTTAATAATCCCTGTGATATCACGGAAATAGCTTATTAAATGACCTACCTATCTTTGATGGTCGCACTAAACGCCACGCTACACCAACAGAACGGACGCGATAGGACAAACAGGAACTAGAGAAGAAATTGGAGTATCTCTAACAATATTAAGACTAAATATAATAATAATAAATACAGAAACAACAAGAATGGAGGTAATAAGAAAACATTTTCGATGTAATAAGAAATATTTTCGAATTTTCGAATGATGTCTTCGGAATCTGATTTAAACAAGGGCATGGTGCGTCTTGTTGGGAAAACACGCAAAAAGGAGAAAAAACTCTTAATGCCACCCCCAAGGTCTAATCTTGACGCGCCTGGAAATCCATCTTGGGCCACCCTGGATACACAACCGAGGAATGAAATCCATCAATGGATAGCCGAACCAATCTACTGAGATCTCATGGCTCGACCAACAACAAAAGAGATTACATCGATTTGACGTCTTCTGACAACAAGTTATTACTTAATGTAAAAGTCAACTCAAATACGCTGCATGTTATCAGCGATATAGAAGCAGAAAGATTTGCCTCTCAATTGCAAGTTGATCCAATTTAAAACAAGTGTACGAGGAATTTCCAACAAAATTACGAAGTATATTGCTTTCGTTCAATTTAGAACTGCAGGCAGTAATTTTTCCCATTTGATTTAGAATACATGAATCCTTTTTTGACTAGAAATGTACTATCTCATTTACAAACGAAAATAGATTTGAGAAATAGCAGCAAAGAGCACTGATTACCATAACACATTACTTGTTCGCTACGTCAACACGCGTCTTTGTCACAGATCGCAAAATAATTGTACTGTCAAGACGACATTTCTTCTTTTTTTGTAAAGACGAGGAAGAAAATACAAGACGACTTAGCATTCTACTACGTGTCTATATTACAATCGCTTCTTTAGAAGCACTGCCATTAAAAATTAAAGTTTATGACACACTCATTTCAAACCCAAATTCTTATCCTGTTATTTTAGAGCAACATTCATCAGTGGCGGTTCTCGAACAACATTCCGAAGAAGTTATACTCCATATTAATGAGCATGAAACAAACAAGGAAAATATATACAAAATGGAAAATGAAGTTGAGGAGAGACTAAAATATGCAGCAAAACTCTTTGACATCAACCTTTTTTATATTAACCCAAATCTGAGCCCATCTGAGAAACGGCGTGCATAACTTACTTTATACATACAGACACTCTTTGCATATTCACCTGAAGATATTGGGTATTTTAGAAGATATGCACATAAAATCAGAATAGATAGGCTGCCAGCTTTCACGACAAGTGGCCCAAATTCCTCTAGCGGTGAAAGTGCAAGTAGATAAGCAAATTCAACAATCGTTATAGGTCAAAATCATTAAACCCACAAATGATAACATATTTTCATTTCCTCATTGAAAAAGATATCTTAGCCTTCCCTTTCAATCCACAAAGGACGTCTTACAAGTATTAAAAGATAAAAAAAAAAAAAAGCCTAATTTCGTTTCTGGAAACTTCGCAAAGTTATTTCCAAATTTTTATTGCATCCTAAGAGCAGAAAGTATACACGTTTGAACTGAATCACAACAGGAAATCGTACCATTTTTTACGCTACACCATAGTTCACTCATAAGTAGACGATATGAGAAAACAGAAGAAATTATAGATAGGGAGAAGAGGGGTGCATGCGTAACTGTAACGGGAGATTTCAATGCAGTTGTGGGAGAAAAATAGGAAGGTAGTATCGTAGGCAAATATGGTTTAGTCGAAAGAAATGAAAGGGGAGAGGGACTAGTGAATTTCTGTAGACTTTCACTTGGGAACACTTGGTTCAATCAGCACAAGAGAAGAAGATATACATGGAAATCACCAATATACGACGGAAGATATCAGATAGACTATGTTATGATTCAGGACAGGTATCGGAATAGCTTAAAGAACGCGAAGACCCTTCCCGGGGCTGATATTTTCTCTGATCATAATTTTGTGCTGGCCGAAATAGATATTCAACTGAAAAATGTAGGCAGAAGAAAAGTAGGTAACAAAGTGTTGAATACTGAAAAGTTGAAAAACGAGGAAATAAGAAATCTTTTCGTTAAAAAATTCGAAGAAAAATGTTCAAACGAGGAAAGAATAGTAACGCACAGTGGGAACATATTAAACGTTGCTTACAGCAGGCTGCAGAAGAAGCAGTAGGTTACCGCGAACACAAAACGGCTAAGAAACCATGGGTTACAGAGCAGATGTTGCAGAAAATGAGGGAAAAGAAGACGTGGAAACAGCTTGATACAGAAGAGGGCAGAAAGATATACAGAAAGTTGAATAATGAGTTACGGAGAGAAACAGACAGAGCGAGGGAAGAGTTTTACAAAAGAAAATGCGAGGACATAGAATAATTATAAAGAGTTCGGAAATATGAGGAAATGTATAAGGAGGTGAAATCTGTGGAATTTCGGAGGAAACAAGGTTGTATTACGATGGGAGTAGAATATAAAAAATGGGAAGGTATTCAGCGACAGAAATGAGGTCATAAAAAGATGGAAAGAATAAGTGGAAGACTTATATGAGAGTAGGGAGAGACCGTATAGCCTAAATGTTGAGGTAGAAAATGAAGTATGCGAGGATGATAAAGGATTTAGTATTCTTCGGGATGAGTTTGAAAAGGCTATATCCGAGATTAGGAATGGAAAGGCAACCGGGATAGATAATATACTAATCGAATTCATTAAAAATATAGGAAAGAAGGGAAAGAAAGAATTGTTCCGACTATGCAATGAAATACATGAGACATGGGAGTGGCCAAAAGACTTCCTGAAGACGATCATGATACCGATGGCTAAGAAATCGAACCCAAAGAGATGTGAGGATTATAGAACTATTAGTCTCATATCTCATGCAGCTAAAATTTTGCTCCGAATACTGAACAGAAGGTTATTTGGAAGAACAAATGAAGAAGTTGAGGAGGAGCAGTTCGGTTTCAGAAGAGGTAAGGGCACAAGAGATGCTATTGGATTATTAAGAGCGATTGGTGAAAGATTTATAGAAAAAGGGAGAGAGGTGTATGTTGTATTCATCGATCTAGAAAAGGCTTTTGACCGCGTGAATTGGGAATTGTTGTTGGGAGTTCTAAACAAGATAGGGTTGGAATGGAAAGATCAAAGACTCATAAGAAACTTATACATGAACCAACAAGTAAGTGTTAGGATAGGGGAAGAACTGACGGAAGAGAGTGCAATTGGAAGGGGAGTTCGACAAGGATGCTGCCTCTCGTCAACACTATTTAATGTATATCTAGAAGAGATCGCGAAAAAGAGCCTATGTGATGATGACGGCATTTCGGTAGGAGGTAGAATGGTTAGATGCATAAGATTTGCAGACGATATGGCGCTTGTTGCAGAATCTGAAAAGGAAATCAATAAAATGTTAGAAAACCTGAGGATGGGCTTTGAAGAATATGGGATGAAAATAAATGTTAGAAAGACAAAAACCATGGTGATTGGAATGAAGAGGTCTGTGTCAAATATAAAAGTGGGAGGGGAGCAAATAGAACAAGTGAATAGTTTTCGATCTGGGTAATATTCTTAGTAATGACATGAAGTGCGAACATGAAATAAAAGCAAGGATAGAAATGGCGAAAGAAGCCTTTAGGAGGAAGAAAAGTCTGTTTTGTGGGACCTTGAATAGAGAGTTGAGAAAAAGACTTATAAAATGCTTCGTGTGGATTGTTGTACTGTATGGGGCGGAAACGTACACATTACGTAAAAGTGATGAAAAATGACTGGAAGCATTCGAAATGTGGGTGTGGAGAAGGATGGAAAAAATTAGTTGAGTCGAGCGGAAAACGAATAAGTGGGTGTTAGAAATGGTAGGGGAGCAAATAACACTTTTAGATATTGTTAAGAAGAGGAAGAGAAACTGGTTGGGGCATTGCCTAAGAAGAAATTGTATCATGAGGGACGTCATAGAGGGTATGGTGGCGGGAAAGAGAGGCAGAGGGCGAAGGAGACTACAATTAATAGATGATATAAAAACAGAAAGATCATACGTGAAGACGAAGAGGTTAGCGAAGGACCGTGGAGCATGGAAGCTTCTCAGCTGCTGCAAGTAACCTGCCAGTAAGGGCAGAATACCTATGATAATGATGATGATAGTTCACTCTATCAGCTCTGAAGTTCTTTCCATTGCTACCAGGTCAATTTTGGACAACTTACCTATAACGATAACATCTTTCGCAGGTGATCTCATTATAGGGTCATTTACTTTAAAACAACACCTTTCAGACTTGGAATTATTATTTCAGCACCTTCACAAACACGATTTAGAAACATCTCTAAAGAAGAAACATCTACTTTACAAAGAATTGGATGTTTTAGGATTTCGTTTTCCCGGCGAACATATCAATATTTCGCCAAAAACTGAAATAAAATTAGGAACTTCAAACGATCTACTAGCAAAAGAATTTTAAAAAGCTTCATTGGTTTATGCTCTTATCTCAGAGCCCACATCAAAGATTTTGCTACCAAGATAGAGCCATTTCAGCTACTTCTAGCGAGAAATTCTAAATTAAAATGGGAACTTCAACACGATTAACTCTTTGAGCAATTAAAAGCAGATTTTTTGATTCCTTCTGTTTCCGCCACTTCGATGACAGATTGGAAATAAGAGCGTATTCAGAGGCAAGGAATATACATGTGGGTGGACTTTTGGCATATTATGACTCAGGATTTGAGATTGAAAAGATCGTCTCCTACTATAGCAGAAGATTAACCAAAAGTTAAAGATGAGCCTCTATCTGAGAGAAATTATTTGCTCTTACCTATGTACTACGGAAATTCCGTTAGTTCCTACTAAACCAGAAGTTCTCAAAATTTATAGATGCGATAAATGTTTGTCATCTTTAAATTTCCAACCAGACAAAACTAGAAAATATACACATTACAAACTGTTCCTCGGAGATTACCAATTTGAAGTTTGTTACTTGAAATGATCCAAACATCTAGTAGATATTATTAGTCGTTTCGATCAACAGGAAGGCATACAAAAAGGGGGGGGGGGGGGGGGGCAAAACAACAAATACGAAGAAAGTTAAGATTTCCACGCCTTTCGACCCAACATATTAGAAGACTCCGTTCTTAAAATTGAACAACATTCCCGCTAAGAAATCTATCACAAGACATGAACACTTCGCCCAGCTCGCTTCTTCCGTTTGAAAAACAACTTATTATATAGGAAGTATTACATGTCCAATATGAAATCCTTTTTGACACGAAATCAAGATATGTCTGGATTGTCAGAAGCCTAAAAACTCTCGCAGAAAACACAGGCCAAGTTACTACATTACCCAATGGAAATTATTTCACACTTAGTAATTTGACGCGTTGAGCCATTTCCAGTTGAAGACGGCACAACTAAACATGTTTGGGTGGCTGTAAACTAGTGATAAGATATGTTGTTACGCAAATTGTAAATTCGATCATACCAGAAAATAATTGAAAAATACTTAGATGAAGAAATTATCTTACGTTTCGGAGCCTTTCAAAATCTTTACTTTGAACATCCCGTGCATAAATCGCGTCTTCAGAAATCACCTGAAAAATAATTTCACATATAAATATTCGCGTCTTCAACCACGCTAATATCGGCCTAGTAGGAGCGACAAACAAAACCATCCAAAATTCTTTGAAATTCTTCGTCCAAGAAAAATAAACAGCATTGTAACGATGGTTACCACACATAACATTCGCAAGAAATACACATGTGCAACGGAAACTAAGCATTCAGCTTGTTTTCTAGTTTTCAGGTACGAAACTAGAACGTACACAGAATGCGAACTCGGCACATTCTCTCAAGTACATATAGAGAGTTGAGTTGATTTTGAGTTTAACGTCCCGTTCAGCAGCGAGGCTATATGAGACGTGGACCTACTGATTAACGTGGAATCCGAACCACATGAGCTCCCGCCGGGAATTGAACCCGGGTCTCCCGCGCCAAAGGCGCGTACGCTAACCGCTTAGCCACGGAGGAGCTCAGTACATATAGAGAATCTCACGAAAATTATGAACAGCGTGGTAAATAAAGCCAAGTGCTTCGGAAGAAGCACCAGCCAATGGAACACGATGCCGTCACATCGATGGAACACGAACAGATACAAAGAGGGCCCCTTGAACTCCTCTACAAGCTCTGTGTCCAAAGATTGGCTATACAAACGGACACCTCGAGGTAGAATACACAAGTTATTCACTGGCCATACTCTACCTCTCTCTCCAAGCTCAACGGGCGGGAGAGACTACTCTAACTTTACTTCTGAGCTGCAACGGGCAAGAGGAATCCTCACTCATCTCCGAGCTGCAACGACAGGATGTGCAATTATAGAGGAAAGAACTTTTAGAAACTTACATATTTGTAATCCTGTGTACAAACTATATAAAATATCTTTCATGATAAAAGAAAGGTGATAGAGAAACCTGTGTATCGTTACTCTACCCAATATTACAATATTTTTATTTATATGTGGATATAATTGTATTCTGTGGATTCCAAAGAAATATATTATTCTTGACTCGAATTTTCAATTCGGAACAATTGTTGGAATAACGAATATTCGATGAATCTAATACTCGAATATTAAAGAATTCGAATTTTTACAGCACTATCCTCTCCTTTAATGTTGCGCTCAATATGTTTGAACTACAAGTAGTTTTTCTTTTCTTTTCTAACTTATTCCTAAAAAACTTGTTTTCTTACTGTTAAGTTATTGCTCCTTGGTGTCCGTGGTAGCGGATTTGATTTCAATGTGTTACGAAATTCTTGCATTTAGCTACCGGTCTTAGAATAAGGCAGAAATAAGGGTGACGAGAGCCGTTGTTTTTTTCACAAATCATCAAAATAAAACCCACTTAGGCATAGGCGGAACTAGAGGGGGGCCGTCCCCCTTCCTAAGAAGCAAAGATGGCCCTCCACAGAATTTTTCTACTGGACGAAAATAATGTTATTAATTTATCTCAATTTACGTATAACAATTTTGGTGATGTTCGCATCCGACATATTTAATAGTGTCTATATTTGTCCGCCCATCAACTAAAAAAAAAAAAAAAAAAAAAAATGATAATAAAATCCCTGGACCAATGTGATAGTGGGCAATATAGTGACCTCTCAACTTGCGCTATACCGGTATGTGATTTTTTTATTTGACAGTTTCATTAATGTAAATTATTTTTGTATTGTTTCAAGTAATTATCATTATTGACATAGTAAGTTTTTCTTGTTTATATATGTATGACAAACTAGTCTTATTTTTATTTTATTTATAGGATAGTAATGTTTGAATAGTTAAGATTCCCACAGCAAATAATTAAGGTACACTGAAAAAACAACAGAAAGGGAAGAAGTCGAATTCTTGAACTGCTAAACTCAAGCGACTGTTGCCTTCTACATACATGCATACAATACCCATTCAAAAGTCACTATTCAATATCGTTTGTTCCTTTTCCTTCTTCTTCTTATTTATGAACTGAAGTTCATGGTTAGATTCTTAAGGTATAAACTGTAACCAGGCGTGCACCCAGAAATATTTGTGGGGGATGATGAAAGTTGGGAGGGGTACAATATTGCAAGAGACAGACACGACGTTACTCTACATCCGAGTAAACGATAAATAATTTTCAATAGCGGAAATTGTGCACCCCAGGAACACTTTTTATATTTTGCTTTTGAAAAGTGAGTATATTTGTGCTATGCTAAAGAAACAAAATAATATGTTCCTGATAACCTGATACTTTAGTTGCATATTGTAAAAGTTACATGGGTATTGCAACCATAACAAGAGCCAAAGCAATTTTAACCGAGCAAGTCATGTCGTCTGTGAGTACGGAGCGGAAGAGGAACATATACCAAGAAATTTAAATTATCGTACCTGGAGACAATCATAAATCTGATGATAATCCATTATTGCCAATTAATTTGTTCGTTAAATTAAACAATGATAAGTACAATACAGAAAACCATAGCTTGCTTTCTCATTCTCAATAGAATAGGGATTTTTGCATTGTCAAGTAACTTTGTACATACAAGGAATATAATGTTAAATAAAACAAATAATATTGCAGTTTCATCACATTATTTTCTGAAATAGCATGCAATGAGTATAAAACTAGGCATATTGGTTTTAAAAAATACAAATTCATAAGTTTATTAGGGCTACATCATATGGCTATCATCATATGCAAAGTATTGTCCCTTGGTACATGAAAATTCGTGTCTCTTGGTACTTGGATCGCCCTATTTATAAATGAAAGTAAATTTAACGAAAAGAGTGCATAATATATTAAAGTAATCAGAATGTAGAAGAAATACAGAGAATTCTTAAATATGCTGGAGCATTTACTTGTATATAAAAAAATATTATTTTTTGTTCGCAAAGGTTTGTGTAATTAAGCTCCAACACTAGTAAATGACAACGATTTATTGTAAAACTGAAAAGATTTTACGCTTTACTTTAAATGCAGAAATGAATAAATTTTAGCCTATGACTGATTTTTAAAAAGTTATAAATTTAAATTATGTCATTGCTTGTATACTTATTTGTGTTTCTATTAGATGTTAAGAGTAAACTGAGAACATGATAGTTAGCGTTTACAAATGTACTTTCGTTCAGAATTGCACGAAAACAGTACCAGTAATAGAAAATTACGAGTTTTCATAATTAGAGTAGATTTTAGGTAGTTATTTAGTAGCAACAGAATATAGGAAGTATATAATTTTAAGCAACTTTCTGATGTAATAGATTTTCACTGAACTTATATGACAGTGTCGTGTTAAGAGAACTTGAAAAGATGATAATGAGTGCAGGGTAAGGGAACTCAGAAGGAAATATAAACAATATTATAACAAGGTCTTGTAAAACATTCTTCCAATTTACAGAAATAAGGGGCCATGGCTCCTCCGAGAAAAATATCCTAGTTACGCCAATGCACTTAGGATACCATAGGTATTCGTAATGAGCAACACTGGCTACAGCTAAACAGTTCGTTGTGGGTGATATTTAAACTGAAAATAATTTTAAATAAATGGCTCCGCAAGTCGGTTCAACAGATGAGACGTCTCCCAAAATGCTCATCTCCGGACCTGCCCTTCTAAGATGGTTTATTTTATTGAAGTAAATAACTCAATAAGAGTTATAAATACGTGTAATATTATCATATCTGCAAACATCATAATGCAAGCAAACAAGGAAGCAGTGAAAATAGATTTTGATAGGGAACTATTGATGTTCCATTTTGATCGTTATATAACAAAACAGTAAACTACTTCAAAAGTTCGATATGTTCCAATTTTACTAATTGTAAATTATCCCATGCATTTAAGTTTCAACTCATAAAAAAAAAAAAAAGAAAGAAAAAAAAAAAAAACAAGGGAGAAAACATTCGAAATAGCACATCTGTGTTAGTCGATGAAACTTGTTAAGAAAATAATGGTGATTTTTTTGGGTGGTCGTCACACATGTCATCTCTCTGTTTGTGCCTACCTGGAGTACATTGTACCACAGCACTAAGAGAAGATTTCGCACTTGTACTGAGTCCCGCTACAGCCTTGGCCATCATAGTCTCTGAAGCCTTGGCAACGGGAGGTGGTGGGGTAGCAGGCGGTGACAGTGGAGCTGTTGGTGTCGAGCCTACAGCAGGAGTATAATCGTCGAATAAGTTGACCACTAAACACGAAACAAAATTAGCACTAATGATACCGCTGAAACACATATGGTATCATTTGCTACAAGTTCTATAACAATTATCAATACCGAAAATTAAAATAAGAAAAAAAAAAAAATATTATATAGAAACTGAGTTAACATATTTTGCAGTGCATCAATATAGCAAACATTACAAGGAATACTTTCCATAAAAGTCTAAGAAACATTCTATATAGATTCATTAAAAGAAAAAAAGAAAGAAAGAAAAAGACTTCTTTTCTTTAGGAAGTCCTGAAATCTTTCAAACGCGAATCTTGATTGTTTTCACATACATTTACTAAAAACTAGGTATAATTATAACTTAAAATACCTACGATTATCTAACCATTACTTTCATATAGAACAGAGGAATCAACGACGTTTTCGACCATTACTACATTCTTGCTGAAAACGATGGTCACTCGAATACCAAACTACACTTGATTTAAGTTGGTAGTATCAGTCACAGCGTTTATTTCTGAGTATATTTGTATTCTTGAAGGATCATCTTTTCATGTTACGAATCTTATTTGAAAGAAATATACGTAAAAAAAAAAAAAAAAAAAAAAAAAAAAAGCAGTAAATGCGATTTTACTGAAACTCAAACTATACGTATATTTATTTTATTTATTAATAGTCTCGATTCAACAAACAAATTTCTAGTGATATGGCTACATTTTAAATAGAAGATTTTATGCACATGAACAAAAAAATTCTCCACAGAATTATATTTTCATAGGAATGGCAACAAAAATTACAAAACAGTTTTCTGTAAATTCGCATAGTTTAATAGCAGAAAGCAAAATTCGGTCATAAAAAGACAAGGCAGGGTGTTGAAATGTCCATGGTTTCTACACATATTCTCCGGCTGCCCGAATACACAGTTGCCATGGTTGTGGGAGTTTTTTGATTGCCTGATCAAACCACATTTCGAAGTGCTGTGGCACTTTTCGCGGACATTTTTATGTAAGGCGTCGGAATCGAGAAAAAACTGTCCTTGCAGGGAATGATTCATATTGTCAGAGTGTATAATCCGAAGGGGCTAAATTAGAGGAATATGGTGGACGTTACAACATTGTGAATCAGAATTTCTGAAGATTCTCGTCGTCTGTGAGGATATGCATGATCTTACGTTATACTGTAACAAAAGCATGAATTTAGCCCATTTTCCTGGTCGTTGTTGCTGAAGTACTCGACGAAGTCGGTGAAGGTGTCACTGTTTGCTTTGCCACGCGGTAAAAGCCAGTCCACAACGAGAATTGGACCGCATCTCAGAATACAGAAGCCAGTTGCTTTTTACATTAGACTGATGGTCGCGCTTTCTTGGCCTGTGGACTTCCCGCATACCTGCGTTGGATATTTTTCATCTTTTTTTTTAATTTACTTATTTTTTTATGGTGTTTCGTAAATGATAAAGGAATCACCGTGCGTCACCGAACAAGCAACAATCTGTTCCGGAGTTGCATCATATATCGGAAACATTGTGTGTGCACACACACACACATACATACATATACACATGCAGCACCCACCACAAACACATTTCTTTCACCTTCAAATACATTTCAAACACATTTCCACCTTTTGTCTTCCCTTCCAAGGCAAATATATATGTAAAAAACAGTAAAGCACGTATCTAATTAAAATAATTAGAATCCCAAATACCAAATATCATGTCTCTAACCTTTAGAGATTCCAACATATGGATTTTTTAAGATTATAGCAGTCACTCTTTTTTCCTCACCTACCCGTGGAATGTCCAGAAATCCCTTCTCAGTGAGACCTTACATCACAAATCCTATGCCCTGTCGAAATTTCAAATTTCTAGCTTGAGCGGTTTGTCCTGGGCTTTGATCAGTCAGTCAGTCTGGACTACTTCTTTCATATATACAGGGTGACCGCGTGACTATGTTACAAAATGTAAGGGATGGTTATTGACACGGAAACAAGAAAAAAAGTTCAAATAAACTTTTGTCCAATATACATAATTTCGGAGCTACAAGGTGCCGAAAGCGTGGGAAAATGACATTCAAAGCTCTATAGCTCGACTATGGTGAATGATAGAGCTAATGCGGAATGGTCATGTCAAAGACACCGAAGCTGCTGTATTCAAAAATGCTTAGGTCGAGATCGTGCAATTCGTGCACAAGGGATTTCCCAAAGGAGCGTAGGGATTTCCGAATAATCTGTCAAGAAAGATGGGTCGAAAAGGATACGGATGAATAGCTGTCCCAACTGCTAGCAATAATGCGTCTGTACTACGTCGATATCTCGCACACGCACAAAATGGCGAACAGTTTTATACGTGCCATGTGTGGTTGCATAACGCCCACTAAATAAGAGTGGGAAACATGAAAGGAAAATGTGAATAATTTGGTACAAATGGTAAATACATGATATTACGCTGTCCTATCATTGAACAGACGCTTTTAATAAAGGGTAATAGTCATGAAACGTACTAAAATGTTGTAAAAGGATCACACTATTAAAGTCTTTCTTCCATGTATTGTTGTCATTGAAAACAAATAAACAAAACTGAGCGAAACAACCATAATGCAAAAGAGGTTGTTTCCTAAAAACAAAAGTTACAAGAATGGGAATAATGTCTTCAATCAACATTTTACAGCAGGATTGAATGCAGCAAAGAACATCATCAATTACCTGTAAACGAGACAAATCTCCCAATTATCCTACAATAGATGATGGACATGGCGTCCCTCTACTTCAACACAGGCGTTACAGCGTCGCAGTAAGTTCTGACGCATCCGCTGTAACAACCCAGGCCTGTTCTTATAGTAACCTGTGATCTGTTCTTATAGTATCACAGGCAGCGAGTATTCGTGCTAATAGTTGTTCTGCGTTGTCTATAGGCGTTTCATAGACAAGTGTTTTGACATGACCCACAAGAAAAAATCAAGTGGAGTCATATCTGGGGAACGTGCAGGCCAATTACAAGGACCGCCTCTTCAAATCCATCTGTCACGAAACGTTTGATTCAAATACTCTCGAGCACTAGCTGAAAAGTGGGCTGGGGCGCCATCATGTTGAAACCACATCCGTTAACGAACACCGAGAGGGACATCCCCTAATAACTCTGGAAGTATGTCTCGCAGGAATCCCGTATACACTGGTGGAGTTAATCGTGGTGGTAGTAAATATGAACCTATTTTCTGATCACTGATAATACCCGCCCACATATTTATGGCGAATCGGTCTTGGTGGCCCCTTTCCACAATTGCATAAGGATTTTCGTCTGCCCATACATGACTATTGTGACTATTAAATATCCCGTCTTTCGTAAAACAAGCTTCGTCGATGAAAAGCGCGTAGGAAGCAAACTGCGGATCAATTACAGAGCGTTGGAGAAACCACTCAAAAACCGAACGCGAGGTTGAAAGTCAGTTGGACGTAAGGTCTGAACCCTCTGCGGATGATAGGGGTGCAACTGTTGCTCGTGTACTACTTTCAAAACAGTATCTTGTGCTACTCCCCTTTCACGTGCTACTTTCCGGGTACTTACTGTTGGGTCTTGGGCGAAACGATCAAGCACTTGTTCTTCAAAGTCCGGAGTCCTTGTGGTTCTTCGTCTTCCTTGGTCGTAGTATTGAGGTTGTAAATTCCCCGTGTCTCGTAAGCGTTGAAAAAGTCAGGCAAACATAGTATGGGCTGGATGTCTTCTTTATGGATACTTCAGTCGATATAACCTATCAGCTTCTCGACTGTTGCCATTTGCTTGACCGTATACAAATATCATGTCCGCAAGTTCTGCTATCAAATACTCCATTTGATCTCACATTCGAACAAGCAAAGTACAAACTGCACTAAGGAACTCGTACGCTATTAATAAACCACATGAAGAATGACCTACCACCTTCCACAACGCCTTCTAGTAGGGTTGTCTTATACTTTCCGTACCTTCGATTGTTTTCTACGACAGAAGGAAGAACAAATGCTTGTAATCGAACCTGCAAAATGTGGCGTACTTCAGGTGATAACATCGTCTGCGAAAACAAAATATCTTCTAAACGATAACAATATGACGACATGTTAAGCATTCTAGACAAAATCTCGGAATCAGTCCTGCAAAACACTGGAAGCAGCGACTAAAACAAACGTTCTGATAAATTGTTTTTCCTTGTTCTTTTTCAATGTTCGGGTAACGCAGTGGCGTATTTACGATTTTGTTTCGGGGGCCTTTGCTAACTTTCGGGGGGGCTTCGCCTGAAAATGTGAAAATTCTGCAAGATATTTCATATACTTTACTATAGTAAGATTTCGGAGGGGGGGCTTAAGCCCGGAAGTCCCACCCCCTAAATACGCCACTGGGGTAATGCACATTACAGCTAATGATAAAAACGGATATTTTACTGTTGTTCTCTGGCAGTGGTTAAATTAACATGGGATGGCGGAAAAATCCCCCTCTCGTAAAAAGTATCCTCGGCTCGTATCATCAAATAAAATAAGATTTCTGCCTGGAAGAAAGCACCCATATCCCCTAGTTTTCCCCCTTAGTTTTACTTGCTTTCAATGACAAAACTACATGGAAGAAAGACTTTAATAGTTGATCCTTTTACAACATTTTAGTACATTTCATGACTATTACCCTTTATTAAAAGTGTCTGTTCAATGATAGGACAGCGTAATATCATGTATTTACCATTTGTACCAAATTATTCACATTTTCCTTTCATGTTTCCCACTCTTATTTAGTGGGCGTTATGCAACCACACATGGCACGTATAAAACTGTTTGCCATTTTGTGCTTGTGCGAGATATCGACGTAGTACAGACGCATTATTGCTAGCAGTTGGGACAGCTATTCATCAGCATCCTTTTCGACCCATCTTTCTTGACAGATTAACCGGGAATCCCTACGCTCCTTTGGGAAATCCCTTGTGCACGAATTGCACGATCTCGACCTAAGCATTTTTGAATACAGCAGCTTCGGTGTCTTTGACGTGACCATGCCGCATTAGCTCTATCATTCACCATAGTCGATCTATAGAGCTTTGAATGTCATTTTCCCACGCTTTCGGCACCTTGTAGCTCCGAAATTATGTACGTTGGACAAAAGTTTATTTGAACTTTTTTTCTTGTTTCCGTGTCAATAATCATCCCTTACATTTTGTAACATAGTCACGCGGTCACCCTCTCTCTCTCTCTCTCTCTCTCTCTCTATATATATATATATATATATATATATATATATATATATATATATATACCCAAAAAAAAATTTCTATTGTATTACATACCAGTGGGGCACTGATTCTCTAAAGAATCTATTCCTTCAATGAATGGTAAGCTACAAATACTGCAGTTTAAATATGAACTCAATTCTAATGCTAAACTTTTGAATGAATTGTTATACAACCTCTATCCAGAGAGTTCGATGAATGACGTCATACTGCTCGCGGTCGTTAGTGTGTGTCATAGCCGAATATTGCGCCAAACAGGTCAAGACATGTCTGAACAAGGTCCCATGCGGCGGCACTACGTTATGCTTATCGTGTGTAAACAGCACATTGTAGAGTGAAGGTTTAGTGCGCGCAGTCGAAACCAAAAATGGATACTAAAATGAAGCAGCGAACGAATATGCTGTTCTGTTTTAAACTTGGAAAATCAGCGAGACAGACTCATGAAATGCTGACAATAGTAAACGAAGATCGTGTTATCATCTTCAAGTGAATTTATGAGTAGTTTAAACGTTTCCAAGAACGGTGGGACACCGTGAAAGAAGCCATCCGAACTGACCAGTCTGCAACTGCATGCAATCTAGACAACGTACAGAAAATGAAGAAATTTTCGGCCCAGGATCATCATGTGACACCGCGAATGATGGTGGAGGAAGTGGAAATTGGTGTTTTTGGTCCAGATCATAGTGATACGAGGTTTGGGTAAACGCAGGTTTCGCTGCCAACTCGTACCCCACACTTTCACGCCGGAACATATGAAACTTCGGTTTGATGTCTGTGGAGAATTCATCGACATGATGGATCGAGATCCAAATTTCCAGAAAACCATCGTCACGGGCGATGAGACCTGATGCCGACTTCGAAGACAAGCATCAAAGTGTGGACTGCCGGAATCCAAGAGCGCCGAAAGGCCTCATCCATAAAGAATTTCTCCCTGAGGGCACCACCTTAAATGCCGCTATGTACGTGGAAATTCTGAAACGTCAGCTGCAACGGATCAAGCGGGTACTTTCTCAGTACACCAAGCAAGGCGACCAGACCCTGCTCCACGACAATGCCCGGCCACACACTACCTTTCTGGTGCATCAGTTCCTGGACAACAGGGAGCTGTGTCACTCAATCCCCCACCCTATTCCTCAGACTTGTTTCCCCCGGACTTTGCTTGTTCCCTAAATTGAAATCAGCCCTGAAGAGTGTTACGATTAATTATTATCATTGTGTTATTATCTAATTGTAAATGAAACCCCCTTTCAATGTTTCCGCCAAAGTAGACTGGCAACCCTGTTTTGTCAAGCTACTGCGTAATGGCTCTCTCCCGAGTCAGGCTGCGCGACTGTGTAGCTGACGTCATCGGGAAGGCTTCCTCTACGTGCAAAACACGAGGCGGCGTCCTGTTGACTGCTAATCACGGTAGGGTAATGTAGTTCGAAATGGGTTCTTAAAATTTATAAGAATGGGAACGTAATACGTAAAGTTATAGAGACTGACTTTTAATAGTTAATTACTTCTGTTTGAAACTAGTGCTTTGGAAGATTGAAATATGGCAAATGAAAGGTGAAAATAGTGACAATTTAATATAGTAAGTTTGTTCTAATCATTGCGAGTAAGTCATTGATATCTTTGGAAGTTTCATTATCTGAATTATTATGTGTGACTTACAGAGGAGGTAGGAGAGTTAGTGAAGGGGTCCTCTATGTTAATCCTTTTTGGCATTCTTATTTTTATTCAAAAATTTATAGAGGATTCAGTCACTGACTCTGTTCACTGTTTCTCTCAAGGTAAACTTTATGATAGTTTCAAAAAAGGAAAAAGTCAGTGTTTTCAAGAATTCTTGCTTGCCCTCTCCTTAATCGGAACCTTGAAGGAGGATTTCATACAACAACAGGTAAAGAAGTTGTTAAATAACTTTTGTGGAAAAAAAAAAAGTAAGCATTTGTGATAAAATTATCGTTTGATTTGATTGAAACAAGTATTCGTTCCCAGTTCAAGGCTGGATTTGTTTGTTCTATTAAAGTGCTCAAGTTAACAAGTATCAAAATACGGAATTTAAATCGTTATATATTTATTATTGTTGTTTTCTATATTTATTTGTTAAAATAAATTGTTAACTACATTGAATTTTTGGGAATTCACAATTTCAAGAAGTAGATTAGATCCTTACTCCACTGATTGGGTATTCAGAAAAAAGTAGAATTTGCTCCATTACCCATAGTGCAAAAGTAAACTTGTATTTCGGGGGAGTTGTCCGGTAGTTCCTCCTTTGAAAAAAAAAAAAAAAGTTTTGAAGGTAGGAGCTAGGGTTGGTCTACCGAGGTATAGGTTTACATGTTGCACTGAATTATGTATGTTGTGGTTCTCCGCAACAAGAGCCAGGGGTTTACGGACATTTCGGACATCCAAGGTAATGTTACTACCCAGCTGAAGGCCATCCCTAGAGATGAGAAGTTCCAAGAAGTACATTAACATCAACTGGCATTACTTCGAAGAACAATAACTGCTGTTTCAAGCAAGACAATAATCCATCCGAATTATAGACACATTCACCGAAATTCCTGGATAGATGTTGTAATTATTATACTACAGTGAAGTTGCTGATTTCCTAAATAATGAAATCCCTCTCTAACTGCAAAGTTACAAATCTTGTAGTTCAAATATGCAATACTCTAATTATGCACCAAACGTTTGAACAAAGTGTGTTTAAGCAAGTGAACTACTTCATAACTATGAATTGTTCGGATATAAAACAGGACGACTATTGGAATAGAAACAGAAACTGTAACTTTGTATCATTTATGTTTACTACCGACAGCAACAGCACCTGTGGCGCAGCTGTAAAACTTGCTTTGACCAGATTGGAAGGTGACATTCTCCGAGATCGATGGTAGAGACAAGCAAAACTTGTTTCTACCGAAGTTGACTGCAATATTCTCAGCTGATTAATATATAAATATATGCCACACCATGCTCATACGTGTAAAATACAATTCTGCAATTCTCTTTTCGTAATTGCAACTTGAATTGACTTAAAATGATCTGGATTTCTGTACAGGTCAAGCGCCAAACTTACTTTAAAAGACACATCGTTCAACTGAACTTCACGCTGTTAGATTTCTTAAAATTACGTAAGCATGTAATACAAAAGAGATCTATGACACTAGTGCGGAAGAGCAAGTTAAAGCCCAATCATACAAAATACACGGACAGTTTACTATTTACTCCAATCTCGTCCTAGCTGATCAAATTCTAAATCTTGTCTGTCTTCTTACTATATAATAGGCTTTTCTTCTATCCAGTCAAGTTTTTTGGACATTTTGTCCTACGTAGAATATATACACTTTACTTGCGAATTAAGAAGTTTTGAAACAAATTCTTTAAAAAGTTAATAATCGGTACTCGAACTTAAAAAAACTGACACACACTTATATTAAGAAAGACAAATTTCTCCGCATTTGTTAGATTAGGTTAAAATCCGATTTTCGATACCATTTGTGTGTCTTTTGAGACTAACCTGCTTTCACTAAAACACATGGTGACTAAAGCTCATAAGTAACTGGTAAATGTCAAATCTGTCATTAATAGAAAAATTAAAATTGTATGGTTTGTTACAACGAACTTAATACATGCATTAATATATTTTGGTTGAAATGTAATATTTGTACTCTTATTGGAGATTGTGACCAGAAACTTTGTTATCTTATATTTCAGTAAAAGCACATGTAAAATCTTGCTTACCTTATTGTTATACTCAACTCCATGAAGGCTACAATTTTCGAACGGAGATTATGCACATATGAACACAAATTGTTTTATAAAGATTTCTTGAATTGTGTTTACAGAAACATTCTATAATTCATAAAATGTGTTCAATGAATACCTCTGTTACAATCAGTCACTTGCAAATATTTTACGTAAAAATTGTATTCATGGTAAAAACGAAGAACACCATCGCTATTTCTTTTCCGCTTTTACATACTTCCAAAATATGTACAACACATGAACACACATCTTCGGTGAATCGGTCAATGGCTTTATTCTAGTTCTTCAAGCTGAATGCATTTTAATATATTACATTTAAAACCAAATAAATAAAGAAAGAAAGAAATAAGAAACCTAAGCTGAATTAAAACAACCGTTAAGAGACGACAGGATACAGTGATTAAAATCTTGTTTTTTTCTTTCTTTTTCTTCTTAATTTCAATGTGATCTGCTTTATACTTTCTTTTCCTAGTAATGTGCTCTAAACACAAGTTCAGAAGTAAAATACACACGATTAAAAAATAATAGTAATAATAAATCTTGTAGTGCGAAGACTAAAATATTGGAAAATTCTTCAATTTACTAGAGGTATTGTATTTACTGTGTCCATTTCTGATGTCAATAAAACAATTCAATCTTAGTGATATTCAGCAAAAAGTTCTCTTTTCTCTTCTGCTGTTTGGGCCTCCAAAACATTGCTATCATCGCTATTACAACACAACATACCAAATGCCCAGGGACCTAAGCGACGTCTCCTGCCACCTGACGAACTTTCAGCTCCTGTAAGAAGATGGTTGCTTGTGGTTTCATCAATGTCAAGAACCTATCTATTATCACGACCACAAGCTGCTCTACGGTGAAAGTAAATGCATAACACTATGTTTTGTGATGATTTTTTAATGGTGGATACATAGTAATTTCAATGTGATTAGTGAATAACAGTGCCTATTAGAAAAGCGATATTTTATTCGTAATGTTACATCAAATTTAAAATTGTAACACTATTTACATACATATATGTCATTTCTTGCAGGAAGCGTGCGTATCTACAAGAGGTAGCGAGCTGTCAAATACATAAATCAGCATACGAATTTTGCAGAAGTATTACAAGAGGATCAGAAATTTTGCATGGGGACTGAGATTTTATCTTCACCTTTTAATATTGGTCTTTAGTAGAACTTACGAAAACTCACTCATGGGAAATCGAAAATACTAATTTGAAGAAAGTCATAGCAATAAATAGCTGTAACTACTTCGTCAAACAAGCAAGCAATTGAGAATGCAAATACTGAACTCAAATGGTACAAGAAAATTGTGGAAGCAATCTGTATGTCATATTGTTATAGTTTATAACAGAAAAACAATGTAATAAACAGATTAGGGAACAAATGCATCATGAACAATATGAAAATAACTTGATTGCTAACTAGTTGTTCACAGTGTTTTCCAAATTTTGTTTTTCCTACTTGAATGCTATGATATTCCTTGGATCATTGAATACTTCATAAATCGCCAGTAAAAATAAATTAATTAATTAATTAAAATATGGCGCCTAAGTAAAATTATTAAATCATTATATTTTGTCTCAGAAACAAACAAATAAATAAATAAATAAATACTCCATACACAAAATCAATTAAATAAACCAAGATGAAAGATGATTTCACATAAAAAGGCAAGATTCATTGTGTGAATATAAGAGTAGGTGGAAGATTTTTGAGAGAATACAATACAAAAATATATTTGAATTGGCCGGAAAATGGTCCGATAACAAGGAGAAATTGTATATTACTAGTGTCAAGATTTTTAGGTGTGCATTTTTTTTTTTTTTTTTTTTTTTTTTTCCCTTTTCGAGCAGAAGTAAGCTCTCCGACAAGGCCGAATGAATTAAATGTTGATTGTTGGAAAGAGATAATTTTCTATTTTGGGGGGTGGGGGGAGGAAGAGCGCTTTGTTACTTTAATCTACCCGCAATCTCTTGTTTTCCTCTGCTTTCAGTGCTATTTTTCAAAATATTATTCCGAATTTCCTGGTCACCGTGTATTGAATGTCCTGTCTCTTGTGCAAGAATTTTGACAAAATCAAGCGGTTTATATCGTCTATGGATCCAACCGATGCAGATGGAACTTTCAAGGTGCAGTAATGTTCAGTCATAGAAGATTCATGATTTGTAGACAGTGTTTAGCATCCAAGGTTACAAATAACGTTAAAAGATGGAACCATGTTCAGAAAAAGAACAGCAAGTAATCTACTTACGCGAGGCAACAGTGAAATGGTTTACTCGAGGAAATGCTTGATGTTAGTCTTCAGAGGAATCGAAATCTCGAATTTCCATCATCAGGAGAGCTGCCATTCCAAGTGAACAGCAAGCTTGCCCCCACTGGTCTCGGTGGCTGTGCGTCTTCAAACGTGTTTTATCTTCCAACATAAACACACTTATATATAAAATAATTAAAGAGATGTTTAATGTTATGAAGTGTATATTACACAAATATATGTAGTTTGTTTGTATTTTTCTAATTTGATACAGGAGGAACTATGAAAATAGTAGAGCAAAATACCATCTTTTTCTCTCCTCTTTTCGCCTTATTTTAGTACCTTTTTCCTTCATTTTTTTTCCGATGAATTCCATATCTAAAAAATCCTAATCCCGTATGTTACCAATAATAAATATAACAACAGTTCTAAGGAAGCGTAATTAGACAAATTGGAAGAAAGCAATATCTTTTACAAAACTAGTCTCGTGTGGTAAGTATAATTTAATATGAAGAAATATCTTTCTCACGAGATATGAAGATTGGTGTTCGAATTTAGCACTTAGTCTTCTATTTACTTGATTTTTCAATTACATCTTTAATATTCGACGTATATACATAAGTATTTACTTTCTAATAGTGAAGTAAGTTCAATTACATAACAAATTGTGATTACCAAGCCGTGAAGTGCATGTTGTGATTAATTGCTAAAAATTGTATTCTCTAATGTTTAACTTTATGATAAATCATGCTAAATTATTTAACAATTATTAATAAAACTTTGTTTAGATATTGGTATTAATACTGTACTTTATTAGACTGGAGTGTTTCTGGAAAATGGGTGGCACAGAAAATAATAAATAAACAACCTTCTTACGCACTTCCTTACAAAACACAGGCATTTCCATTGAAGAAGAGAGAATCTTATTAAACTTTAGCGTGAGACACGTTAGTAAAGTGAATACTACAGTAAAGAATAATTGAAATGAAATAATCATAATAATAATACAATTTTAAAATTTACTGTTTACTATTCTGAAACGGGCGTACAGTCGTTGCCATTTCTTTAACTTATATATCACTACAAGCTTGGGAAGAGTCTTCTGTATGATACGTAGCCGATAGTATAAACGTACTATTGCCTAGCTGTATAGATCATTACAATTCTGAGGAAATAGGTATAACACTAGTTAAAAATAGACAAAACTTAATCGTTTATTTGTAACTTAATGTAACTAATCGTCTTGACGGGGACGCAAGCTAGCATAACATTTCTGGTGATACTATACTATTAATTATTATCTCATATTTCCTTCATTAGCAATACAAAAAAAAATTACCGACATGTTCTGGCAAATACCGTAACAATAAAATAATATATGACGATAATAATATAAACAGAAGATAATTAATAACAATACAGAGGACAAGATAATTAAAGACGATAATAATCTAAAACACGAAAGTTGTATTACATTCTAGGTTTTCTTATTCAGTACAAGCTCCGATATAAGTGAAAACAATGGTATCATGCAAGTGAGATTATATTATATGCCTATATAGTTGTGTCTTTCTTGAATGGAACGTAGCCTTATCGACAGTACTTAGAATGTCGGGCAAGGAGCGTACATACTCCAAGTAAAGGTCTACGTCGTCAGCAGCGTAGCTATCAGAAGGACCATACAAGCAGAAGAGACAGACAAGTGTGTTCCAATTATGGAGGGCAGCAGCCCTCCATTCACTTTCTAAGATGATTATTGCCGGCGAGGTGTAGAATTGAACATAAACCGGGATGGATGAAAGTCATCAGTAGCTGTTTCATTGCAAGATAAATGGAAAGCAAAACCCAACGTTGTTCTCGACAAGGATACGAATCGAAACTGTGCTTCCTCGTGAGATCTGGAATTTCAGATTTTTTTCACAGGTCAAGATAATGGAAAACATCACGAAATCAGAAGAAACATAACCTAGAGCAAAAAGAAAATAAGACGACATGACGTAGGGGACCCTTGAAGTGGAAACTACAAAACTATTTTATCAGCAGAAACAAATGGAATAGTCGAAGTAGGTATTATTTTAAACAAGATATGAAAGAGAAATACTTCGAACGGATAATCATATTCAAGAAAAGGGTAGAACCAAGAAATTTTGGCTTGATTAATGTATAGGTATATTTCCCATTTCCAACAGCAAAGATAAAACATTGGGTAATTATAAGAAAAGAGGAAAGAAATATACTCAATATAGTACGCATTAAAAATATAAGAAAAGGGGAAATAAATAAATAAATAAAAAAGAAAAAATGTTATGGAATATTGGGATGCTATTTTTGGCAACAGAGAATGATATCATTGGCAAATTCGGGCCAAGATGATAAGAACGCTCGAGGAGCAAGGTCAGTTAGGTTTTGTACAAACGAAAAATCTTGTGATAACTACTACTTCTTTCCAGTAATGAACAATAGGGTATTTGGAATAAGCACAGAGTAGTAATTGCGTGACCTGATCTAACTTTGGACTTTGATCCCGGCCTTTATGACGTCATAGGTCAAAGGTCAATGACCTAGGGGTACCTAGGACCACCCCCTTAAATTTTGGAAATTGCCAAATCTAAAAATTTGGTATGGTAGCCTAGGACCATAGTATGTACCTCTATCAGTATTGGGGGTCTATGTCGTTCCCTTTCATGGGTAAAAAATTGCCAAAAATTCAAATTTCGGAGGTTTTTCACCTAATTTCTCCCCTTTTATGAGGTGTTATTATCCCATATGGTTATATGGGCGTATACAAGGGTCCATTCCCTTTTATAAGACATGGGTATATTTGTGCACCCTTGAAAAATTTGGGAGGGGTACCTTGGCCCACCCCTTAAATTTTGGAAATTGACCAATTTAAACATTTGGTATTATAGTACTGGACCCTAACATGTATTATGATAAATTTGGGTGGTCCACCTCGTCCCCTTTTAGGGATACAAAATTGCCAAAATACAAACGTAAGCAATACGTTGTACCACGTGTTTGGTCTTTTGGCCCAATTTATCCTCATGGATGAGGTCCTATTACCTTATATGGTTATATGGTTATTTATAGGGGTCTATTCCCTATCATAAGACATAGGTACATTTGTGCACCCCTTTAAAAATTTGGAAGGGGTACTTTGGCTCACCCCTTAAATTTTGGAAATCGCCCATTTTATATATTTGGTATTATAGTATAGGGCCCTAATATATATTACTATAAATTTGGGTGGTTCACCTCGTTCCCTTTCATGGGTACGAAATTGCCAAATTTTAGTACAACCACGTGTTTGGTTTTAGCTCAATTGATCCCCTTGGATGAGGTCCTATTACCTTATATGGTTATATGGACATGTATATTGGTCCATTTCCTATTATAAGACATAGGTACATTTGTGCATCCCTTTAAATTTTTTGGGAGGGATACATTGGCCCACCCCTTTAATTTTGGAAATTGCCCATTTTATATATTTGGTATTATAGTATAGGACCCTAATATAGATCACTATAAATTTGGGTGGTCCACCTCGTTCCATTTTAGGGGTACAAAATTGCCAAATTTTAGTACAACCACGTGTTTGGTTTTTGGCCCAATTTATTCCCTTGGATGAGGTCCTATTACCTTATATGGTTATATGATCATGTATAGTGGTCCATTCCCTATCATAAAACATAGCTACATTGATGCACCCCGGGAGGGGTACCATGGCCAACCCCCAAAGTTTGGAAATTTTCCAGTTTAAGCATTATAGTACAGGTATTATAGTACAGGACCTCAACATGTATCATGATAAATTTGGGTGGTCCACCTTGTTCCCTTTCATGGGTAAAAAAATTGCCAAAATATAAACATAAGCAATATGTTGTACCATGTGTTTGGTTTTTGGCCCAATTTCTCCCCTTTGATGAGGTTCTATTACCTTATATGGTTATATGGTCATGTATATGGGTTTATTTCCTATCTTAAGACATGAGTACATTGATGCACCCTTTAAAAATTTGGGAGGGTTATCTTGGCTCATCCACTCGGTTTTAGAAATTGTTTAATATAAGCATTTGGTATCATAGTACAGGACTTCAATATGTATCACTATAAATTTGGATGGTCCACCTCGTTCCCTTTCATGGGTAAAGAACTACCAAAAATCAAATTTCGGAAGTTATTGACCCCGTTTGATAAGGATTTAACACGTTATATGGGTATGTACAGAGGTTTATTACCTTCATATGTTTATGTTCCCTTTTAAATTTGGGAATTATCAAATAACAAAATTCGGTAAACGTTTTCTAGAACCATTGTAGATGTTGGTGTTCCTCTTATGGCCAAATATTCAAAATTTAAAGGTTATTGACCGGCTTTATTATTGAATAAGTACAGGATTTATTACTTTTTCATAAGACACAGGTGTATTGTGTACCGATCTTAAATTTTGGGAGGGGTACATTTCTTATTGTCGTATCAATAATTGGTAATTGTTCTTAAAATTGGATAGTATTTCATTCATTGAGTAAATCATTGTCAAATATGAGTATGATCACGTGATCAGTTATGATGGGATTAGGAGTCCAGGACATTGGTACATTGAAAGTTTGTAGGATAATTTGAGAATTGTCAAATGAAATTGCGTCATTGGTTTTGATTATTCCCGCCAAATATAAACGTAAGCAATACGATGTACCACGTGATTGACCTTGATGAGGTAGTGTACAGGGATTCATTTCCTTTGTTGTGGTACTTCTTAAGTTTGAGTACACACTTGCAGAAAACAGTTGGTTCTACTCAGGTAAACAATTGACAGACATTATTGCCCTTATTGAACATATAATGATATGATTAATTCTAAGACTTAGGTATATCGAGAGAAGTATTCTTTAAATTTGGGAATTGTGATAAACAGAACTTTAACATAAGGCGCGAAATTTGAAACAATACTTTGAACTTTAGTCACAGCTCATAGTCTAAGATCATTTGTGGTGATTGATTGGACCTTGAGCTTTAGAAATCTGATAGCTAACCTTATTGAATCTTATGACTCATAGTCTTAAGGGAATACATGCTACAACACTGAAATTTAGTCACAAGGTGATGTAATCTGACACTGGCAAAGTTATTGTTGATGCAATTTGATTGGTTGATCACTATCTTTCGTGCAATCTAATTGGCTGATCACTGTCTTTCGCGCAATCTGATTGGTTGATGATTTTCAAATCTTTGCTGCATTCAGTTTTCTTTTGTTTAACATTTAAAAAGCTTTTGAAATTTTTGTTTAAAAATTTTTTTGTTTGAAACTTTGGTTTGACATTTCTTCGTTTGACATTTTTAGTTTCGAAATTTTTGTTAGAAATTTTTTTTGAAATTTTTGTTTCTAAATTTTTTGTTTGAAACTTTGGTTTGAAATTTTTTTCGTTTGAAATTTTTAGTTTGAAAATTTTTGTTTCGAAATTTTTGTTTGAAAAATTTTTGTTTGAAATTTTTATTTCAAAATTTTTGTTTGAAAATTTTTTGTTTGAAATTTTTGTTTCAAAGTTTGGTTTGACATTTCTAAAAGTTTGTGCTCTCATTAGTAAAGAACCGGAACTGTTTAGAACAACATTGTTTATCATGGTGTAATAGTACACGTCAGAACATGGGGTTGTACTTGAAATGAAAAACACAAATCATTGAAATGGATCATTTTATTACACTGCACTGGTTAATCACATACATCCATACCAGATAAAGGATCTGGATATTGTCGATACAATGTATTTTGAACTTCTCGCACTAGTTTGTCTTTAGCGTATAATTTTAATTCCAGTTGAAGTCTTTTAAGGTCTATTGTAATATCAATTGGTGGAAACTCAATATCCATTTGATCACAAATAAACTGTTTATCAATACAGGTATGCACCCACGAACTATGTTGACAACCATCACAACATCTAGATACATGTTGTACAATATGCATGACACATTTCTCAAAATAGTACTTTTTCAGGAATATACTTGTTTTGTTGCACACTTCCACTGCATGTTTAACACACTGGAATACGTTGATGAATTTGTTCCGTTCCGTTTGCGTTAGATACACCATGTTGCGAGGGACATGCAATGTCTCTTTTTACGTAACAGCACCATCTTCTCTTCGAGGGCTGTACGCGGCACCACTTCATTTGAGCCTAATGATTTGACTATGGTCACATTTAGCTCGTCATGAAAATAGTCATTCATTTGGTCGATTCGTGAACATAATATTTGCTATTCTTCAAAGTTCAATTGTACACCAAATTGTTCTGCTTTGCCCAATCGAATCACAGGTTCAAATGTTCTAGCACTGATACCAATCATCACATGTTTTGTTTTAAATATATTTATTGGATAATAGCTTGCGAAGATGAATTCTTTATCGTTAGAAGTACACATCTTTCCTGCTGAAACGCTTTGCTCAAATGATTTCATGGGATAACACTGTATTTGCTGATTTATAGAACTACGGCTGACGTCATAGGAAAGAAATGTGCTGACGTTTGAATTCATGATTTCATCACAATTGCTGACGAAACTGGCTGTGTACTAAATTCAAATTGATGACTTCGACCCAAGAATCCTTTGTAACATAAAGATACAGATCCAGTATTTAAGAAACGCAGCAGTTATTCTTATTTTGATGCTTCCATGGGTAAATATCTTGCTGGTAAAATTATATTCTTATCATTTTCAAGCTTCCCTACGATTCTTAATCCAAACTTTGAAGGGATTTTTTGGCTAGCTAAGATTCTATAAGGTACATTCTGTTGTAAATCAGTAATCTTGGTAAATGATTTTATCACATCACGTGTGTTTAGAAACTGCAGACAAGTAGCCATGATGATGTTATCATGAATACTAACTCGAACGATACTTATATATGATGCAAAAACTGATGACGTTGCATTATCATGTTCTGACGTGTACTATTGCACCATGATTAACAATGTTGCCAGAGGTTTCTGTTCTAAACAGTTCCAGTTCTTTAATAATGAGTGCACGAACTTTTAAAAATGTCAAACCAAACTTTGAAACAAAAATTTCAAACAAAAAATTTTAAAACAAAAATTTTGAAATAAAAATTTCAAACAAAAATTTCGAAACAAAAATTTTCAAACTAAAAATTTCAAACGAAAAAAATTTCAAACCAAAGTTTCAAACAAAAAATTTAGAAACAAAAATTTCAAAAAAAATTTCTAACAAAAATTTCGAAACTAAAAATGTCAAACGAAGAAATGTCAAACCAAAGTTTCAAACAAAAAAATTTTTAAACAAAAATTTCAAAAGCTTTTTAAATGTTAAACAAAAGAAAACTGAATGCAGCAAAGATTTGAAAATCATCAACCAATCAGATTGCGCGAAAGACAGTGATCAGCCAATTAGATTGCACGAAAGATAGTGATCAACCAATCAAATTGCATCAACAATAACTTTGCCAGTGTCAGATTACATCACCTTGTGACTAAATTTCAGTGTTGTAGCATGTATTCCCTTAAGACTATGAGTCATAAGATTCAATAAGGTTAGCTATCAGATTTCTAAAGCTCAAGGTCCAATCAATCACCACAAATGATCTTAGACTATGAGCTGTGACTAAAGTTCAAAGTATTGTTTCAAATTTCGCGCCTTATGTTAAAGTTCTGTTTATCACAATTCCCAAATTTAAAGAATACTTCTCTCGATATACCTAAGTCTTAGAATTAATCATATCATTATATGTTCAATAAGGGCAATAATGTCTGTCAATTGTTTACCTGAGTAGAACCAACTGTTTTCTGCAAGTGTGTACTCAAACTTAAGAAGTACCACAACAAAGGAAATGAATCCCTGTACACTACCTCATCAAGGTCAATCACGTGGTACATCGTATTGCTTACGTTTATATTTGGCGGGAATAATCAAAACCAATGACGCAATTTCATTTGACAATTCTCAAATTATCCTACAAACTTTCAATGTACCAATGTCCTGGACTCCTAATCCCATCATAACTGATCACGTGATCATACTCATATTTGACAATGATTTACTCAATGAATGAAATACTATCCAATTTTAAGAACAATTACCAATTATTGATACGACAATAAGAAATGTACCCCTCCCAAAATTTAAGATCGGTACACAATACACCTGTGTCTTATGAAAAAGTAATAAATCCTGTACTTATTCAATAATAAAGCCGGTCAATAACCTTTAAATTTTGAATATTTGGCCATAAGAGGAACACCAACATCTACAATGGTTCTAGAAAACGTTTACCGAATTTTGTTATTTGATAATTCCCAAATTTAAAAGGGAACATAAACATATGAAGGTAATAAACCTCTGTACATACCCATATAACGTGTTAAATCCTTATCAAACGGGGTCAATAACTTCCGAAATTTGATTTTTGGTAGTTCTTTACCCATGAAAGGGAACGAGGTGGACCATCCAAATTTATAGTGATACATATTGAAGTCCTGTACTATGATACCAAATGCTTATATTAAACAATTTCTAAAACCGAGTGGATGAGCCAAGATAACCCTCCCAAATTTTTAAAGGGTGCATCAATGTACTCATGTCTTAAGATAGGAAATAAACCCATATACATGACCATATAACCATATAAGGTAATAGAACCTCATCAAAGGGGAGAAATTGGGCCAAAAACCAAACACATGGTACAACATATTGCTTATGTTTATATTTTGGCAATTTTTTTACCCATGAAAGGGAACAAGGTGGACCACCCAAATTTATCATGATACATGTTGAGGTCCTGTACTATAATACCTGTACTATAATGCTTAAACTGGAAAATTTCCAAACTTTAAGGGGGTTGGCCATGGTACCCCTCCCGGGGTGCATCAATGTAGCTATGTTTTATGATAGGGAATGGACCACTATACATGATCATATAACCATATAAGGTAATAGGACCTCATCCAAGGGAATAAATTGGGCCAAAAACCAAACACGTGGTTGTACTAAAATTTGGCAATTTTGTACCCCTAAAATGGAACGAGGTGGACCACCCAAATTTATAGTGATCTATATTAGGGTCCTATACTATAATACCAAATATATAAAATGGGCAATTTCCAAAATTAAAGGGGTGGGCCAATGTATCCCTCCCAAAAAAATTAAAGGGATGCACAAATGTACCTATGTCTTATAATAGGAAATGGACCAATATACATGTCCATATAACCATATAAGGTAATAGGACCTCATCCAAGGGGATCAATTGAGCTAAAACCAAACACGTGGTTGTACTAAAATTTGGCAATTTCGTACCCATGAAAGGGAACGAGGTGAACCACCCAAATTTATAGTAATATATATTAGGGTCCTATACTATAATACCAAATATATAAAATGGGCGATTTCCAAAATTTAAGGGGTGGGCCAAATTACCCCTCCCAAATTTTTAAAGGGGTGCACAAATGTACCTATGTCTTATGATAGGGAATGGACCCCTATACATAACCATATAAGGTAATAGGACCTCATCCATGAGGATAAATTGGGCCAAAAGACCAAACACGTGGTACAACGTATTGCTTACGTTTGTATTTTGGCAATTTTGTATCCCTAAAAGGGGACGAGGTGGACCACCCAAATTTATCATAATACATGTTAGGGTCCAATACTATAATACCAAATGTTTAAATTGGTCAATTTCCAAAATTTAAGGGGTGGGCCAAGGTACCCCTCCCAAATTTTTCAAGGGTGCACAAATATACCCATGTCTTATAAAAGGGAATGGACCCTTGTATACGCCCATATAACCATATGGGATAATAACACCTCATAAAAGGGGAGAAATTAGGTGAAAAACCTCCGAAATTTGAATTTTTGGCAATTTTTTACCCATGAAAGGGAACGACATAGACCCCCAATACTGATAGAGGTACATACTATGGTCCTAGGCTACCATACCAAATTTTTAGATTTGGCAATTTCCAAAATTTAAGGGGGGTGGTCCTAGGTACCCCTGCCAAAATTTAGGGGGTGGGCCAAGGTACCCCTGCCAAAATTTAGAGGGGGTGGTCCTAGGTACCCCTAGGTCATTGACCCCGGGCCAAGATCATTGACCTTTGACGTATGACGTTATACGGTCGGGGTCAAAGTCCAAAGTTAGATCAGGTCACGCAATTACTACTCACAGCAACGACAGATACCAAATAAATTATATCTTAGTGAAACGATAAAATATGGAGGAAGAAAGAAAGAAGATTAAGTAAGAGTAACCACGACTTATAACCAAAAGCGGACACAGATTCAAATCCTAACCAATTGTTAGTGAAAAGCCAGTTGAGTTTGACGAAGAAAGAGTTTCAAGCAATATTGAGAAGCTAAATAAACTAAGGAAACGTAGAACACTAGGAATAAATTTCAATGAGCAAGGGACGAAAAGCAATCACATATAAAAATAAGAAAGAACAAAGAAAGATATATCAGCAACAAATGAATATGCATGTAAACAACATAAAACAAGTAAGATCTGCCTAACGAAACAAATATTGCATTTAATGGAGAACTCCGCACAGAATATAAAATAAAGACTTTTAACACAAGAAGCTCAGAAATCTAGCAAAGATACAGGCACAGAAAACTAATATACTGTCAATACATGTGGAGATATATGATCAAATTGAATACAAGGAGAGTTCATATGTAGATCTCTCTTTAGTGAATCAAAAGGCAACAAAACTTACAGAGTACGGAAAGAGGAACGTTCTTCCAAGAAAGGAATCACAAAATAATGGAAGGAATATGCAGAAACTTACCGAAATAGAAAGACACACTCCGAACTGATTAAAGAAGCCAAACAGGGCATCAGATAGATACTTCAATTCAAAATAGTCACAAAGAATAAATGAAACTTTCAGCAACAGAGCACATCTCAACTGCACTAGTGAAAGGATTCCGAATAACACCAAAATAGTAGCTATAAATTACTAAACAATTTATGTATATATACCACATTCCCACATTCGTTACAAGTCTATACTGACATGAAGATATTTTTCAAAATTGTACAACACTTCTTAGCTAGATAAACCAGTATGCAAACCAACACTTAATACATTTTGAATATATATTTATATGGTTATCTAATAATAAAAACACTTGTAGATTGCCACGTGTAAGTAAAGTGGTCTGGTTGATGATCATCTGTAGTACACCGAAAGTAAAATGGAGGCAGGTGCTGAAGCGGACAAGCGATGCCCGACATGCAGATATCTCTAAATTTCAAAGAGGCCATTGTGGGTAGAAGGATAGTTTGGACAAGGTATCTTAAGGTGATTGATGTTGTGAATAGTAAAGTCTTAATGTGATGACGGTCTACGGACCTAATGGCAAAACAACATCGACGAAAAGGTAATAGTGAATGGAAGAGAAGCCTCAGTGACAGTGGTCGCGGAACACTGAAGAGGATTATTACCAAGGACCGTAAAACGAATCCACCAAAAGTGACTGGGAACTCAATCAGCACTTTGAACAACTTATTGCAACAATCACAGTCTGACGAAAGTTGCTTATCATCGGTGGTCTGGTTCCAATTTCCAAACTGCTGATTACAGGTAATGCTACGAAATAGTTGTGCCAAGAACTTGCAAAAAGTCCTATCGATGATTGGAAACGCGTAATATGGTGTGATAAGCCGTCTTTTACTTTGATTCCAGCAACAGGTTATGCTTTCGTACGATGGACATTCACAGAAATTTACTTCGTATGCTCCGGATTGTCTCCTCCCTACTGTGAAACATGGGCGGCTCTGTGATGCTGTCTGCTGCAATTGAATGGGTCCTGTAATTTCGTTCACAGGGCGGATTACTTCCAGTGATTATGTGGATATGTTAGACAAAAACAAGCATCGTACAGTCCAAATCTTGTTTCCAACCTATGAAGCAGTTTTCCAATATGACAGTGCACTTTTTCTCACTGATAGAGCTGTTGAAGCACGGATTCATGAATATCGCGAAAAACTACAACGCCACCTCATTCGGCCACCCATTCCCCAAACCTCAATATTATTGAACATTTGTTGTCAGTTCTAGAGCTCACACCCCGGAGCTGATATCTACCTTTCTCCTCGCTGAGGAAATTGATTGTTACACTGAATGACGTTTCGATTATTTTGATAATAATACGTAGGTAGGGAAAAGTATGATAGACTAAGACTAAGGAATGTCCACACTCGCAACCTGCAACAAGATTTAAACGTTCTTGTAGAGCCTAACTCTGGAAGTACATGAAGTAATCAGAAATCATCAATATGGCTTCAGACAAGCCAATATTGGATCAGATATGCTCAATCAGACAAATATTAAGGAAAACGTAAGAGCATGAACGACGTCGTTTGCTAAATATTCGTAGATTTTACCAAGGCCTATGCTTCGGCTACAGAAAAGGAGAAATATCAAGCATTTGAATTTTCAAGGAGATAATAAGTTTGATGTCATTTATCTTTATAGTAAACAAAACTAATAAATTAGTAAGGCACAAACAGAAACATAGTTATTCAATTAATTCGAATTTATAACGCACTCAAGAAAGGGAACCTTTTTTCTCTTCATCTCGGGAGATCTATGCTTGTTACTTTCTAACTTCGGTTTAAAGTACGCGACTAATACAATAGCGAGAAATCAACAGAGAACTACATTTAAGTGACATGAACCAGCTACTTTTACGTGGATGTTACAATACATGATGAATGCAAGAAAACGTAAGTATCATCCTGACGGATATAAACGTTGATAATAACAGACAATCTATATACACTCAAAGTTTCACGCATGTATTCTTATTTCTTTCATTCCAACTGGAATAATCATCACTCTGCGTATGCCTATATTCTAATTAGGAATACACAATATGTTTACGTTCGGATCAAATTTACAATTGTAGAGGGAATTAATGGTTTCTATAACGTATTTAGCGACAAGTTTGATAGAAATAGAGGAAACGAATATGGTATTTTAAAGGGTTTTAACTGTACAACCTGCTACAAAAATTAAGGTACGATTTAAACCTTATATAACTTTTACTGTTTAAAAGAAGAAAATCTACAATTCAAAATACAAGGTAAAACCATGGTGCCCTAATCGGTGTGGAGACTTCTTAGCAACCGAATGCCCTGGTTTCTATTCCCAATGAGAACGTGATTTCTTTCTCCTTCTACCCTCGTCTCAAAACGTCAAGCATTGGCAAGAAGTCAATTACATTGTTGAGCAATGAAAATAGATTGTAATACAACATGTTTCTATGTAGTATATTCAACTATGAACAACGTTATGGAACTGACACTCATTTTAGATTATAGTATTTACTATAGTAAGTATTAAAATGTTACGAAGTAATATGCTAGTATCAGTTTTGTGTTTTGTAGAATTTTGAAAAATGATGATATAAGCCGTAAAAATCAACAAAAATTATTCCAAACTTCAACGAGAAGAAATGATTTAATGTCTAAAAGAGTAGCCACAGGATTAAATATTCCAGGTACTCATAAGTTATATGTCGTGAATAACTATCTGCACGTACGACTTAAGTAATTAGTTTGTTTGTATCAATACATAAATTCGTCAATCATTATAACATAATTAAACCTTCTAACTTTTCCCAATGAAGTGAAAAATTATGGTACAAAAAAAGTGTTTAAAAAACTAAAAACAGACAAGAATACCACAGATTTTCTACAATCTGCCGATGTTCTGCATGAATAAATAAAAAAATTACAATTCGTTACGCCATAAGCTAAGTACCATCAACAAATAAGTTCACAAGAAATATGGTACATTGATTTGCGGTGTACAACGCAGATAAACGACGGCTACCCAGTCAATACGTTGGCTTGGCAGTTACTTCTTCAATAAGTTTGGGCAACAATAATAAGCTACCGTATAAATTTCTCACGTTGGCCGTCTTGCGGTATGATAACAGCAGTACGATAATCAACACAGCCGTTAGAATAAGTGGCCAAATTAAGCAAGTGGCCGAGTTAGGAATGTGACAACTTCACAGGTAGTAATAATTATTTTATACGCAAAACGCAAATATGCTTTTCGCATGCACTGATCAATATGATAAACATTATTAATAATCTAATTACTGTTCAATGAGTTTCTTTTCAAGTAACAGCTTTGTTTCCCACAATAGAAATTCTAATTGTAATATTTTAAATAAAGCAGATAATTATCCATCAATTCCACATACATACATACAGCAGATACTCACTCACTCACACACACATGTACAGTGTACACTCGTACATACAAATAGCACATGTATATTTCTACACGACCACTACACCTGCAAATGACCATCTGTGAACGAGCATACATATATGGAACATATATTGAACAACACAATGAGAAACTTATAATACAATGTTTATATACGCACAAAACGAACAGCATCAACAAAATAAATAAACCTTGAATAAAAACAAAAGCATAACTTAGTATTAAGGCTAATTTATTTCACACTAATTCTTTTTATTTACTTCATAAAGGGATATTATTGTCATGAAATATATTATTTCTATTTTCGGCCTTTATCATGCATCAAAACACAATGTCTGCTGTATAATATTAAATATTTAATTTTTGATTAAGTAAATTGTTTTCCTTCTATGGAACATGAATGTCTGAGCATGTAGTCTTTCCTTTCCGATATGTGTATTATATAACCACAAGTTTATCACTAATCATAGTCATAACTGTAAAATAATTGAAGTCTCCATTTCACAAAATTTAAACTGAACATAAACTCTCCAACATCAGACAATGTTTGTATAACGATTACACGGAGATTTCTTGTCATATTTTAAATATCTTAGTGTATGGATTGTAAACCTTGCGTAAAAAGTACTCAGTTCACCAAAAGTTCTCTGCAGCTTTCTATCGTATATACAGACAATAATCCGTAATACAAATGATCGGCATCCTTACTATTAACATATTAGAGACTAATAAAATTGCCTATTTAAATATTATATATACACAAACAATATGCATATTTGCCATCCAAAATTTGGAGAACTATAACGAAGTGATATATAAATAAAATAATTTTATAATCATTCTCTGCATGAAACCTTGCATCTTTAGAATCTGAAATATGTGGACACTGCACCGCACAACCATTCCAGCTGTGGAAAGATTCCACACTAACATGCAGCATATTACCACCATTATATATATATATATAAACTGCCAGAGCAGACCATTAGAAACAAGACTGATATTAGCGTAAATACATATGAATAACAATGGTACATTCTAAAATTAGTGCTTAACATTACTAATATATATTACAAATGCTCAAAAATGATATTTAAAGTAAGTGATATTTTAAAGCTAAAATTTAAAACTAACAAAAAAGGAAAGAAAAAAGAAAAGAAAAAGATAAAAAGTTAGAAATTAATATTACAATATTTTGGAACCCTACCTTCTGGATCTTTAGCTATAACTGTTGAGCTTCGATCTACACCTGTCTTGTTTAGTTTGTCTTCTGTTGGAGAGTTCAAGGATAAGGCAAGTTGTGCCGGCGAGGAGGAGAAAAAACAAAGAGAAACGACTTATATAAACAACCAAAGCACTAACAATGTACTTTTTAAGTGGAACTATTATTTTTTTTCTTAAGCAATCGTTAAAAATTGTTAGTGGTGGGTATTATAATCACTTATTTTAAAAATAATGTGTATTTTGATTTTCAGAATTTAATTACTTTATTGATTCCATGTTTACTTCTAGACTCAATAATGATGGACGTATATGATACACTAATATACTGGTTATATAAGCAAGTAAACCTGAAAGGACTTATATATAAAAGGTGGACCATTTACCTTGAAATACCCTCGTAACATTTAAATTAATAGATTAAAATCGCTGAAATTTTGTCCGATTCAAATACCAAATCGAATACATTGTTCGACATACTCTACAATATCACCAGACTAGCAGTGTTGCTAACCCTACATAAAGTTATAAGTTATCAAATGACTACGTCAGGTTACTATATATATTTTAAATGTACATATCAAACGAAAACTTATAATACCATATTTACTATTCAGTGTTACAAACTAAGGACACTACAATATCACAAACAAATTTTGAGGCTTCTACTACCGTTACGAGGTAATGTAAATCATAAAGGCCTTAGTGTCAAACACTATGATCATTCATGACATGGCATATTTTGAATAAACAGGAACAAAGTTACAAGGGCTTTAAAAATGTAACTTTCTTTAAAAGCTTTTACTTCGAGAAACTGCTCAGATAAGTATAACATTGAATCATATAGATGATTTTTAATAGACATAAAGATTATAATGCTGTTTACAGCAATTTCATATTAAAACCGTTCCCGAAATATAGTAAACATTGATAAAGTTTGCAACACCGCTTAAAATTACGCAATTGCGGGAAATTGCTATAACAACAGATATCACAAACTGTTGCTGTAATGTTAAGAAGGAAAGGACGGTAAAGCAACCATCAACATAGAAATGTCCCACATATACGTTATTTTGAGCAGTATAACAATCTCTGATCATGTTTTTCATATCTCCGGAATGGTTTGACATACCATAATCTTGTAAACGGAATTATCGTTCTTACGTTTCTTTGAAAACTGTCTGTATAGTTGGATATGACACTTACCTAAGCAATTACTGAAATAAAAACCCTTTCATAAGAAGTCTAATTTTCAGTTCCTTATAGCTTTAGTCCTATTATTTCGAAATACAATATACCATGATTATAACATTCGACATTAAGGTACCACCGATAAGCATTGTTCCGTACATATCACTTGTGTCACTACTGTTCCAAAAACTTCCAAAATTTGTTTGTGATACAGTAGCGTCCTTAGTTTGTGACAATGAATAATAAATGTGGTATTGTGTTTTCTATTAATGTATACATTCGAAATATGTGCTACTTGAAAAAAAAATAGCTTTATGTTGGGTTGGAATGCTGTTAGTCTGGTGATATTCCACAGTATGTCAAAGTCCCCTGTTGATATTTGCATCGTACCAATTTCAGTGCTTTTTATATATTGGTTTAAAATTTACAAGGGTGTTTCACGATAAATGGTTCACCCTGTATATATATGCATATCTACACTGAATGTTTCAAATGTTTTATACACGTTCGGGTTTTGATATACATATCTCGATTGTCGGAACAAACCTTTGACTCGGTATTTTACACATTTCTGTTTTCTCTATGTTATTTTACTGCATTTGGCGTTTCTAAAATTTAATATCTGGGAATTCTAAAGTACTAAGATTTTATTATAGTTTTCAGAGCAATAGTTTCCCTGTTAATTGCAAAGAACTGTACTAAAACCTTTCAAACTAAAAACACTAAAGAAATAAATATGATTGAACGAGTAAGCAGTTTTTGCTATTCATTATTTTTCAGTAGACTAATAAAGTATTATAATTATCCTTACGCCACTACATTCATCATTTAAGATAAGTATTGATTTTTGTGTTCTATGCATTAACATTGATTTGATTTCATTTTGAGTTTAGCGTCCCTTTCAGCAGTAAGGTTTTATGAGACATGGATCTACAGCTTAACATGGAATCTCAATCACATTAGGTTCCGATGGGAAACGAATTCGGATCTGCCACGCCACCGACGTCTATGCTAACTGTTTAGCCACGAGAGAGCTCTGTATATCGTGAAATTTTACATCCACAAATAAAGGAAGGGACACGGTTATGTATCTTTGTGGCTTTGCGTACGATCAGACTACGACACAACCTTAATAATGACAATTTATTTCTTTTAACTCTCTCGAAATTATGGTTTGCAGCCCCTATATCAAAATATACAATGACTCTCATTCTGAAGCATTGTATGACTATAATCTATGTGTCAAACGACAAAGGATGAAAATTATCATCCAAATTCCAGAACTTCGTCTCTTTTCAGAAGAACGTCACTGATATGATTGTATTAATGTACATCTATTAGCAAGAAAATAAACTACACACGTTTCCTATAATGCTTGTTTTGAAAAATTCATATCTTAAGTTTGAGTGAATTCCATTCAGATAGTAAACTTTCAAACAAAGCACTAGAGATGAACAAGTTTTGTTGCAAAACTGCGTTCGGAGTTCATTTATCTGTATATTTGTCTGTGTATTGTGTATTGTGTATTGTTTTTTTTTTTTTTTTTTTATTTAAAACATTCAAGATCCTAGTTTTTCTGTACCGTTAATTTGTAATACTTGCTTAAGAGTACTGAGAAATATGTATAAATAGAAACTTAAAATTGAAAATATAGTAATTAAATCAGTTATACGAAGTCATTGATTTTTTTTTTAGGTTCTTTGTAAGCAGCAAGACTATATGTAATTAGATCTGCAGTTTAAAGTGTAATCTGAACCACTGTAGTAAGTTTAATGCTCTCTCACTGGGAATCGGACCCGGGACCTCATGCACCAAAAGTGCGCCAGACATTAGAACGACAAGAATGGCCAGTAATTTTAATCTTTCCAATAGAAAGCAAATACATACTGACTAAGAAGTCATTAGGTACAAAGGATATCATAGAATCAATAACGGAGTCAATTAAATAACCCCATATTTTTGTAACAATTGAGATAGTTTTGGTTGCTTCTCTACGTTTCATTTATTATAATTCTATCGTGCCCACGATTTGAACAATCGGTTCTGAGGTCGAAGTTGTTAAAACTAGTTATATTACTCAAATAAGATAAACGAAGATGTTCCAGAAACTCAGAATACAAGTATGTAGCAGTGGCGGCGTAAGGCAAACTGGGGCCCGGGGCCAGTGAAGTAGATCGGGGCCCATTTTCGAGCAATCGTGATTTATACACTTCTATTTTTGACATTCATTTACATAATCATTCTTTCTGTTTACTACTCCCCCCTTTCCCGTTGGTTTGTGTCTGTTTAAACCAGCGTTTCCCAACCTTTTTCAACTTGCGGCACGCTACGGGTGTTACTTGGATTCTCGCGGCACACTTAAAGATATTATTTGTAAATATAAAACACAGTGGTATTTTTTCTGTGATTATTGATCTCCTGCTCACAAAGAAGAAAGCTCGAATACTGTTTTTTCCCCCGTGGTAAATCATTATGCTTATTTTTCATTTTAATTTAAAAATAGAAAACAATTGCAATGAAATATTGTACTCAAGTTTTTTTTAAAAAAAATACGCTTTCTTTTTAAAAACTGTATCCAACCTTTTACTAAGAAGAAAAATCACTAAATAACGAACGAACCATCAAATCTCATTTACTTTTAGAACACAAATGTAGGTAATTTGTCGAAAGGATTGAATGATATTTTAAATTTTCAAGCTACGAAATAGTCTGCAACAACAAAGAAGCAATAATGGTCATAACAATGACAACAAATACTTTTTTCAACATTAGAAATGTACAGAACAGTAACACGGTATGAAACTTAAAATTGTAGATTCATAGTAGAGGTTCATAGTAATGTGAAATACAAATATACATTTTCCCCTACTTTTTACAATTTGATTGCTATAAAATTAATAATTTTGTTTCGATTCCTTGCGGCACACCAGCGGCCCATTCACGGCACACGTGTACCGCAGACCACCGATTGGGAACGCTGGTTTAAACCATCTTAATTTGGGATATATTAAATAAATTTGGGTGACATTCAGCATAGCTGTCTATTTTATTAACGCTAAGAACCGCCTTCAGGCTAGTATTTAAAAATGAAACCGGACCAGAGCTATCGTTGCATATATTTTTTATTCATTTTTAAACAAGGAACACGATAGAAAAAGGATCAGAGATACAAGTTTAATGGAAGCTATGAAGAATCCAAAATTTATCCTACATCTAAGTTATCCTAGTTTAAACGTATACTGTAATTAGATAGAATAGTAGAAGTAATGCTCCTAATAATGCATTTAGAGACAAATTTATGTGCAAAATGTAACAATGAGCTGATATAGAAAAATTCGACGCGATTTTTAAATGTAAGCTCTAAGTTTTCCAGAATTTTATTGTTCGGTTCTCGCCTTTGTGTTTTTCCTGTACAATTTCTCATATGATTAAGTTTATTCATGGTTTCTCACCTGTCTGAGTTTACACTGCATAGGTTTTGTTTGATTAGATTTTTTCCCTACAATTAGTCCCATTCACTTTAACATTCGGTTTCTCTCCAGTGATCATACACGATACTCAAACATTTTTTTTTTTTTTTACCGAAGTATCAGTAAATAATGACTAGAATAGATTTGTCTCCTGCCTGTCTTCTTCATTTATCTTTTACTATGTTTCTCTTCAGTGATAATATACGATCTACTTAGCCCCACTGCTTTTGCCGAAATATCAGTGAATAGTTACGCACTAGTGTTTCTCTCGTGCTTGTCTTTTTTACTATTGTTTCCATATTTCACACTTGTATTATGATTACATCATTTTGTGTATAATAATTCACTCATATTTATATTCTGTCCTTATGACTTTCCATTACCATTTACTATAGTGCGTCCAGTAAGAGAACGTCTCTGACAGCTCGCAGTGACATTGCCACTACTCGCGTGTCAAGGTTTTTTTCGGTGCAACTGTAGTGGCAATTTAATCAATGGTATAAGACAGAGTGATCGTGGTTGGTAATACTGGTATCAAAGTAGGGGCTGCATTGTCCCACCGCATGTGGTAAGAAACGTCAGAGACCATCTCTTGTAGTATTAGAATATATTTTAACAAAAAATCCTGAATATATTAAATAATTTAGAATATACCATAGATTAAATATGTGAACACAGAATCCTACTATGGGTAGTACCACCCTACTTTTCATTACCACCCATCACAAGTCAATTGACAGAACTTCACTGCTTTTTATTATTATTCTTTTGGTACTTTTGTATTTGGTCTAGGAATTAATTCGTGCGGGTGGACAAGAGATGGCGCAACGAACGGAGCGTCCCACAGTTCCGTGTATCCACACATGTGTTGCAAACCCCTGTCATCGCGTATCGTTCGTAGTATAGGGCAGTGGATTAAAGCGTCAACAACACCAGTTTGTAGTTAAGTGAACATGGCGCAATTTGTGCCTGATAAAGTGTTTTTGCGGGGTGTCCTGCTACATTACTTTAACATGCAGAAAAGTGCGACTGAAAGTCATCGTATTTTGGTGGAAGTGTATGGTGACCATACTCTAGCTGAGCGAACGTGTCAGAAGTGGTTTGCACGGTTTAGAAGTGGTGATTTCGGCTTGGCAGACCAAGAGCGAGCTGGACAGCCAAAAAAATTTCAAGACGAAGAATTGACAGCATTGCTCGAGCAGGATTCGTGTCAAACGCAGGAACAACTTGCAGCAGCATTAGGCGTTGATCAAACAACAGTCTCCAAACGCTTGAAAGCCATGGAAATGATTCAAAAGATGTCACATTGGGTTCCACATGAATTGAAAGACAGAAACGTTGAAAGACGAAAAACCATTTGCGAATTGCTGCTTCAACGACAGAGCAGAAAGGGGTTTCTGCATCGAATTATTACGGGTGATGAGAAGTGGATCCATTACGAGAACCCTAAACGAAAAAAGGCCTGGGTGAAACCAGGTGAACCAGGTCCATCACAACCAAAACGAGATATTCACTGTGCAAAGGTTATGCTGTGCATATGGTGGGATATGAAAGGTGTGGTGTACTATGAGCTGCTGCAACCGGGTGAAACTATGAATGGAGAACGTTATCGACGACAATTAATGCGTTTGAAGCAAGCTCTGGCCAGAACACGACCAGAATGGGAGAACAGACATGATAAACTTATTGTTCAACATGATAACGCTCGCCCACATGTCGCAAAACCGGTCAAAACCTATTTAGAAAATGTCGGATGGGAAGTTTTACCCCACCCGCCGTATTCACCAGACGTTGCTCCTTCGGACTACTACTTGTTCGATTGCATGAACAACGATTTGATTGGACAGCGGTTTACTTCTTCAGAAGATATCGAAACATGGGTCTCTGACTGGATCGCTTCCAAGGATGAGGACTTCTTTCGCCACGGAATCCGTACATTACCTGACAGATGGGCGAAAGTGGTGGCTAGCGATGGACAATATTTTTCTTAAGGTATTTATGTATTTTGTGTTTGTACTACAGCTTCAATGTGTGCGTACCAACCGCACGAATTAATTCCTAGACCAAATATTTTTATTGTCTTAAGTTGAAACATGAAACTACTTTCAATGCTATTTTCACTACCTTAGTAGCCTGTGTTCCACCAGCATTCAGAATGTTACCTTTCTTGCTTTGGTTGCTGCGGAAATCTCAATTATGTTATCAAAATCCAAAGTAGATGTTATTTCATTTTCAATAGAAAGAATGGCCAGATTCGTGAGTCTTTCTTCACACATTGTGGAGTGCAAGTATGAGTTTATCAGCTTAATTTGGTGAAAGACCGTTCACATGATGCGACAGATACGGGCAGTGTTATCAAAATCTGAAGAGCGGTTTCCAAACTTTTGTAGCTTCAATCCCCATTGAAGATACATATTTCAGTATGCCTTGTGGGGAAAAGTCAAGTTGTTCTTTAGCTTTCTGAGCACACCTTAGAGAACGGATTATATCCTTACAATCCTGAAATAATTCTACGTCATCCAGGTCATTCGGGTAGAACAAAGCCAAACCAGAGTAACATGCTTTTAGCCTTTCCTCGCTCTTATCATCTAGCTTTGCACAAAGTTGGCAAAGTGAAAAAAAAAAAAAAAAGGTTCTATATTATTTCCATCTAAATATAGAAGGAAGTAATATAACATATAATTCACATATTTTTTTTCTTTTGAATATTTAAACAATTTTTTTATTGAACATTTTCTTCATTCTATATTTGTGGAGTGAAATGTAAATTCATATGTCAAAAAACAAGGGCAAAAAATGGGAAACTAGCTAAGCAAAAGGGTTTCGTTCTCTGAAAATTCGACTTGTAAAGAACAAAAGTAAAAAGACAAAAGGAAAACAAGTGAATCAACGACTATAGCGACTGCATCAAAGAGCTTTCAGTTAGCAACAGAATGCTAGTACCCTAATAAAGCATTATGCGTGTTGATCCCTTCTTTGTGCCCTTCCCTTGAACTGATAAATAAATAAATGAACAGTGGTATTTTAGGAAGCAGGCTAGCAGACAGGGCCCCATTACTTGCATCATAAGACCTTAGAATGTAAACAACACAATATACTTCGACTTTTATTATATTTTAATCTACACTCAACTTTTTTTCCTTTTTAATCTACACTTTCCTTTATTTTATTCATATTTTAATCCACATACATTTTTTCCTTTAAGTTCCTTTGGGGCCCCAAGAGAGTGAAACGCTTGTATTATATTTTTTCACCTTCATTCAGCCTCTTCCTTTAAATTTCTTTGCTCCCCCCCCCCCCCAAAGCGTGGAACGTTTATTTTATTTACTTTTAATCTACATTCAGTTTTTTCTTTAAATATATTTCCAGGTCCCCAAGAGAGTGAGGTCCTAAGCTATAGCTTGTTTAGCTTACACGTAATCCGGCACTGATTAGTTTTATTAGACAGACATTTCTGTTGTTTCATCAGTTATTTGGTGTAATATCGATCGACAATTAATTGCGTTTACTTTTAGGGAAGGTGTGGATTATAAACCTTGACGGCCTTTGTACGGCTCATACTAACAAGGTTCTTTAGTTTTTTTTTTTTTTTTTTGCCTACCGTCCGGGCTTCCCCCCCCACGAAGTGGGGCCCGGGGCGGGGGCACCGCTCACCCCGCCCTTACGCCGCCACTGGTATGTACAGAAAACGAATATATGTATATTTTTTTTTCATTCCAACTACTGTTTATTTACAATTCTTCTTCTGTGTTTAACGTTCGAGTATATAATTTATCTTAAGCACACCTTGTATCAGTCAATTGTAGGAATTATACTATTGACAAATCGCTAAAGATCGAAACTCTACATTATAGTGCTAAGTTAATGCACGCTGAGTTAATCTCGATCTGTATGTTTGTTTCAAGCGCTTCCATCTTCAACGTTTCTTGCATTAGCGATAACACATACATACTAGAATCAAGAAGACAAATTGCGATGTGCAACATCCATTGACTCAGACCTTCCTATCACTAAATCTTCAACATTACATCAATGACAGACGAAAAAAACATCTATGAATTTTGTAATAGATTAAAAAAAATCGGAATAAAATTAAACTCTGCAACAGTGAACTGTAAGTTTATTGTGAGCAGAATTTGTCCATGAGTTTTCTTGGTGTTCTCCCGTTTCCTCTAGCATTCCCATTCGACCATTTTTCATGGTTATCTACTTTCGTTAAGCATCCGTCTCGTTTCGTCTGAAGGACATATCAGTAGGACCTTAAAGATTTCACTTTATTTTGACCAGCGAACAAAGGGTGTTTTAAAGTAAGCATAATTTGGGATACCGAACTTTCCGAAAATAAGATAAAAACATAACGTATTTAATTAAATTGTGGAATTACAATAATATTCTGGAACACTTGTTGATGACAACCATCACGCAATCTGAAAAATCTAGTTAGGTTTCAGCAGTTCTGATGACGAAAAGAGTTACAGCTTTACGAAACGTAAGCAGAATGGGATTAAAATCTAATAAAACAAAGAAAAAAGAAAGAATAAAAAGTTTAATTAATACACGTTTCTTTTCTACACGAAAACTACTAAGGTATGTAATAGATGTACTGCAGTTTTCCGACGAAGATTATTTGAGAAGCAGACCTACGGCTTAAAGTAGGTTCTCAATCACATGAGCTGATATATTGTTACTTCTGAAAGAGTCTGTGTTCTAAAGCTATTTGAAGTGCAATTACCAAATAGTCGCACCTCAGATAAACTAAAAGGGAAGCGGTTGAAAGTGTTGTAGATTTAGTATTATGAGGTGAATAATATCTCAAATATTCGACAATATTCACGTCTGGAAACACGTTTCCTTGTGTAAACAAACAAACAAAAATCACTCAGAATATCTGCACCGTAGATAAATCGAATACTGTTTATTTACATAAATAATGTTACGATGTTAGGATATACCTTCTCAAAATTTCAGCATACGTTATCAGCAAGTTTTTATAGTACGTAAGATATGTTTCACCACTATAATAATAATAATAAAATGTGATTCATAGATTTATAGTACATTTTGAGATTTATTTGAAAGTTAAGTGTCGAGCATGTACCTAGGTCAAAGTACTATCCAATCAAAACAAATAGGAGCCAAAAGACGGAGTCTGTAATAAATGTTATCAACACGTACAAAGTACATTTTATCATTTGGTAGCAATAACTTACGTTAACTTGTGTGGCGTAAATATATAAGTTTATAAATGCATTTTAAAAATTAGGTGTCATCCGGGCTAACGCATTCTTCCTAAAATAAATTAGGAACTAAAATTCATGGAATCTTCAAGTATGTGTAGAGAGTACGTCTGATCATTGTACAACAATAATTAAGTTTATGGCACAACGGATGCTGTCAATGTATTTGAGAAGATGGCACTATTTATCCATCATCTCTCAGTACCATTCTTTCTAAGTACCTCTTTCAAAATTAGAAACCAAATTTATTAGATGTGATTCTTACACGTACTTTTCTTAATTATAACCGTCATGGATGCAGTTTTATGACCTAAGCGAAGTACAAAAAGTTCATCATATTTGAGTCCAGGGCTACGGTACCCCTTCCTAAATATAGGAACCAAATTTGGTAGACATGATTTTGGCAGATACTTCGCTTGATTGAAATTATCTTGGTTGTTGTTTTATGACTTAACCTACAAGAGTTATAATCATTAAGGTTTGGGTATTTCGTGTACACCTGATGCAAGGTACTCCTCTCAAAATTTAGAAACCAAATTTGGTAGATATTATTTGGAAGTAATTTTCTCCAAGTTCAAATCATCTTAAGAATGTACATCAAGTTTATCACAACCTGAGTCCAGGTTTAATCTACGTCTTCCCAAAATTTAGAAAGCAAATTTTGTGAGACATGAATCGATTAGTGATTTCAGTTTAATTTTAACATTGAGGATTTAATCGTATGATTTATTTTCACAGGAAATACTATGACGTTGCATCCGCATTTTCTTCTTCTAAAGCAAAGCTCAGAAACTTCGGACTTGAAACCTGACAGATGTACTGGTACGTATTAAAATTTATTGATATACAACAATTTCACAATTTTAATGTTACGGATTGCAGTCACGATTCATAATCTGAAGTCACTGATGAAAATTATATCACTGTAGACTTAAAAGATTTCAGCTGGAACTAAAATTATATTTTAAAGACCAATTGGTACGAGAAGTACACAGCAAACTGTATAAACAATTTCCAACTTTATTTAATTTCATCCATCCATGTTTCACAAACTATTCTTTTAGTGTTCCTTCCGTGTTTTATTTATTTCCTGTCTCTAATTAATAATATTTGTATAAAATCTCTTCAGTTCAGAGAATGTTTGCATTAGAAAGAAAATTTATATTTTATCTTCACATAAAATTCTTGTTTTCATTCTTTGTTTGCATAAAAAGTTTTTTTCTTTTTTGGCTCAAATTTTTCCATTGTAGAAAAATTTCGTTAAAAGCATTATCTTGCAATTTTTCGTTTCAACAGAAATCTTTACTTAAAAACTGTTGTTTAGATTTTTTTTTATTACATTTTCTATTTTTCCATACAATTTTCAGTTAAAAATCTTTTCCTTACAATTTTTCTTTTCTTTTTTCCGTAAAATAAATTATTAACCATTAACGAGGACTCAGTTCAATGAGTCTGTGATCAGCCAATCAGATTTCACCAAAGGTAACTTTCCACTAATGATCTTAGACTATGGGTCGCGACTGCAAACTCCAAGACTGAAAGTGTGAAATTGTTGTACATTAATAGGTTTTAATACTTACCAGTAGATCTATCAGGTATCAAGTCCTAAATTTGTAAATTTTACTTTTGATGGCTGGATTTAAGTTTATTGTCCCTTTCACAGCAAGGCTATATAAGAAGTGGACCTACAGTTTAATGTGGGATTCGAATTACATGAGTTCCCACTGGGAATCGAACACGGGTTCTCCCGCGCCAAAGGAGCGTACGCTAAGTTGAGATGTCTACATTACGACGTACCCTAAATCACACATGACGTAGCCGCAGCTGAGAAAAGAAGGGGCAGCTGAGGTGGGATATTTAGCCTGACAGGTCTCCACTTCATGATGTACTGAAAAAAGGGTGTGAAACATTCTTGGGCTTCTGTAAAATAGCGCGCTGAGGTTGGGTATCAATCCACAATGTCTTCAGAACGTGGCTTGCTTTCCCTTTTACACTTCTTTTCACCCTAAGATGAGAGGGGAAACGTTCCAGCGAAAGCACGGCCCTCATTTAAGGTCCCTACCGAACATCGATATTTATTATTATTACAATTAAAAAGGATGACTGCATCAAAACAGCCTCTACCCGTTTGCACACCAGTATAGGCTTTGGTCCAGATGGCTTTTTTCACTCACTGTCTAAATGTGTGTGTTAAGTCATTTAGACAGGCCAAATCATACAACAAGCAGGTTGTCTTGGGTAGATAGGCCAAATCATATAACCAGCAGGTTTATGAAGGTGGGAGAAAATTCAATAATTCTCTTCCAGGAAACATGAACTCACAATACAGAGAATTCAATAAACTGATGGGATAGCAATGGCAATACACTAGCTATAGTAACTTCTGTCTATTCTCGTGAGTGTGTTTGTCCAACACAATGTGCAATCTATACGAGCACACTAACACAGAGTACTGCACAGATTCATTGTTGATTTCTATAGTCAAGAGTTCGAATCTTTGTTGTTCTTAAATTGCAGATGTTAATGATAGCAGAACCGACATAGACTGATTGTTTATTCCCTTTATCTTGGCTTCAACTTGTATCTTGGTGGCTCGATGTTCCTGTAGATTACCTACAGATTTGGGCATCCGAATAGAAAAGTTCAGAGTCCAGAAAAAATCAAGAATGAACTTCCTGGAGGTAATGCCTTCTTTTCCTCCACGAGTATCTTGATGTGGAATAATTCAACGACATTCATGTTGGAGAAAGGAAAGTTCAGAAGTTATAGTTTCGTTCGTTAATAGTGATCGAACAATCCCTCTGTCGTAATGAACTTTTCTCGTGCGCTGCAATTGGTTTAAGTCAGATATCTGAATCTGCAAGGATATGGACGCTAAAAGTGATCTTTGGAATCTCCTGTCTATAATAAAGCTACAGTTGACCACTAAACTGATCGTTTAGCATAATTGTGTAGCTATGTGTATGTGTTGCTAAAAACAATATTTAGCACATGAACATTATTGAAATATTTAAGTTACATCTGATCTTCCTTCACTTCATAGTCTTTGTAACTATTGCCACATAAATGGGGGACATGGTGGTTCATTGTTAAAGCGCTCACTTCTGGTACGAGGAAGCCCTGGCTCAATTGAGTTTATAATGGACAACATAGTGTCTGAGGATTTTCTCGTGGTTCTTCCGTTTCCTCCTATATTTTCAATCCAGCAATTCTTTCACAATAATTCACTATCATTAATCATCTGTCTCCTTTAGCTTAAAGGGCATAATCGTGGGACGTTAAACTTGAAATTTAACTTCTTTTCATAGCGCCAAATTAGGACATTTGAAGTGCAATACCACTACTAAAAGTTTGCGCGGGTATGGATATATTCTTATTTTCTTAGTGAGTTACGGGAAAAAATTGCGGACTTTGGTAATCGTTCTTCGAAACACAATTAATTACTGCCGTCTTGTATTGAAGTGTGATTAGTCCGTTGGTTCAAATAAACTGCAAGAAGTCCGTTGAATTTTTCTTCACTCTTAAAACTATATTGTAAGTGTTAATGTGATTGAATGTGTCAGTGTGATTGTGAGTTTGATGTGGCTTATTGTTTTCCCTCAAAAGTTTATCTCCATCTTCCCTTTACGATTTCATTACACTTTATTTAGCGTAGTCTGCTTACAATCAAATGGAATTAAAGTAACATGTAACTTGAATTTGATTGATATCATCGGATATGATTCGGCAAACTACAAAGGAGGCATTTAAAATTGTAATGCTACACATTATTTTTCAAAACATAATTATATAATGAAAACTTAATAGCTACATCCTTTAGAAGAAGAAGAATAGATAATGACAAATTATTTTGCAGGCCATGGTTTGCACAACTAAGCGTAGTCCGAAAAAAAAAAGAAAAAGAGAAAGAAAGAAAGAAAGAAAAAGCTTTATCTTTCGGAGGTGGGTTGGTGAATTGATTCACCTGAAAAACACGTGTATATATGAAAATCTACCTGAGTATTTGAGCATTGTAGTAGTTTATTATTCGCACAACTACGCTATATCGCGCAGTAAGTGATCTAACCGAGATTTTTCACTTCTATTAAGCGAATTACACTTTCACATAGCTTTAAAGTATACTACAAAATATAGTAAAAATTAAAAATATGTTATGATCAAAACAACAACAACAAAAAAGAACTTTCTCTCACTTTGGTTTCAGATAATTAAAGAACAAAACAATGTATGTTTTATGTTTGTATTTGAAATACCATCCGCAATTTTACAATTAAGATAAAACTACTGTAAAACAAAAGACAGTAACAAACTTTCGAGAAAATAGTGGCCTAGAATGAAGGAATTGTTATCAAACAGCTGCCACTTTGTATAAATGCGAATTGTGTAATAGCGAAAATCTTGTGTCTAAATAATCTTATGTAGGATTATCGGTGAAAATAATCTTACAATTGAAGCCGGCGTTACAGAAAATGAATGAAAGCACGGGGATAGAGAAGGATGTCTCTGTGTGGCAAAAATGAAACAATATTATACGTAAGTATTGATTTGGAGGCAAGAAAAAAAAAGCGGGGCAACAATTTAGGAGACTATAAATTAAAATTCAACATCATCACGTAAGACTGAATCGATTTGGACCACAGTTGGAAAAAGGTTAGTACTCTGGCGTCAGAATTTACATATTCATTTTATTGAAGGAAGAAAAGGAAGATTCATGAGGGAGGATCCACGGTTCAAATTCAGTATCAAGGTGCAAAATCGGCTTGACGAATTTGCATACGGTTATACGTTCGAGCTTGAAAGTTTTATACGTATTCAGCTTGGTACACAGAGAACAGAGCGGACAGAGATTAAAATAGAAATGTAGTGTTATTAAACTGAACCAGCTTAAGTGTTTTACCTTTTTTTAAACAGAGTTTGATTTTCAACTCTTAAAAATTTACGAGTATTGAGTTCGGTGCAGGGTGACAAGGTGTGCAATAAATCACTTTTATCTGAAAACCAACATACAGATACCCTCATGTACCCAAATGCTGGACATTACACAAGCACGGAATACAACTACTAGAATTGAAAAATGGAAAATTTTGAACAGGTAATTAACTTATGGTGAACAGATTTTTTAAAAAATAAATAACGTTATCTTTATATACCTTATAGGTGGGGGGTATTGTGTAATCCCATGTGCATTTCTTGTTAAAATTGAACTAACACTTGATTTTTATTCTTTCGGTGATGCTTTGAAATTCTGACATGGTTGTCATTTTTTTCGTTCATCCGAATCCAATATGGCGGCTATCAAAGATGGCCGTCTTCGCGATTGCACAGCGCTGTCTTTAAAAGATTATATCTCCCAAACTAATTGACCAATCTTCATGCAACAAACACCAAATGACATAATTTTTTAGAAAATAATATTTTTTTAACAATTGACAATAATTATTACTTATCAATACAATTAATAACGTGAGAAATAATTTTATTTCAAATTTTGCACATTTTATGATGTGTTTTCTTTATATTTTTTTAAAAAATAACAAGTAAACGGCAAATAATTGAGAACAACGTTAAATACCTTTTAAAAGAGTAATAAATTGTCTTTAAATTGTCATGTATATCATTCAGTTTGGTTAAGAAACAACGAAATTATAACAAATTAATATTTCCTTTTTTTGTTTGATTTTCCCAAATGAATAGAGGAGGCAAAGAGTAATAATATAAGCAAATCTTTCCTGTTGAAATCTTTCCTGTCATTTTGTTGAAATCTTTCCTGTTGGATGTGTTTATATTATGATACGATGAAAGAGGAATTGAAGTAGTCCCAGTCTAACAGGTTGGCTGAATCCAATACGGCTGTCATCAAAATGGCTGCCATAGCGAAAACATTGTTCTCGCTTTCACCCGGTAAGCACCTATTATATTGATCCGTGGGTGATATCTCTGATGAGCGAAAATTGGTACTCTAGTTATTGCTTTTACCGCTGACAACCGAATTCAGAGCGTGCAAGCACATCTAAAAAAATTATCCTCTATTCCTACGTCCTGCTCATGTTTTCTTTTGGTATTAATTCAATCATGTTAAATATTGTAAAAAAAAATTATTTCTTTAACAGACTTTATAATAATAATTTAACATCTTTAATAAAACTTAAGAAGAATACTTAATGAGCGGTGAAAATAGATTGCTCAGACAACACAAACATGTGAAAAACTATTAAACTTGATGAACGCAAACATACATATTTAAATTGTATATTATTATATAATTACGTTTAGCTAAGATAACGCTGAAATAGAAAGTATTTTGGACAGCGTTATACAGCAGCTGTTACGCGCAATATGGTAACATGCATCATCAGGAATAATCACCATTTGTTGTTTTCAAAAAGAAAGAAAAAAAAGTGCGCACGTAGGATATCTCCCTGTTGGTATATGCATCAATATGTTTATTTAAAAAAATACCGCCTATTTACTTGATTCAAAATAACGCTGTCTAATTATAAATATATATATATATATATATATATATATATATATATATATATATATATATATATATTTTAAAACGCACAATACATGAATGCGGAGACTTAGAGTAAAGAATGTTTGTGTTGTGACCTGTAATGAGTTTGAAAAAAAAAAAAAAAAAAGTTAGCGTGTTGAATTGTATAGATGTCGGGGAGATAGGCCGACTGTAGCGCTGTTGTGGCAAACTACAGAACTATATCTATTCGAAATTTACGTCACGAGTTATAAGCTTCAATTGTGAAGCTGAAATCAAACTGGTCGGAACAAAAAATCTGTAATTACGTGTTTAGTGAAAAGTGAAGACATAATTTTGGGTATAAGAGTTATCTTAAAGCAATTGTTAGCGAAACTAAAAAAGCCAAGATTAATGTTGTGGTATGATACCAGTTGAATTGTATTTGGTGAGTATGATTAATAAATTTAATGTATGATTATTGAAATTAGTGGTTAAATAGGTTGTCCATAGATTATATATTATATCCTGATTTTCATGATTGAACTTGTTTTTAATGGAGATTGCTTGTAAAGATCAAATAGTAAAATACTCGAAATATCAACCTTATTAGGAGTTTGATATTATGTCTAAGAAATTTACATTGGATAATTTGTTAAATTACTAGTTTTTCTGGAAATAGTTATACTGTTGTTTATTGTTATAAATTTGAGGGAAATTAATATTAAATTCACATAATTTAGAACATTGATTAATCATTTCTCCTTTTAACCTCTGAATAACATTAGAGTAATCCAAAGGTTGAGATTTTTTCGATTTAGATCTTTATGCTTTTATAAATATTTTCAAAGGTTCAATTGTTCTATGCAATTCTTCCGTAGTTTCTGCCAGATAATTAATTGCGGAGGGGACTATTAATTCCTCCTCGACCGGTGACGTTGCGGTATTGGATCGCCATTACTTAGCGCACGTTACAGACCGTAGTGTTTATCAAAGACACTCTGGATTTTTTTGTTTCGTTTCAAACAATATGAAACTGTTTCATAGTTAAACTAATTCTTCTTCAGAATTACTTCCTTCATAGTCTAACACATGATCTGCTGAATTTTCACACACACCTCCACACTGACACAATTTCGTGCTAGGTACTTTGCGGTTTTTGCAACGGCACGCATTGCACCCAGTTTTACAGACACAGTGAATATTCAACAAAATTGCGTCCGGCGCCGGTGGCTGCACAAACAGAATAGGCTGGAAACGATGTTATTCTTCTGTCCATCCGTAATTTGTTGAGGGTGGAACTTCGGGATGGAGAAGGTGACTGTTTCTCCACACAAGGCACACAAGGCAACTTGTCTTAATCTCAGAGAGAAGATTAAGATAAGTTGTATTGACATACTTATTATAGCATCTTTATCCCGATAAAATGAGCATTGCAAGATATTTGGTAATTCGATGTCAGTCAAATCGTGTGCCGAAGATGTTAACAATCCAGTTTCATGTGGTTCTGATAAAGATTTTCTTCTTTCAGCATTTTAAGTGGTATTTCATGTCATATGCAATTGCGTCCCCGGGTTTGTTCAACAAGGCGAGAAGGCGGACTTCAATTCATCAGAACTATTTTCAACAACGTTCTTAATTTTTTGGCCCATGGACAACGTCTGCACTAAATGAAGTTCACTCTCAGCCTCTTGACAAAATATGCATTTGTTTTCGTCAAATGGAAAGGTAGAAGACCTTGTTGAACTTGGAGCATCCACTGTTGTCTCCGAACTTGCACTATTCACTGTTAATTTCGATGGACGTCCTCTTTTCGCAACCGTAGGCTATGGATCCATGTTTTAAAGCCTCCCCATATCTACGCTACGATTTATCATAGTGTCCTTTGTGAACTAAACTAGAGTAACAGACTTTGGAGAAGAATGCTGCCTTTTCCTGCAGATGCTCACGAGATAACGGTTTAAGAAGAGATGCCACCGCTGAATACTCAAGACCACCAAGTTTGCTTCTGTCCACTGCAATTGTTATTAGCTTTTCTAGTGATTCAAGAGATGGATTTCGAGTTACGTTCCCTCTTTTCTAATGCTGGCACACGATACAGAGATTATAATCAAGTTCTTTCGGATTTGGTGACTCCATCTTGTAAGTTAATTACAGTTTCATTTCTGAAAATACAAGAAAGAACTGGGGAAACACTTTAGAAACGAAGAGTAAGTCACAAGACGACTAAAGGTAACGTAAAGCAAGTGATAAGATACAATACTTACGTTGCAATTGAAATTCGGCAAGTAACCGCACAGTTGCCTCTGCTAACTGTGAGTAGTTCTACTTTTCGCCGCACCTATATTTTGTCCGAGTACTAGAAAGTTCCAAAAACTTCCGTTGAATTCTAATGGAACGTTCTATAACCCCATTGAATTCTAATGGAAAGTTCTAGAACATTCTATAATTTTCAAGAAAGTTCTAAAATGTTTTTGAATTTTCGGGTAAGTTCTAGAATGTTTGGGCAAGTTCTAGAAAGTTCTATAATGTCAGAAAAAGTACAGAAAGTTCTAGAACGTTTAAATAAAATGCCATGGAAGCCTCTAGAGCCTCCTAGAACTTTCCATTAGAATTTATTACGAATATTATATTATTCGGGAACTCTTTAGAAGTTTTGCATAAATGGTGATATACTTGAGGTGCGTTAATAGGGTGTCTGTCAGGGTATAGCATGCGACATATCAAACTACTTCTCTAAGAGTAGATCACGGATTCATAGTTGGTTTTCCTATAGGTCTCGGTCTCCCACTACTCATGTGGAAAAATCAAGTAAAGAAAGGAAATATTAGTTTGTTATAATTTCGTTGTTTCTTAACCAAACTGAAAGATATACATGACAATTTAAAGAAAATTTATTAATCTTTTAAAAAGAACACAACGTTGTGCTCAATAATTTGCCGTTTACTTGTTATTTAAAAATATATATATATATATATAGAAAACACATTATAAAATGTGCAAAATTTGAAATATTTCTCACGTTATTATTTGTATTGATAAGTAATAATTCTTGTCAATTTTTAAGAATTTATTATTTTCTATGTCGTTTGGTGTTTGTTGCATGAAGTTTGGTCAATTAGTTTGGGAGATACAGGCTTTTAAAAACAACGCTATGCATTCGCGAAGGCGGCCATCTTTGATAGCTGCCATATTGAATTTGGATGAACGAAAAAAAAAATGGCAACCGTGTGAGAATTTTAAAGCATCACCGAAAGGACAAAAATCAAGTGTTAGTTCAGTTTTAACAAGAAATGCACACGAATGTGTAATTTCAGACATAGCGCAACCCACTAATACCTATAAACCACATTGTAACATTTTCGCCGCAAAGAGAATCAGAAAAACTCAAAGTAAGCACGAAAAAAATATATGCGAGCCCACGTAGCTTGTTTTATGACACTGCTACCGAGTGCTGAAAATTAGATAGGTAAATTAGGTTCAAGTGAAAGTGGTGTAAATGGGAGAAAAATCAGTATATTGATACCTATTTAGAAACAAAAAATATTAGACAGATTGTAAGACACGGAGGAATCACTAACTATGGAGAAGAGAATGGAAGAATGAAAAATGCCCCAAAGGAAGGCCGTAATTAAAGTATACCGACCAAATAATGCATGAAGTAGGGAAGAAATGGACATACACGATGTTTAGGAAATAAAATATATCTGGTTCAACACAAGAGAGAATGGACAGATGAAACCAATCAAAAGACTGCTGACCCCAGAAGAAGAATTACTACAGAAAACTATAAGCTGTATACATATATTATTTCATTCTCTGCTGATATGAACAGAGATTGCAGACATAAATTTTGTCGCTATGGATGTGATATTTTATATCCGCACAGACCTTTAGCCATCAAAAATCAACATTGTCACCACTTTTTCTTCTACATTACTCCTAGTAATGGACCAGTCTTCGATTTCCGTTTCCAGGATACTAAATGTCTTGATATACTTTTTCTTGTCTCTCTACTTTCAGATCATCTGTTGACTTATGACACTGTTAACAATAAAAAAGAAAGCTTAAATGGAAAGAAAATGTTTTTATCATCGTATTCATGAGCGTGAAGAAACTGAAGTCACGGAGAAATTTTAGAATTTCATTACAAAGAACATTAAGTAACTAATTTTCAAGGAAATTTCAAAAAGTGATTTCCAAATTAAATAAAAGCAACAGTTAGAACTTAAAAAAATAGTCTTTTAAGAGCTGCACGTTACGAGAAATACAAATGTTATTTCTTGAAGAGATCTAAATTAAAAATTACGCTGCTGGAAAACTTTCTGCTAACTACTACTGACAGTGGCGCTAATATTCTGCTGTTATAAAGTTAGGAAGAATAGACCTTTCTATGTTTAAATTATCTTTGTTTAAACCTATTCGTTTATTTTCACAGCAGTTTGAAAAAGTACGTAGTTTTGTGTGAGAAATGAAAATTTCCTGTCAATACTTTCGGACAATGATTTTTTAAAATGATTTTAAAATGTAGTTTAACACTGAAACACTACATCAAGTGACTTCATTTGACTTTCTGGGATGAAGCACCATCCAACAAGACTGCATACAATTGGTTCTCTGAGTTTCAGCATGGTCACAAATTCTCAGTGATGAATTTCGTGAAAGATGTCCATCCATGTCTGTTGCCAGTAATGTTGACGCTGTGAGTGAAAGATCGGCATGTGACACACTGTGAGATTTAGGTATCCTGAGCATTGACAGAAAAGTAACACATACGATTTTGCATGGTCACCTAAATATATGGAGACTTTCAAGCCGAAGGATCCCACACAACTTGATCGTTCAAAAATTGGCTCGCGTAATTGATGTAAATAAATGCTCAAAAACTTCAACCGAGTATAAATCAAATCCGAAGTACCACATCGTTACAGAGGACGAAACTTGCACCTATTCATACAAACCCAAAACTAAAAACCAATCCACTGTTGGAGCGTTTCAGAGTGAGCCAAAAGCAACAAAGGTTGTTCGTTTGGGAAGTGTAGACAGGCAAATGGTTGTCTGTTTTTTGTTTATACCGGATATGTAGCAAACATAGCTTTAGAAAATCAAAGGACTCGTATACACTAAGTCATGATTAGGGGCGGAAGTTCACGACTTAAAAAGAGATACATATATGATCAATACAATGCCCTAAAAACGTGAGAAAATGACCTAAAAATTGTTGAAAATGACGATAAATTAATAACTTAAAAATATTGAATAAACCTACCAAATAATGGGCATCATGTCCGCAATCTATATTATAAAATTGAAAGTGACTATGTTTGTGACTCTTAATCTCTTTAACCGCCCGACCGATCTCGATCAAATTTTCAACGTAGATGCGGTTCTGGCCTGGGAGTGTTTTTAGCTATTTACTTTGACGGTACAACTTAGGGAGGAGAAGGACAGAAAAATTTAATAAATAAAACTTAATAACTCTTGAACCACCCGACCGATCTCGATCAAACTTTCAACATATATAAGGTTCGGGCCTGGGATGTTTTCTTTATTTCACTTTTACAATGCAACGAAGAGGAGGGGGAGGACGAAGATATATACGTCAAAAAGTAAAGATAAAAGTGACTGTCTTTGTGACTTCATCACGTGTATACCACCCGACCGGTCTTAACCAAATTTTCAACATAAATGAGGTTCAGATATGAGGTGGTTTGTTTCTGTATCACTCTAAATGTAGAACTTGAAGGGGGGGGGGGAGATAAATATATAAAAATAAATAAAACGTAGTAACATTTGAACCACCCGACCGATCTCGATCAAACTTTCAACATAGATAAGGTTTGAACCTGGGATGTTTTCTTCATTTCACTTTTACAGTGCAACGAAGGGAGGGGGAGGGGGGAGATATATGTGTAAAAAAAAAAGTAAAAATAAAAATAAAAGTGACTTTATCACGCTTAAACCACCCGACATAGATGAGGTTCGGACCTGGGATGGTATTTATCTATTCACTTTAACGATAGAACTTAGGGGAGGATGGGGAGATATATATATATAAAAATAAATAAAACTTATTAACTCTTGAATCACCGGACCGACCTCGATCAAATTTTCAACATAAATGAAGTTCGAACATGAGATGATTTTTGTCATATCACTTTACGATGTAACTTAGAGGAGGTGAAAGACATTTACAAATGATCGAAAATGACTAATATTAGTGTCAAATCTATAGTTTTTGAGGTCCCTGAGATGAACAGTGACACTTCTGATGCCATTTAAATCCAAATTGAGACCCGCAAAAATTGTGGGAGGGGAGGGGGAGATAGATAGATAGATATAGATACAAACATAATCAAAATTACCAATATCAGTGTCGAATTCATACTTTTCGGGGTCGCTGAGATGAACAATGACACTTCCGATGCCATGATGGCCCGCAACATGGGAAGGAGAGGGGGTATATAAAAATCATCGAAAATGACCAATATCAAGGAGCGCTTTAGTAATAGTAAAAAGTGACTGACTAACGAAACATATTACTATATTTTCTTAATTTAAGCCAGCGAAGCGGGTAATTGATGCTAGTATATAATATATCACAAAAAAATAGCTTCTTTAGTTGAAATATGTAAGTTTTAATTTAAAATCAAACAACCAAATAAAATATCAATTTCAACAATTTAATTAATAAAACAAATACAACAAAATTCAGCATAAAATGCACCGATTTCAAGCATCTCGACATACTAGGTAGTATGGTGTGTTTCCGTGTCTTACGCGTCACTGCTAAGATAAAGAAATAATGCTTCCACGTAAATCGTGTAATTATTGTTTAGAATTAACAAATTATGTATGAAAAATCAGTGTGTGAAAAATCAGGAACACACTCGGAGGGCTACGTGTGTTATACTTAAGCACGATGCCTCTTTCCAGCAAAATATAAACAATCGAAAAAGTAAACTATTTAAATATCAGAAATTATTTTGAAAAATATTATTCACATATACAAATTAATTTTGGAAATTTTTAATGAAAATAAAAATTTCATTTTTCCGCCCACTTTCTTTACATAAGATCATCATAGCAGTACATCACGACTATCTTGACAACCTAAGAACAACGACTAATACCTGTAGCTCAGATTCTCTTTATTTTGCTTGTAAACTGCCATCCTATCTGAAAATATGTTTGCATCGGTGCAAAGTTTCGCGCACATTATCAAAATTACAAGAATAACAAAAAGAATGAAAAAATTACCAAAGCTTGCCAAAAGTGACGTAAAAATCACTGAAACGTAAGAAAAACGACAAAAAAAGACCTAAAATCGAAAACGTTATCTAAAAGTAGAAACTTGGCAAAATATGCACTTTAAAATTATCATTTTTCCTTTCAGAACGAAGCGTAATATTATGTGTATTTGATGGGCATTGTGTCCGCCATGCCAGAAAAAAGATGACAATAGAGTTCCGCCCCCTAGTTATGATCATTCTTCCCCACCACAACGCCAGTTCTCACTCAGTACACCAAACTGTTGATCTTTTTTCCAGTAAAAATAAATGACTTATTCTTTGTCTCAGCTGATTTAACACTCAATGACTTTTTTCGTTCCGACATATGAAAAATAAGATGTGTGGTGAACGATTTGTGTCGCCTCAAGGAGCTGTTGACGCATTTCGAACAGCGGTTTCTGAGGTACTTATTCAAACTGATGTGAAAAATAAACGAATAAGCAATCAAAAGCAATTAAAACATGCCTATTCTTTCGAATTTTATAACAGTGGAACACTAGCGTCACTATTCACTATTAGTAGTAGTTTCCAGGAACTTTTCCAGCAGCCTTCGTGTCGGAAATATATTAGGTGGTCCAAGAATTATACACAGATTAGTAAGAGATCAAATCTAGATAATCACTTCAGACGATATGCTGACCGGCTCGGAAATTCGTTTTACTTTCTTGAAATTCTGATTCTTGAAAAAAAATTTTACACTTTCTAGCTTTCGGCTCTATCCTGGAGCATAGCTGATGAAGGATAGTAATAAGAAAAAAGTAATAAAACTATCAGGGAAGAAAGAAGAAATTGATTGACCAGGTAGAGGAGTACAAAAACACGTTGTCGATTGCTGTCAGTCACGAGTCAGGTGATAATGTAGTACGCTGTGAAACGACGGGCTCTAATTTGTACGATTTCTTGTTAAAGCATGCTCATGTTAATGTTCTTGTAAATACCGTACTATGTACTTTTTATGTTTAACAATTTGAGAAATGGTTATGAAGAATACGATATGGAAATAAATGTTAAAAAGACGAAAGCCAGGACAATTGGAACAAAGCGGTTGGTGTCAAATATAGAAGTATATAAAAGGGGAAAGAAAGAACAGGTGACTTGTTCTCGATATCTGCGTAGTATTATTAGTGATGACATGAAGTGCGAACGTGAAATAAAAGCAAGAATAGGAGTGGTGAAAGAACCATTTAGGGGAAAGAAAAATTATGAATTTTCCGGTTTTTTGAATAAAGATCTGACAAAAAGACTAATAAAATACTTCATGTGGAGTGTTCTATTCTATGGATCATAAACATGGACATTACGCAAAAGCTACGAAGGCTTTCGAAATGTAGTTGTGGGGAAGAATGGAGAGAATTAGCTAAGTCGAACTTAAAACGAACGAGAATATGTTAGAAATAGAGGAGTGGAAAAGAACAATTTTAGGTGTAAATTGGTTGGGGGAATGGCTGATAAGGAACTGAAAGACGTGCAAGAGGGTATGGTGAAAGGAAAGAAAGGGAAGAAGCAAAGGAGGCTATAGTTGATGGACAACATCAAAAGATGAAAATCGTACGTAAGTACAAAAAAGGTTATCTTCTCAAGATTGTGGCGCATGTAATGCTCTCAGTTGAAGCAAATGACCCACCAATAATGGCGGAATACCCATGGTGATATTGCGATGATGAGGATTACTTGCTGATCCAAATTCTTACCTCCTTACGTTCCAGATTTTTTTCAAATAAACAAATTTTCGAAAATAAGTTTTTATTTTTGGCTTCAAACAAAATTCATGAGTCCATTCCATAATATATATATATACAGAGCGTTCAAAAAGTCTCTATACACCTGAATCGTGGCAAGTCAAAGTCGCATTCAAAGTCACATGAAATAAAATTTTATGCGAAGGTTTGCAACACTGCTATATTATCGACTTGCGTGAAGTTCCTTTCTTAGATTCCAGTCGGCAAAGTGGCGTTGAAGTGATTGTTGCATATAGTTAGCGGTCTCTGAAACAATGGTGTTAACTTTGGAACAACGAATATTCCTGATTGAACATGTGTTCCGTGAACAAGGTGAGTACAAACAGATAGTCAAAGATAAGTTTGCAGCTAGGTTTCCGGATACACCTGTTCCGAATCGTCACAGTGTAAGGGCACTGATCGATAAATTTAGAGACATTGGAACGGTAATAGACTATGATCGAAGTGGTAGACCGTCAGTGCTCGATGAAGAAAAAATGCTACACATATCGGATGCACTGCAACGTAGCCCCCATAAACCACTTCGTAAACTTGCCCAGGAAGAAGCAATAAGTGTTGGTACGGCACAAAAGGCGGTTCGTAAGAAACTGCGTCTTATCCCGTATAAGGTGAGAGCGGTGCAGCAGTTACTTCCCCCCGACAGTGTAAAACGAGTGCAGTATTGTGAATGGTTTACACGGTTTGCTATGGACAAGTCTGACGATGTTTTGGATTTTTTTTAAAATTTTTTTTAATACTGATGAGGCCTGGTTTCATTTATCTGGTTACGTCAATGCCCAGAACTCACGTTTGAGGTGTGCAGAAAACCCACATGTCATACATGAAGTTCCTCTGCATGACCAGAAGGTAGGGGGTGTGGATTGCAATATCCAGAAGAAGAATAGTCGGTCCCATATTTTTCAGACAAACAATAGATTCAACTCGTTATTGTGAAATTATTCACCAGTTCATGGGAGAACTAACGGAAGACGAAATTCGTAATGCTTGGATCGCTGAGCATATTCGCAGGTCCAAATCTCGTAGCTTACAACAGTTATCTGAATTAGCATCACATCTCAAAGAAAATAATCGCCTGACACAGGGAGGTTGAGAACGGAAGTTATATTTGTTACGGTGAAAATAGTGTAGATATGGCCAGGCGTTTATAGGACTGTTTTGTTACGGTAGGTGGGTACTAGAAAGAAACAAGTCAGAAAACGCAAAACATCGTGATTTACTTTATGTTCTCAATTCTCACATGGATATCAATTAGGGTAACTAAAATTTATCTTTAGTCGTTCCCCATTTGTATTCGGAAATAAGTGTGCATTATGTTTGTTTTATTTTAAAAAAGAAATCATAGTTGGAAAGGTATGTTACTTTGTGACTATGCTGTATGTGTATATATATAAAACTATATATATAACTAGACAGATAGATAGATTAACGCATTTATTATCGAAGTGATCATATGTATTAGCATTTAAAAAATCCTTTCTAGCACAACGGTATTTACTGTTTTAAATGTTGTGTAAATTATCCAGGAATTTGCAGCAGTGACACTTCCGATGGCGACTTCAATATTATAGAGGATATGGATAAATATCTTCTTCTATGTGATATAAATAAATTAGATTAGTTTCATTAAAGTTTACTGTATTATTACAGTAACAATTGTAACAACTTCCACAGTATATATTACATGCCGAAGAAGATTCATTATATAGTTGATGTCTTGTACACATATGATGAAACATTGTAAATTAACTGTCAGTTTTTAGTAACAAAGTGGTTTATAACATTTAAATTATATATGATAAATGTAAAACAGGTTATCTCATATTGCAAGCATTTGTTTATTAATTTGCTGACAACTGATAAGAAGCAAATCATTATTTAGTCTGGATGTTTTCTTTCAACTCCTAGCATACAGAATGCACTATATGCTTGGTCCCTTACGAATAGTTTTCCATACTACATACGCTGCATGTAAGTAATGACATTGTTAATGTAGTCAATAGTGACATTATTAAAATGTAAATTCCACATTAATGTTATTCCTTCCCTGGACTATACAATGACTTAAAGTCATATTTCCCTATATATAAGAATTTCATTATTTTCATATTTATCTAAATAAGAAATAAAATATTATATTCATTTTAAATTTTAAGTTTATATTTATCTTGCAAAAGGGATAGCTTTCTATTCCCTTATTAGGCAGGGTTACATTTCTCGATTAGCAATACTAAAAGATCAATTTCATTTGTGCAAATTAATTCAGCAATAATATATTATTAGCCCTAGTCACGAAGTCAACATATTAGCATATAATAATAATAATAATAATAATAATAATAATAATAATAATAATACAATCATACTAACCTAATCTAACCCTACCTACTCTAACCTAGCTAACTTAATACTATGATTGATGCACTTATGTGTACGGATAGCAATAAGATAATTAAATCAACATATATTTAGGGATCAACACATAGGCATCATCCAGATCGAGTACAAGATAGCAAATGAGAGATTATTCTTATTTTCAATCTTGTTTTCATTTAATAGGTTCTATAAGTGATTATTATTATCATTAGCTTCTAATTACGACTGCCTAAAATTTGCCTTTAGTAATTGCACAAGCGCTATTAGTATTCAGTAGCTAACGCAGACTAATTATATCTTAATAAATAGTTTTAGATGTTATTACATTGTTTAGAATTTCACTGTAAATTCGCATCATTATTCTGCAATAAAAAATCAGTTTGGGAACTAATTCTAACCGAACTATTTGAATAATCAAAAGAAATAATACGCCACATCAGGTTAACTATAATTTTCAATAACATAGCTAGACCTAACAGAAGCAAAACAAGACACCCCCCCCCCCTATACCTCACAGCTTGTCTGTGTTTGTGTGACAGGACGAAGACAAATTACTTATTCATAATAATAATTCATGAGTACATCAATTTATTCCAAAAAGCTATACTGAAAGTCAAATATTAGAAAAGGCATCTAATTTAGTTCATTGCAGAATAATGATCGATCAGATGGAGCAGGATTGACTATCAGATGTCTCCCTTACGATGTTCGTGTTTAGATGATAATTATTTGTAGTGTTAATCCTGTTACCTGTGATTTTATTACGCCTATCTGTAACACAATATATATAGTTTCTGTCACTACTTTTTACCAATTTACAATTTTATTGTAGCTTCTTCTGCTCCAATTTCGACTATTTTCCTCATTCTTAATCGCAGAATACGACTTTCTTACCAAACTTCACTTCGTACAATATCGTAGAACATCGCGTCCTCTCAGAAGGAGACTAATATTTGCCTCTATAAACATGAATTTCGAAGTAAATTAATTCCATTAATTTTGATATTTAAATTCTTTTCTCATTAAAAGAAAATTACCCTTTATATTCATTTCTAGTTACACTATCCTCATTTTGTAAAATTAATCATTCTTTCCACTCACGTAGTCCATCCTGTTATCTGATTACAAACAAAACTTGTTATCGTATTATGAACAACAAGAAAACGGAGGGCAAGTTTTAAAAAAAATCCTGTTACAAAATACTACGAAACGGATTCAGGTCACATTTGTAATTCTTCCAAAATATAATAAAGAATTTATTATGCACGTTATTTCTTATAATCCCTGTTTTACGGTCGTGAGAGACTACAATTTTGACATACTGAACATATCAAGTTTAGGCCTAATATGTATTCTTTGTTTACATCAGTTACCTTCGATTGCCATCATACTATACAATGTTCTATAGTGTTCTTCTTCGGTTCTCCAAAAACGTAATATTAGTAATAATTACTGGTGTTTATATCAAATATAGTAGAAATATGCATGCGTATGGCATATAACCCTTCACAATTATAGCAAGATTTTATGACCATGCAATGAGTATTTAAATAAATTGTTGCCTTATTAAGCACTACTCCACACATACGAAATTACAATATGAACTCACACGAAACCGAATACATTACAGATATGTACCCTTGTACATATATTCCATATTTCAACGAATAGTATTCAAAAGTAAACGCAAACTAAAATCAACAACAATACATAGATTTTTTAATAATTAATGAGTGTAATGATACGATTAGCGGGAAGCACGATCGTAACAGTATATTTGGCTAATTGAGGTTTCCATGCTGATTCTTATCAGTACCGTGTCGTATGGGGGAGGGGGCGAGCGGGCCGACGGCCCCGGGCGCTGAAGTAAAGGGCCGAAAAATTCGGGAGAGAAAAGAGAAAAAAAAGAGGAAAAATTACTTTAAATATATGTATGTTGGCGCCGTTGATACTCTAGCCCCGGGAGCTGATTTTCACGGCATGGTACTGATCCTTATAGATCACAAAGAAAAAGAGGTATACGTCTTTTCACTAGGATTTTTCGATTTTGGATCGCCATAGTTTGGAAGTCTATGGTAGTTTCAGTAAGTTCTAGTTTTGACAACAATATAAACAGTAAACAATTAAGGAAACAATGAAGTAGTGTAGTTTGATTTATGAAATCTTAATTTTTCTTAAACTACTAACCGTATTTCTTGCACTGTAGCTTTTCAACACATTAATCATCTGAATATACATAGTTATGTGGGAGGCTATATATAAAGTGCTGTGGAATTTACAGAGTAAATATAAAGTATTTAACTTATTGAACAGAGTCCAGTCGAGATTCAACACGCATCCTCTTCATCCAACATAGTGTGAGTTAAATATAGTTCACATGTCATTCAGTATGTTAAGATTGTGTCGTAGTTTTCATTTATTATTATTATTATTCATTCTATACATGTATTGCGATATCTATAAACCATCATGAAAGACAGAAACTGAAATTAATCTTGATTTATATTCGAATGCTTACCAAATACATAATACCATTGTGTGTTAAGCGTACACAATTTATTTTAGTTTGGTACTTTAAAAAAAAATACATGGAATCAATTTTTATTAGAATATACGATGAGTGTCAGCAAACTTACACACCACTATAGTTTTTATAATCATGCATATGATTACTAAATAAACAAAAGTGCCAATTTAGGAAACAGCATACATTCAGAAGCAGCAAACACATACAAACACATAGAAACGATATTGTAACCTACATATCACAGTATAGTAGCTGACGGAAAGAAATCTTAGATCCATTTCAAAGAAATACAAGTGAAAACATTAAATAAGAATAAAATCAAATTTGAAATCAATTGTTATTTTGCGAATTCATGTATATTATTTTAGAAAACCAGAAGTGAAAAGTGGGCTACAGAAACTATAACATGTTTACAGTACATTAAACCTTACCTGACACTAGAACAGGTGAATTTGAAACCCAAATTAAAAAGAAAACAAATCGAAGGAATGAGAAGATAACTTACAGCACAGCATTGTGAACAATACGAGGACTGCCTTTGTTTCATGCACGTTATATATGTAAGATTACTGACACGCAACTTTATTACATAAATGAGCCGCCAATCGTTATTTAGAAAATGTTAAGAAAATATATTTATAAAACATGCTTAAAGAAGAGTGGATCTCAAGTACTCATCTTCCGTAGGTCTTAAGAAAGATAAAAGTTACAGACATAGCTGCAGTATTCAGTATTTGTTGCACTGTGATGCAAAGTAAAAATACAATTAATTGAAAGAGAATCGAATGCAAGCAACTGCATATATTACTTAAATGCTTACCATATTTTAGAGAACCTCTACTATTTCCTACGGTATTAAATAGATCTGAGGTAGTGAGGTAGTAATAGTGACAGGTGAAATATGACTTGAACAATAATGATGCATATCTGAAAGGTCCAGGCATTTCAGCATTATCATTAACCTAAAATATCGTACTAAAACATATAGACATCAAGCTTCACCCTCGTTCTCATATTACACTTCCACGTAAAGATTAAGGAAGATGCAGCGTTGGTCAGAAATCCATAACACGAATTGTGTATTCAGTTTAACTACAAACACACAACTATGGAATATTTTGCCATATTTTCCAGTGCAAATAATAAGATCTTCCCTACTCTATTGTTTGACGTATATTCCGATCGACTGCAAAATTTATCGACATTTAGTCGCTAGAGCCCGAGAAGGTACCTGCTCAAAATCTTATGTTATGAACTTAACTGAAATGCATAATTAATTTTCTTCCATTGGTTCTTAACTTTCTTGAGCTCTTTGTCTTCACCTATTTATATTAGCGATCTCTCTGACTAAATTCACGCTGTATTTACCGTGTACACTAGAATATTCTTGTATTCAAATTAATGACTAAATGATTAATAATGAAAGTAGTTGCACGTTTTTATCATGATCGTTAATATTTTAAGCCTGTTGCTTATAGTTTTGTAAAATATCTTGAATTTCACTATAAGTTCGCACACTAAAAATAGTATTCCAATTCAAATAATAACTTAAGGAATTTGTAATAAGAACGTTCTATTTTAGCAAAAGTTCTGTTCCACAAACGAATCATACTATTTAGATGGAACATGAACATTTGTTGCATGGATTGACATAACTTAATAATAATAATAATATTGGAATGATGATGTCCATTTATTCTGTAGATTTCATTAATCAGTTATCACTTGTACCTCGAAACAACGTGCCCTCTCTGTTAGTCCAGTGTTTAGTGCGCACCCTCTTTGAAGAACGGTGTCCCGGGTTCTATTCCCTGTGCACGAGAGCATTCAATGCATTACGACGGTTTGGAATCTACTTTAAATTCAGGTACACGTCTGATCTAGCCTTCATACTGAAAAGGAGCGCTATATACTGTAAAATTAGTTTTTGCTAAATATATCTATATGTATGAACTAAATTTTCGCTCCATATTTTTTCCCAACGTCACGTTTGATCTTGCTACCAAATTATTGACATACAAAACCTACTGCATAATATGAAATAAACTAACAGCAAAATTGCGTTACACAATGATGTCAGTTATCTATATGGCTATTATTTTGTGTTACGTGAAGTTATTAACTTTGGTAATATGTTGTATGCAACGAAAGTGACATTAATGCTAAGCTAAGCTGTGTGCTTTTAACATACGTTTTGCAAAGCTATTTGAAAATTACAAATAATATAACAAACTATTTAATATTTACGAAACTAGGAATGGAGTTCATTTTCAACATATGTAAATTTATATAATATATGGATTGTATTATCTACTTAACGTTTGTTTTATTAAGAAACAGGAAATAAAAACTGAGCCTTATGAAGCCTTACCTTAATATCCTCTAAGAAAATTAGTTTCATGTGAATGGTGTTCATTCTAGATTTGGAACTACAACTAAGTTAAATAAAAGTAAAGTCTGACCAAAGCAATCATTTATTATTACTAACCTGTGTGAAGTTTTGGAAATATAGCATTGTTTTCAATCATATTATCAGATGAGATTTTATTTCTATTTAAGCTTCATATGTAGTGATGTTTCGTCTACATCCTGTAAACATTTTCGTGTATCACAGAAAATCCTTAAAAAGCCCTACATAGTAGTGCATGGACATGCTTATCGACAAATTGAGCGAGCGGTCGCAGGTTTGATTCCCGGTGGGGGCACTCGGTCGAAAAAGTGTAAAAAGCTTTTTCAAGCCAACCATCTTGAATGAGGTTTTGCTGGGTTTTCCTCATTCACACCAGACAAATGCCGGGATGGTACCTAACATATAGGTCCTAGACCGCTTCTTCCTTCCCTTTCCCCGGATAGTATGCTCGCTGAGGGACGTCATCCCTCAAACGTGACGGGCTAACATGGCCATAGATACCGAAAGTCCAGAAATCTAAATCCTCTAAATTCCCCTCGACAAATTGAATGAAAAACCTAATTTCCGGATGAATTATTACGACTTACAGACGAATGTAAATGTATTGTCAATTACTGAATACCATTTCTAATCCAAATTACGCTAGGCGTTATGTTTTGAACTTTTGATTTTAATATTATGTATGAGCATTTCTATACATTGTACAATCTGAAAGAAATTCGCACTACAAAAGGTATCTGTAGAGACTGTATTGATCTCAGTTTGAAGGTTTCAGGTCAATGGTCACTCTAAAGCAGTTATTTCCAATTAGATTCTTTGTATTAATCGGATTCTCAGTAGACTCCTCAGACAGAGCAAAAGCAAGGCAGCAAAGCTAGAGTTGATACAAGACAATAGTGACAGGCAAACAAGGGATAGTCAATGGTTTTGCAGATGTACTGCTCGCGAATTCATGACTAATCATACGCTACAAATGTTATTTTATTATATTTTACCTACCTCGGTCCTTCCCTTATTTTGCTTGACCTGGTCTCTTTCTCCTACCTTTCAACGTACAAGTCAGTTCCTACGTCATACGCTCCGGAGTTAGAAATTACTGCTGTGGAGGGTAGACTCTGCTTGCAGTTTGAAGTTTGTCGGACAACACAATAAATTTAATAAATCAACTGATAGAACGGATATCAGTTTATGAAACAATAACCTTCAACGCAAGTTAAGCACCTGTACAGCATTATCCGTTCACCCACACAGTTTCGATTACTGCTTGTCATCATCATTATTGCATAATAATTAAGTAATATTCAGCATTGATTCATCGACTCATATAAATTTTCAGTTCTTAGAAGAAGAAAAAACTATTAAACTTCCTTGACAAAAATAACTGAAATTTTACTCTAATAAATTATTTGAAAGGTTAGTGAAATTTCGTGTCACAATTGTTTCGACTTTTTAATGTCTTTGGTTAAATAATTCATGGATGAAAGACTTACTATTTTAATTCTACTCTCATAACCTATACTGCTTACCGAAGCTCAAATTATTGAAATAAGAACGTGAGATATTATCATACTTCCTGTTGCAAAAGCTCTGAACTTCAGTGTTCGTTATCTGATGGTATTAGAAAACTTTTCTTGTATTCATTTTTTTTTCACCGTAGAAAACTTCTTTTTCTAAGCCTTTTTGCCAGTTAGCTGGGGTCGGATTTTCGGATCGCTGTTCTCCATCTGTTTCTATCGTATGTCATATCATCCACCTGTTTCTGTCTTGTGCAATGACGTAACAATTGGGGAGAAAACGGGGCTTGTGCCCCGGACCTCCTGATTCGGGGGCGCAAAACTGAGCAAATATTTATTTTCCCTATAAGGCAAGGAAAGGAGGTTTAGCAAACTAAAGATCAAAGAAAAATTACCTCAGAAACTTAACAGGACAACAACGACTCTCGAATCTTAGGATCATATCCACAGAGCATAAGTTAGCTTCAAAGCTATCTTTTGACGACATTGTAGAAACTTTTGCAGCCAAAGTTAAATTTTAGTTCCAGCTTTTTGTGTTTTCATTTAATTTGCAACATTTAAGAGATTTGTAAAATATCCGAGTATAATATTCGAGACAACAGCTTGACTGATGTAATAATTAAATATTCTATTCTAAACAGACTGTTGATTCATTCTACGCATATGCACATACCGATATAATTCCAAAAACATTGTCATTTGCAGTTATTATGATAAGATTATAAGAATATATCAAGCATGCTATTCTTAGATTATTTGACCATCAAATACTAATTAGTTTGGTGTTTTATCTTGCACTAAAAATTACATTATGTACTGCAATTTTTAAATCAAGTTTTATCACTTGAAAGAAAGATGGAATGCGAGAATTTCTGTGTGATACGAATATCACGTGTAGTCGGGGAGCGTTTTAGTTTTAATGGTCAGACGGGGGCTAGTGCTTGCCCCGGGCGACAACTAGCCTAGTTGAGTCGCGGATCTTGTGTGTAATATGGTGCAGTGTGGTATCACAGCGGATATTTTTTCATCGTAGAACGAAAGTTATAAATAAACTACACTGTTGTCTATAAAATCGAATCTTCAATCCCTGCGATTTAAAAGAACTTTTTTCCCTGTTCCTTCATAAATGAAAGTAAAGTTTCATTAGCCAACCAAAGAACATAATACTACCTTGCACTATTGCTCGCTTTGCATGTCCCTCCAGCTTCACTCCGCCCAAGTTTATTATGCAATGATACCGTTTTTATTGCACATTGGTCCCGCGCCACAATAAATGTAAAGGCACCCACAAAGCTCACTTGCTACAACCATCACTTCCGACCTGCTAGTGGGGAAATAGAACGTGATCATGTAACCCTGTGCAACGGCACAATATTAAGTTGTATCTATAATTTTAACACTACACATTAATAACAAAAAGAACCATGCAACACTGTTCACTTCACTGCGCTAATGTATGGGACACTTAAGGGAATTCTTCAAAATTCTTAAAAGGCTTAATCCATAGAGTCTTCTAAGTTGGATGACGTATAAAAATTTTCAAAGTTCACTCGGAAACACAATTAAATCGCAAGAGCCATTTTTAAACGGTTTTCGGAACTTACTTCAAGTCTTTTAATGTCCTTTTCTCTCTCTTGTTTTTTCATTAACGTGACTATTATTATAAACACATGAATATACACTAATAGTTTCCATTCACATTATTTCTTACACAACATATCATGTATTATTTATTACTATTTAATATTATTCAATATTGTTTAGTATTATGTAGCATTAATTAGTATGCACTAACTCAAATATTTAAAATAATCATAAATGCATTACAAAATATTTAACACTATTACATAACACAATGACTTATACATACTAATACATTATACAACACAACATTTAACTCAATTGTAAATTGTTTTTAAAAATATCCGTAATACAATGGATAATTACTTTCAAATATTTTCACGGAAACACGTACGAAATTATTTCTATGCACTATTTAAAACAATAAAGTTTGCATAACTACATGTATATATTTCACTATTTCGTAACTAAATTAAATTTCTATTAATGAAACAATATCATATTTCAAAATATTCACAATTATATTTAATCGACATGAAAAATCAATAACGTAGTACTAATACTAGACAAGAATATCACATACAAATCAAATTCAAATAAAAAGACATGTAAACATTTCAAAACATTAGTTGCAATATCAAAAATTTTACTTACATCTACAATAACACTAATTAATCATGACACTCTGCTTTTATTACATTCTGGTTAGAGATTAACCAGGGATGGACCGAGCAATGGATGGTTTGTCAGACTATTACACTATTAAAGTGTCTGCCCCCTAAATTTAGAAGACACCAGCACATTATTATAGTTAACTGTTTCCCAACCCCAAGATGAGGGGAAGGACAGAGTAAAAGGTTATAATTTAAAAGAATAAAGAAAGAAATAATACAAAAATTGCCTACTCCGGGATTTAAATAAATATAATGTTACCCAAAAGTGGGAGGGAACCTCATCTCATGCCTTGACAAGCCACTTGGCGTTAGTAGGCGTCCGTGACCCACTATATAACTTCCGGACGGCCGAAGCCTTTTATCAAAGAAGGAAATATATGCCAACACGATATATGGACATAACAAATTTTGTCTTCATTCAAACCATATTGTACGTTTAGGATTTACAATATGGTTTGGTGTAAACAACAAAGCATAGTTGGAACAATCAAGTTTGTCTGTTAAATATTCAGATATCACACTCAATCAATCTTTTCAGTAACTTTTTAGTATTTTCGTTTCGATTCTTACTAGGCCTGAGTACAGATTAATCTATTTTTATCATATCGCTAAAGTTCACATGAACAGTAGTTTCCGGTTCACACGAATCTACATTTAAACAATCTGGAGTTATGGATTCTAATTCTTTTTCATGTACATGTTTTTTGGCAAATTCTAACCAAAGTTGTCTAGGTTTTTGAATTGGTTTCCAAACTTTCATATGGCCTATTGAATGAGTTCCTAATGATTCACTAGTAAGCGGGTCTATCAATTCAAATACTTTATCTGTAAGTTTTTGTTTACAAAGTAAAGGTTCCTTGTACAAATGAAAAAAACTTGCTAATTTTCTTATCTACAGCTGAACTAAGATGACTTTGAAGCAAAAAAAAAAAAAAAAAAAAAAAATCAAATTATTTTCTTTTATGACATGTTTACCTTCTTGTGTTTTATTGTATTTTTCATTTCTTTTCCTAATTTTCTCTTTTCCACGAAAATCGGTCATTATAAGTCTATTTTCCCAATTTAGAGGTTCATGATCATCGTACTCATCATTTATAACAATTCCAAAATGCCGAAATACAGAATATTGCGGTTTCACATTAAGATGAAGACTTGCTGGACTTACTCCTAAACTACTACATACGGAAGAGCTTAGTAAAATAACAATTTGGGGAATATACTTCTCACACGTTACATGGTTATCATTAAACAACAATTTAAACAAACGATTGATTTCTCTACGGATTCTATCCACTACAGAAGTTTTTGGATGATACGGACTAACATAATGGATTTTAATTCCATATTCTTTCATATTTTCTTTGAATTTACTAGAAACGAAACAACTACCATTATCTACTAATACAGGCAACGAAATTCCCAAAAGTGGAAAATAATATTGTTCTAAGCATTTTAAAACACATCTTGCAGTTGCCATTCTCATAGGAAACATTACATAATATCTACTAAAAACATCTAACACTGACAAAGTAATTTTGCGTTATAAAATTGATTTTTTTTTAAGAACGACCAAAATCATTGCAGTTGTCTAAATTCTAAAAGTGTTCATAGTCGGCTTAACAAAGTCTTATTTTTATCCGACTCCTACTTTAAATTTTTTCAGCACAGAGGCAATTTTGAATGGTTTCATTAACCAGAAAGCGGCAAGCGTAAAATCACAGGTGTTGAAGTGGTTTCTGCTCATTGCATTTTCTTCGAAAAACATTTCAATGCCTATTCTTGGTTTCTCGATATCATCGATTGCAATATTGCACACGAAATTATTTGCTTTCTAAATTTTGAGCTAAAACGATTCCCTTTTAATGCACTAACAATAAATTTTGCCTTAGAAAATTGATTCACTAATTTTTGATTTATACCACAATCTTAACAATTTTTTTTCTTTTTTGTGAACTTTTGCAGCACAAAATTTTCTTTTGAAGATCACATCGCGCTCTGTTTGTACTTTTCAGATAAAATTGGTTTTTCACTTTTGCCGTATATCTTGACTTTTTTTTTTTTTTTAAATTTATTTATTTCATTGCGATTCACTGACCATTTAGCACTGGTTGGCTTGATTGATCTACATTTTGGTTTCATTTCATTTTTACCTTTCACCTTTTTATTTGTGTATGGTTTACTCACATGGCGTTTGAAGATTTTACGATTACATTTATGATTACTTTTATTATTTACTTTTGATATGTAACTAGCACCTATTGTTCTTTTTGGCTTGGATTTACCATTTTCTGTTGAGGAACTTTTATTGAACAAGGTTTCTTTAAGCATACTGAAACAACGTTTCACTCACAAGTACTTATATTTACATTGCGTTCGTGGTGCTTAGTACTTTTTGAAGAAATTTTACGAATAGCTTTTAGAATTTTATAAAATGAATGCATAATACGGTACATCTTTTTCACCTTTAGCTTCAACTTGTATAATTTTTGCTTATTCCCGCGACTTTTTTTATTTTTTTATTTTATTTTATTACGAGATCGCAAATGAGCATATTTCGTAACAACTTTGCCAAAAGTACTTTTTAGTTGACTGTAACTTTGTTGAAAAATTTCTGTTTGTTCATGCCATGGAACTTGATTACCATTATTTTCACTAGGCCTATCTAATTTTGAACTAGTTTCACTCTTTTCTGAATTTATGACTTGCATGCAAGTGAAGGTGCAAAACGTTATACGGTTTACATGTTTAATTTGCACCTCATTTACAATTAACTCGCAGCTTATACCATTATATTGCCTACTGTTAACCTGAACTATTACCACGTTTACAAAGCACACACAAGTATTGCTAACGGGGATGCAATTTAATTCATTGGCCAATGACGTGCTTAGAAAGCATTCTTTCTCTAACGAAAACAGTACCCTACTAGTGCATATCGGCTCATATTAACCTTTACTCACGTTACAATGCATAATTACATTGCTATACTTTTTCATGAATCTGCGCATGTAGAACCTACTAATACATTTCACCCCATTATGCAACAAGCACCTAGCAATTAAAACATTTGTTTGCCGGTGAACATTGGAAATAATATTACCTACATTTGCGCAACGGCTAAGCAATTAACATTTTTATGAATAGCTGGTATGCACTGACTACTTTATTGTTGAGTTATGCAAGTGCTACTAACAACTACATCATTTACAGGTAACACTATAATACTTTCAGCTACTTTTGAGATTTTATTAGTGGCATTTAATTTTTTATTCAATTTTGCACAATATTTTTCAAAACTTTCTTCGCATGAACGTCTTACCTTACCTACCTCAATTTGTAACTTTTCCTCAAAGACAGAACGTAAATTCTCTAATTCTTCTGTGACTTTCTTATTAATGAAAGTGAAACCTACCTCATTTCCTTCCGTATTTCTATCTAGCCTATCGTGTAATTCCGCGTTAGATTTTTTAAAATTCTCTTTCAAATCCGCATTGGATTTTTCACATTTTTCTTTCAAATCCGCATTGGACTTTTCAAATATTTCTTTCAAATCTGAATTGGATTTTTCAAATTTTTCTTTCAAGTCTGTGTTCGATTTTTCAAACTTTTCATCTACATTCACTGACAAGTCTTTAACTGCCTAAAGCAATCTTTGTAATTTTAAATTTTTACTTTCGGACGTGTTGACAATCTAAATACACGCAATAATGAAAAAATAACACTAATAATTAAAATACCGTTAGTGCATACTAAATCAACTCAATATTTACACCACACAAAGTCACACGCAAACACAATCATATATGTAACAAAATGTTACATCGGTCCCGTCAACGGGCATTCTGTAGCGGTTGGTCCCTGTAAGGGGATTCCATTCTGTAGCAGCCTGTGGTTTATTCCTCGTTGGATACATTCCGCTACTTTCAATATTAAAATGCATGCTGGTGGATGAGTGATTGTATTGTGCTTCCGTACCGGTTTTTATATTAGCTTTACTGGTTAAGGAAAGTAACGTTTCATTAGCCAACCAAAGAACATAATACTACCTTGCACTATTGTTCGCTTTGCATGTCCCGCCCCCAGCTTCACTCCGCCCGAGTCCATTATGCAATGATACCGTTTTTATTGCACCTTGGTCCCGCGCCACAATAAACCTAAAGGCACCCACAAAGCTCACCTGCCACAACCATCACTTCCGACCTGCTAGTGGGGAAATAGAACGTGATCGTGTAACCCTGCGCAACGGCACAATATTAAGTTGTATCTATAATTTTAACACTACACACTAAATTATATGTTTATACTTACTTCTTGGTCACATGCACATTTAAAAAATACCATTTTCATGCTTTTAAAAATTCACTAAAACACAAAGAAATCATGCATAATTAGGTATTTATATATATTCACTAAATTATGATACACTTTCGTTACAATTATTTAATCAATCTTATGAATTTACGTTTATTAGAGGTCCTTCCTACGGGAGCGCGGTTGTCACGTTTGCGTATTGTTCATGCAGGGAAAAACCCTTTGTTCTTTGTACTTATCTAATTAAGTGGTTTATGTCCATCCTATTTTCTTAAGTAAGATGACACATCACTTCAGGCGAACACCATTGTATTTGATGAGTTTCCAATTTTCCACTTCATTGATTTTGAGTTATTTAAGTTAACTCTTTAGGAATCTTTGAAGCACCAACAATTTTGACGCTACGAACTACATCCTTTACTTCTTTCACCGTCGTCCATCACCGACTGAATTCACTGTTGCCAATCACTTTCCACCAGGGTGCTCCCAACCACCCACGCAACGCAATGGATAACGTAATAGTTAAAATTAGCCATCAATCACTGTGGTTGAGAATGCATAGGGAGGAATTTTACTCTTTGGGTTACATTCCATAACCATATTTAAAGAAGCGAAAGGATTTTCTGCGTCGCAAAGGCGCACACATACATGTACATTTTGATCTGTTTGCGAAGATAAATATCTCAGAGCTGCCTTTATAAGAGATTCACTTGAAAAGTTTTTTTTTTTTTTTTCACTAATATTAAATGAGTTATACATTAGCGCTATAACACTCCGCAGGAAAAAAACCTGCAACATGAGCATGTAAGCTTATTGTGAAACGACGAAGTCTTTTGCTCCAAAATAAGTGTGCAGGGAAGGATGGCGAGGTTTCTCCTGGCGTGATTCATGCCACTTAGACGTTCTGTTAATTCCCTGCGCAGATAAGCGTAGTTTCACAGTAAATTTACACGCTCACGTTGCAGGTTTTTTTGCTGCGGACTGTACAATTTGTTAAGAAATAGTTGTTGTATCAGTTTTGAATAATAATAATAATAATAATAATAATAATAATAATAATAATAATAATAATAATAATAATAATAATAATAATAATAAACAAAATACATTTTTATTAAAATTAAAAGAAATGAAAATGTTCAGTTTAACGTCCCATGATTGTACCCATTAGGCCTGGGAGACGGATGATTAAGGCAAGTGAATGACGATAGAAGAACTGGTGGAATATGGGAGAAAACAGGAGTACCCTGAGAAAACCCTTGGACACGAAGTTGTCTACCACAAATGTACTTGGCCGAGTATCGAACCAGGGATCCCACGCACCAGAAATAAACGCTCTACCACTGAGCGACCGTGCCCCACCCCCCACATTCTTATTTAGGAGCAATCAGTATTGCGTAATGTAATTTGGATTATGGTTTGTGAGAATGAAAATGTGTGCGCCCCACCCTTACACACACTACCTCTGCCTAGGAAATTTGGTACTGACAAAGTAAGTTTAAAAGATAGTTCTGTCTACGTAAGATGACGTCTTGCATATTATTTGAACCCTTTTCATGCTGTGGCCTGTGTTCTGTACGTGTCCTGTTAATCCCGACACACCTGACCTTTCGTGTTTCTTACATGCTCCTTTGCCTTAATTGATACAATTTTCTTTTGTCATTCTATTGTAGCATTGCTCGCAAGTACATTTAATTTCCTAAACACTTGGAGACGAGAGCGGATCACAAAAGTAACTCGTAAAACCAAATAATATTTTTTCACGATTGTTTGTCTTTTTAAGAGTTTTAAATCCCCGTCCACATTGCTAAAGAAGTCCAAGTTTCTCTCCTAACCTTCGGTACTTGTTGATTCCTTTGCGTTTAGGAAACACCTACGTTCTACGTTACAATAAAATAAATTAATTAATTAATTACATACATACATACATATACACATACATACATACATTACATTACATAGATAGGTACATATACATCAATATTATCTAATACCATAAGATAACGGATACTGAAGTTCAAAGATCTTACAACGGGCAATAATATCTCACGTTATTTTATTTCGACAATTTGACCCCGGTAAGCTTTTTAGATTATGGTCGTAGAATGAAAATATCAAATCCCTCAGTCATGATATTTAACTAAAGACATGAAAAAGACGAAACAATTGTGACACGGAATTTCAACAGCCTTTCAAGTGATTGATTCGAGTAAAATTTCAGTTTTTTCCTTCTGAGTAAGTTTAATAGTGGCTTTCTTTTTTTTTCCGTAAAGATTGAAATCCTAATTAAGTTATCATGCACATGATAATGGTGGCAAGCAATCATCGAAGCTCTACCAATAAATTGATAATACAGATGTTTAACTGAAATTGAAGGTTAATATTTTATTAACACGACGAATGTACGTGCGTGCTCGAATTCGTTATGTTTAGATCAGAATCTGAGTCTGCATCTGCATACCAATACGACGGAAGCGAATGCCTATTGTGCAACTAACTGACATCGAGCGCGGACCTATAATGGAGCAAGAGAATCTGAGTGATCATTTCGCAAAACTGTCACACGTGTAGATCATAGAGTGTTACAGGGCAATCCATGGAATACACGATGGCAAACAGAAATTTCCACACAGCAGACGCCACAAAGAGTCCTTGGACAAAAGGATCATAGTTAGGATAGTCGCCCATGTGAATATATGAACACTAACCGTTTGACTGTTTGAGGTAGATCTACTTCTTATGTTCGTCTCGCACGATTATCATCATACCTGTTCATCATGGAGAACATCTTCGGTAGTGTCAGTAGAGACTACAAACGGCGAAACGAATAAGAGCAATGGTATTCAGCGATGAATGTCTTTCTGTCTCGAACACAGTGATCGCCGTGTAAATGTCCTTAGCCTTCCAGGTAACTGAGAAATTACAAACATGCTGGCGCTCACCATACAGGATTGTGGAATGGGAAGCAGTAAATTATTCACCCATCCAACTGTGGTCTTCATTTAGGGGAGTATAACTATTGTGTGGTATATCGTTAATCCTGTCCTCCGACCTCATCTCAACACCATGCGGGAGCCCGTTTTCCAACAGGGTAAAGCGCAACCCAAAATGCTCTATTCATATATGCTTTGTACTCTATCCTGTTAAGTCTTCCGAATTAAGCCCTGTCGAGCATATTCTCGAAACGGCAGGACGACTACTGACAGCGAGTCGGGGTATCCCAGGATCTAGCGAATGTAGGATTCCATACTCTGATATTCACAATCTTTACACGTGCGCTATCTGCCTAAGCAGTTGCTTATGTTTATGCTTGAAGTGGTTACGCATGCTATTAAGTCAGTACTGTATGGCTTTTGAACACCCTAGAGATCATGTTCGGGATGTCACATAAGTGCCATCTTGGGAAACTACTACCTTTGTCCTTTATCCTCATCACCTTTCCCTCTACAAACATCAAGCTCGATCCACGAGTTACCAGTAGGTGCTGTTAAATGAATTTTAACGAGTATACGCAAATATATTACATATCGTGGTGCCATGTACGGGAGCCCTAGGAAAAAACAAGTCTTAGTAAAATTTTATCAAAAATGTCCGTTTGAGGGCTACAAGATTCTAGAAACATGTTTGATGTAATCTATACGCTGTAAAAGAATCCAGCTCAAAAGTTCGAAATTTACCAAAAGCCAGTCACGGAATTTCTTAGAATTTTTGCATTCTCTACAAAAATATGAGCATTTTCATAGAATTGCATATTTTATAAACTGAAGTTGTGGTATGGTGAAGTACTTCTAAATAGAAATAACTACACATTTTTCTCGGTTAGATAATTTTTAAAAATAATTTCGTCTCTTTACTGCAACGTCTTTTCATTTTCGTGCTACACAGATTGTTGCTTTTATCGCAAAGAGACTAGTCACGTAAGTGGAGGTTCCATAATACCAGAGCTATATAATAAACTCCCTGAATCGGATCTAACACAAATGCGGAATTTCAGATTAACGAAGTATTTTGTACAGTTAAAAGAAGAAATGTTTCATACTTCCCCAGATTTTAAAGAAAGTAACAGGCGAGTGTTTATATTTTTTCAGACCTACTTAGAGATTTTATTAATATAAAGGCACTAACTTCTTTACAATAAAATAAGAATTAGAACCAAACATGTAATTTACTATCGAATATAATTTCCAAACATTGGACGGCGATTAATCTATCTGTATATATTTTCTGATCCCTATCGCAGACAGAACCTAATCTCTGGTTTCCGTGAGCATTGTATAACGTATTGCTAATTGGCGATTGTCTCTGATCTACCCTTCTAGCCTTCTAGTAGTTTTCTGTTAATTTTCCTTGTTCACATCATGAGTCAGTGGATTTAGGGAAGAAAGTCTGTAAAAGTAGCGTTTATTATTTTGTTTCAACTCTAAAATAAATTATCATGTGGTTTTATAGACTTAAGTTAGAGGAAAAGTCAGAGGAACAAAAAGAAAAACGGAAAACCGAAAGAGAAGTTTTAGAAAATACTGGCCACAAACCTTCCAAATGCGTTTTTAAAAACCTCAAGAATTTAGTTAGGAAATAATCATGTTGAAACTAATGAGAATGAAACGAGTTTTGCCAGTTTTGACAATGCTTGTGTAAACGCTGCCAGTTTCGTAGTAACGCCGAACAATCAGACTTATGAAATCAGTGGTAAAATAAGTAGTTCCATATTTCAAGATGACATTCAATGAAATGTCTGTAAATATTCAGGTACATAACCCAACATAATTAAGGACGTTACTTGTCAAAAATTGTCTTCTTTCCTTCCAAATTTGAAGAGCTCGTAAATTTAACAGAACACGAGATGTTACCAGAAAACAATTCTCAATCGGTCTGGATTTCACAAAATCAAATAACAACAGAGACAAGTATTCCCACCACTTCCTACTTTGGAACTGAAATAGTACCATAACTAAAAGAAAATCATTCATTTCTTGTCCTGTATGTTATTGACAATATATATGGTATGTATTTAGTTATGGACATTTAGTTATGGTAGACATTTAGTTATGGTATATTGACCACTAGTAACCGAAATTATTATTGTTATTTTTTACTGATTTATTTATTTTTTAAGCTGATAGCATAATATTGTTTTCCCTTCATGAGAGAACGGTTCTCTCTTGATTTCATATTATTGTAATAACTTTATCCTCGAAAACCAAACCTTTTCCTTTAGATGCCCCTCTTCGGTGCTCAACAATACTGTAAATACAAATCCACTATGGACTAGTTTCTATATAACCGCAGAGCTGATTATAGAATTGACGATAAAGAGACTATATGCACATTGACATTTTATAACATACGGAAATAAATAATCTCAATGGGCTTTCCAAATGCAAGACCTCAGCTCACTTTTCAGAAATTATTTATTAGTACTCCTTCTTCTGTCTTCCTGTTGCTCCAAGTTCTAGGGTAAGGAATTCATAAATGACATATCTGTTACTTATTTCAGAGCATTGGGCAAGAAATATTCTTTCGCTGTGCCCTCGAGTTTCTCACTGAAATAGTAAAGAGAAGTAGCTAGTAGTAAATAGTTCGGTTCACAACTTAAAAAAAAAAAAAAAAAAAAAAAAAAAAAATGGATAAACAAACTTGATTCGATCATCATTTGGCAACAGTATAAATTAGGAAATTACACATGTGAAAATTATAGTACTTTTGTCATTAAAAAATATAGGTTCATTTTGTGAGCTCTGTAATGAAAATTCCTCGTTTCTTGCCTTTCTTGACGGCATTACGGATACAGCACTTAATACAAGCATCATGTGGATACAGTCAAAACCAGATACCGTTTTAGGGATCAAACATTTTGCAGAATGACAAAGTTAATATTTTGTATGTTACATATTGTCTATTTTCTTTTCCGTTATAACACGTGTTTACTGTATAAAAAAGGTTCATTTTTATTTTAAATATACGTATAATAGTAGCATAATAAATAATACTCATTTCCATTGCTGTCAAAAATGTAATACAAAATTTATAAATTGCGATGTACATATAAACTTGTTCCGTAAATTGTCTCGAAAAAAATATTAATTTGTCTGCTTCAAAAACTAGCAACTTCACTAAAAGGAAGGAGTTTTGTGTTATATCAAAAGCTACTAGTTCATCAAAACAGCCTGATCATAGTAATTGTTATTTTAAAGGGAAGGTGTTGTCACGATCATTAGATTATAAATGTTTAGATAATGGTCTATAAAAACGGATTATTTGCCAAGCAGACTAATGTAATTTAATAATAAGAAACTATATTGAACGTTACACACTAATTAGCCTCCAAAATTTGTCTGTCCATTGAGACAATATAGTTATGAACAATTTTGAAAGTAAATCTTGAAGAAAGATAAAATACTATATGTTCCAAATCAGTTGCCGACTCAATTCTGCCAAGACTCAATTAGATTCATTTTACCAAGAATAAAACGTTGATATTTTGAAATATGTAGACTAAAGCAAAACATGCGGGAGGTACGAAATTAGCGAAAAATTAGTGATATTCTTGAATTTACTGTATGGCGAAGAAATGACTAACGAAATTATTTAGACACCAGAGGAGAAACAACATACTACTTGAAGACTACCGAGCACAAGGATATGACAATGGTGCAAATATGTGGCAAAGTTAAAGAAGTGAAAATAAGGATTTAAAAAAAAAAAAAAAAAATGGTGCAGCTCCTTTTCCTGTTTTCTCCTTATGATGCCAACTCGGATCCTTGATTTCGGATTTACAGAGATTCTTCCTGCTACTAGGGTTTTATCACCAAGAAGGGTAAACGAATTGTGACTATATATTTTTTTCTTTTTACACTGAAAAACATGAATTCTACCGTCATTTGTTATAAATTGTGACGAAAAAAAAATCACCTCACAATTGAATATATCCGTGTGGAGTGGACTAATGCGAAATATGAATGAGTGTTTTCTGTTCATGGACACGCCGACACGAGAGATAAGACACACTAAACCTACCTTCCTGTATTTGTGAAGTTACTTTCAACAGACAAATTTTCTCCCCTCTTCTTTGGGTTGACTGACTTCTAAAAACTATAAAAGTAAAAGATGTTTACAAAGGTTTGTTAGGAATGAAGATCACCCTATACAGTCAAATATCCACGTGTCCAATATACAGAGTCAAATTTAACAGTAAAAGCTAAGAACAACATTGCTTCAATGTGGGCCAAGTTAAAAAAAAAAAAAATATATATACAGGTGGCCAACTTACACAGTAATAAGTAATGCATATCTTAAAGGAAGATGCATTACATAACACTGACGCCAATTTATGCAGGTGGCCAACTTAGAGAGGTAGCCAAATTAACAGGTTTTACTGTATAAACATCTCCTCGGAATTACTTAATTTCAGAGTAACAAGCTTCCACGAGCGTGGAAAAACAAAATTTAAAGGTGAATTTCAAAAAACCACTAGCCATTTAGTTCAATCGCCATGTTATTTATTGACTTAGACTTGTGATCTGTTCTATCTAAAAATTCATAAGTCAAAATCTTTTAGTGGCAACGCAAAGAGTCCCTCAATAAGAAGCAAAGCACTGGTAGAAATATTATATATATATATATATATATATATATATATATATATATATAAGAAATACTATTACTATTAAACCTTTCCCGTCCCAGTTTTGGTATCTATAAAGCTATATGCGAATGAGACACTATGACACAACGTCATACTAGTAACATAATTAAAGACAACGCCCATTTTCTAGAAACAGTGGAGCAATTTCTGGCTTGACCAAATATTTAGATGTGCACAATCATAACATTACGAAAGTCATGAAATTCTACACACATGAGAAACTGCAACGTAAACTTATTTGAATCTACGTAAAGAAACTTACATTAAAGACAAAAACCCAAAACTTAACACTGACTAAGAACATTTGGATGAATCATGACATGCAGTGAAGACTTTTGATGAATACAAATAATAGTAAGAATGTTTTCTCGAATGACAAACAACCATCTCCTTGTACCAATTTTGGTAGCTTCGCCCAAGTTCAAATGGACGTTTGTCCACTGTTACCTAAGCTTTTTTTTTTTTCTTCTTTTTCGCTTCTTTACTTCTTGTATACATGACTTCTATTACTGATCCATTTCCTCACATTTAAAAGACGTTTGCAGAGAATAGATAAAATATTAATATATTACGAAACTAATTTTTTAGAGGATATCAAGCTAACAAATTCTCTTATTTGTATGTATGATCTTAGTAGGAATTTTTGTTATCTCTATGCAAGATCTTCAGCGCGCTACCAGACTGGAATAACACATCAAGTTTAAATTTAAATTAAATGACGTTACACTCTTATTCTTAGATACATTAAATATGCCATATTTATATATCATACCAGGTGTTCATATTCAGTATAGTACAGGCGTTCATCTCTGGTGCATGGTGTCTCGGGTTCAAACCCTGCTCCCGCCAAGTGAACTTTATGGTGGACAAACACCATGTGCGTAGGTTTTCTCGGGGTTCTCCCGTTTCCTCCCACTTTCTTCATTCCACCATTTCATTTATTTCTCATCATCACCGTCTCCTTTAGTCTAACCGGCATAACCGTGGGACGTAAAACTCAAAAATTTCATTTTATTTTTTCAGTATAGTACAGCAGATAAAGTATAAATACAAGAACCTTACTGTCAATACCTTCGAAGGATTAATTACTTTCAGATAGATCTCCTACAATTGATAAGGAAGAAAATTTCTTACAGTTAGTTGTTTCGTTGAGAACTTTCCCTTTCTACGATTAAAACTTATTAATAAAATGATGATAAAAGAAAAACAAGGATGAATAATTTGTAATGGGAAATACTGCACTAATCTTTCATTACTGCTTAGAAAAACATATGTTGTTTCATTCAATTATTAATTGAAGAACTACTATTTTATATAGTAATGTGCTACAAGAATATGTTATCTGATAGTCCGTATACAATGGCAACTTCAGCAAGCGTTACATGAATAATCTCGACCATGGGCACACGTCGGCATTTACTGTTACTACTATTACTACTACTACTACTACTACTACTACTGTAGTAATAGTAGTGGTAATAATAATAATAATAATAATAATAATAATAATAATAATAATAATAATAATAATAATAATAATAATGGTACTTACGTGTTTGTTTACAGTAAAATAATATTAGCAATATAGGAAATATACTTTCTAATATTTTGACTCAACGACTGTACTGTAATGTTCGCGGACGAGAGGAGAATAAAAGAAAATGTTGCATTAAACAAAATCAATACTATGTTTCTACATATTCATAGATATAATTAGTCAATATGACGAAGGGGTACACAGTAATATGGAATACAATCTTCCTTTTTCTTTTACTGGGCCTAACGACAACTGAAAATATTTACGACGTATTTTCTGTTGAAATAAGTTTCTAAAGAGCTACGTGGGCACTTCATATTTTATATCCATTTAAATCTGAAAACGTAAGCATAAAAGCTACACTCACGCAAGCTTGTATCATAAGGTGAACTATAATAAAAATTTAAAGAAATCATGGACATGAAAAATTATTGGATTCAGAAAACACTTTTCTCATACACTCACACTCGAAAGAGCAATTTAGTAACGAAATACCAATACTAATTGTGCAATACCAATAACTAAAATTTCATTTATTACTGAGTGTGGTTTATGGTGGTGGTGATAATAAAAATATTAATACAGTCATGCAATTCTTGACTAACGCACATTTTCATTACATTACTCATTAAACCATCACAGAATTATTGTCTGAATTATATTAAAAGCAAATGTTGCCTGTGTTATGGATTTTTGGCCGTCATTGCAAATAAATATGTAAGGAGTGAGGAAAATTTGTTAAAAAAAAAAATTAAAAATCCATGCCACCCATGAAATCCTTTCTTCTTTTCCTTTCTTTAAAGAATGAGTTTTCTTTAAGTTGCATGCGTTATATAAGCATACATATTTTGAAAGTGAGTTACTAAAGTGAAAAGAAAATTCCAGCTAGAGGGAGGAAAGTTAGGCAACACTGTATTGAGAAAGAGGAACAAATTTAACGACACATAAAATTTCTAATGGCCAACA